>NC_136635.1:26918009-27518009 GCF_949748355.1 Melanostigma gelatinosum
GGAGAGAGAGAGAGAGAGAGAGAGGAGAGAGAGAGGGAGAGAGAGGAGAGAGAGAGAGGAGAGGAGAGGAGGAGAGGAGAGGAGAGAGAGGAGAGAGAGAGAGAGAGAGGAGAGGAGAGAGAGAGAGAGAGAGAGAGAGAGAGAGGAGAGGAGGAGAGAGAGAGAGAGAGAGAGAGAGAGAGAGAATCAGGAACCATAACAGATTTTCAGACACATGCAGAGCAGGCTTCAGGTTTAGGCAAATGCAAGGGGTACCATCCATCCATAGGGGCACCCCAAAATATGGTAAAGAAAACAAAATGACACATTTATAACTTTTACGAATGCTATTATTTTGACATATTACAAAAAAAGCCCACAACAACCTCAATACTTGGCCCCATTTTCTGGTTTGCCCGCAGCAATACTCACAAAAACTGAGGTAATGTGACGAATGAAGAGAGAGTAATCCCATAAAAGTAATAAAGTACAAGCAACAATATGTAATGGTAAAAGTACTCATTATGCAGAACATTTTAGAATGAATATTACTTGATTATAATTACTGACAGATTAATGTGTTCATCACACCTACTTAAAAAAGAAGTCACACTCTGCCGGGTAGCTTAATCCATATAGTAGTACATTATATCTCATCATTGATATTTATACTTTGCATTAATAATCCGAAACGGCAAAGTAAGTAATGTATAAAATATATGTAGAGTAGTTAAAAGTACAATGTTTCCCTCTAAAATGTAGTGGAACAGAAGTATAAAGTAGCATAAATAGAAATACTCAACTTAAGTACAAATAGGTCAAAATTCTACTTTCGTACAGTACTTGAGTAAATGCACTAAGCGCCTTTCCACAGCTGTAACAAACTAACACGCTAATGTTAATGCGTACAATTAGTGTGCTGACATGCGGCGTGCTTGTTAGCATGTCAGCACTCTAGTGATTAGCATGTAATGTTGCCATCGCAGCATGTTAACATGTGGGCTGTTAGTATGTTAACAGGGAGGTGTTTAGCATGACATATGATTGGGAGTAGGTATATATTAAAGGCCTCAGATGCACAGTATATTAGGTCTTATATTAAAAGGAGTGCAGAGGGATAGCGATAGAACATGTGCAGCATTAAACCACACTAAGAGGTTGAACGAACGCAGCAGATCCAGAGCAGCCGTGTCTCCTCCTGCTCATCTGTGGCCTATGTTGATATGATTAGACTGGATTATGGTAATGTGCAGGGGGGGGGGGGGATGCTTTGCTGCTCTCGTTTCGGGGAATAGTTAATTCGTTGTGCTGCTTTGATGTCACAGTGATGAGAGACGGGGGTTGGTGGGAGAGGCTGGCAAAGGCGCCCCGCGACTCAAGCCCATTTTATTTTTGGCCTACGAAGGATCCGAGCTGGCCAGTGACGAGAACGAATGAAACCCGATGAAACCGATGAGATGGGATGCCGATCTGGAGCCGAAATATTGTGAATGTTCAGATAACAAGCATGAGGAGAAACACAAGGCACATGTCGAGTCATCTCTCGATCTGAGTTTGTGATCAGTTGAAGGTCTTTTGAATTACAGCATTCATAATAATGATTGATAGTTAATAATTGATCGGCACATTGTGTTTGAAAGAGTCCTCCGTCTCTGCTCTTAATACATGTTGATCACCTTGTCAGGTGTGTCTGCGCCGATGCAGTAAAAAGGTGAGTTTCATATCATCTCCTGCTGTGATATTTGGGCTGTACAGATGAGTATACATTTATTTACTTCAGACATGTGGCTCTCATAAGTAGGCCAAGCCCGCGTGCAGCTGCGTCCACTGCTTCGTCCAAGCTTATGACCATCATCATCATCAATATTTATATTGATATTATATTGTACTATTAGGTTGCAGATAACATAGGGAACCTGTAATGCACGTTTGGCTGTTCAGTTGGCTTCCTTTCCATTAAATCTAAATGCATACATCAGCCAGGTTTACCATCAGTCTGTTCACATCACAATCGTACAGCAACAGCATTTCCCACTCAAATGGATGCGATGACTCTTAACTGTAACTTGATATTGACTTTGATGAATCGTGACATCACTTGGACTTTGACCTGAGCCCAAACACCAATAAGCGGTGACGCAAACAGGGTCAGACTCTGTGGAGGACACATCGTGACTCGTGCTGGAATTGGACTCGACTCTGGACGTCTTCACAGCCAAGACTTGGAAAGCAATGACTCGAGTCGAGTTAGCGTGAACTCGATTGACAAAGTCGGGTCGGAAGACTGGTCACATCTTAAAGATTAAAAACCGACAGACTGAGCATGATAAGTAAAAATCTTGCAATTTTATTTGCATATAAAGGCAGCTAAATATATCACAATGAACTGAAAGAGAGAACTAACATTTCCATGAAGAGGGATACAATCAGAGAAAGAGCGAGAGAGGAACAGAGCACGGAAAGAGCATTTACAGCGGCAAAGTTGAGACAACTATTGGCAACATTTTTTTTTTGTGCTAGCAAGATTGCATTTACACACAGTGCAAAATTAGAAAAAGAAAGCAATAAAACAAATACTATCAGAGTTACACTTTTAAGGACAACGTCACCAGGTTTAGGCAGGCGTGTTGTTGGCTACAACCAGCACCTGTTGGATTGTGACTCTGACAAATTTTCCTCTCTCATCCGAAATGAATGTCTACCCGACTGGGAGAGTCGATACAAAAAACATGAAAGAAACGAACGAAGAGCGCCTGAAGGGAGCATTAAAGAAACAGGTCAATTATACAGGCGCATACAGAAAGAAAAATGCACCAGATTATTTTTTTTCCGTCAAACACAACTTTTAGCACAGATGTTTTACAACATGAATATATAATATATATATATTTTTTATACATACATTTTCCAAATTAGATCAGAAATCCATAGCGGGATGTTACAAAGTTAATGTTTCGGGTTGTAATTTGATAGCTTCCCGTCCCTGCGTTAGTCAGGTGTTGTTTTGCGGGGTAATAAATAAGGACTTGTCTCTGAGCTCGCAGAGAGCGGGGCTCTAGCTGAGAACATTAAAGCTAGTTTAAGGCAGCGTCCCTGTCAGCCAATAAGAAAAGAGGAACTGACGAGAAAAACAAATAAAAAGACCTAAACACAAAATAACAGATGATACAACATAAAACAATGGCATCCATTGTCCGGCCAATGCAAACCAAACATAAAGAAATTGTACAAATTCACAAAGCATCATTTATCTTACAGATCTGACCAATATTTATCAAGAGCAAGATTGTTTAACCACAAAATCCCCCAGAAAAGGAGAATACCAGTGTCACTCACGACTTCGCAATCCCCCCAAATTCATTTTGCATTGCATACGTGTGTGGACTTCAACACTTGTTTCTTTAGCAAATGAGACGTACTGAGGTACGGAAGGTCGGACAGGACGAGTGCTAATAGTCCTCATGTTTTCTTGTGATCGTGACATTAACAGATTATGTCAGGAACGCAAAAAATATTCAGTGTTTTCCTGTAACCCAACAAAAATATTGATTTGTGATGTCAAGAAAATCAGCTCATGTTGAAAATAACTTCATGACGACACGATTCAAAATCATATCGCCGCTCTCGCTTTCTTCTGTTCTGCACGAAGGCAACTTATTTTTGAGGGATTACTTCCTGGTTTCCATTTCTTCCCGTGGCTGTTCCCACAGGAAGCGTTGCATTGAGTTGACTTGATGTAAAAATGTTTAAGTGCCTGATGAAATTGGGACAACGTTTCTTTATGGAAGTTGTTTTTCAGACTCTGTGTAGAAAAACTAAAATCTGAGAGGGAACACATCATCGTTAACACAACTAGAACAAACTAAAATAAAACACCGGTATTCTCCTTTAACCCCCCCCCCCGCCCGCCCCACATCTCAAAATCTTCCCAATCTCAACGAAAGCTTGGAGAAGATCAAAAGTTTGCAAAGAAACACGTAGAACTTTTTTTTAATTTTTTTTTTTTTTACTTGACATATTTATAGAAAAAAAGGTCCCCCCCCCCCGGTCTCAGGAGCTGGCAGGGTTGGGCAGGTCGAACACGATGGGGGGGTTGGTGGGCTGGAAGCTGACGGTGCAGGTCGACGCGTTGATGAACGACGTGTAGCCGTCCGTCATGATCCCGTAGCCTGAGGGGGGGGGGGCGACGACACACACACAAACAGGTCACATTCAATCCCCTCAAAAACGTTACAGCCAGAGACAAACCTTTTGATAAATTGTTCCCCCGAATCTCTAATTTGTGCGCTCTAAAGACCTCTTTCTTCATCTTTGCACTGTTGACTTTTTAAGTGTTTTCATGTTCAGGTATCAACTTTATTTTCTTTTAGACTAGAAAAAATATATTTTCCGAAATACAGTCAATCAGAACAAAGTCAGACACCACCGTGTCCACCATGTCTGACCGCACGAATCACCGAACTAGAGGGAAAAGTTAATTTCATTTATTCTCAGTACCTTCGTGTATTCCTCCGAAGGCGTGAAGTTTGGGTCGGACCCTCTTCTGGACCGTGTTGAGCAGCTCCACACAGCCGACCCGCTGCAGCTCCTTAGGAACCCAGTCTCTGAAACCTACGCACACACAGACACATTAGCGGTTTTAAAATGCTCGGCTCCCCACAGAGTCTCGGTTGTGGTTTATACATTTCCTCAAGTTCCTCCATTACGCCTGACCAACATCTGCAATGGACGTACAGAACAGGCAGCAGAGAAACCGCACTGAGCACCAATGAAGACAAACGGCGAACATTTGAGCTGCAATACGTCCTGGAGGCACAATTAAGTTCAGTAACTGCAAGAAGGTGTCCGAGATACATTTTTACAAGCGCACAGACGGTAACCTTTGTCAGCTTTCCTTTAACTCTCGCAATTCCGAAAACATTTTTTACTTATTGAAAGTTGTTGTTGTAAGATCGTGGTTGTGCTTCCAGTCATTTGAGTTAGAACCATTTATTGAAAGCAAAAATCATCTCATATTCAGGGTGCCACATGCCGTCATTTGTCCGAAATGCTGAAGTAGCATGAGATTCTTTTTGTTAAATATTTACAATTAAGGAATGGATATTCTCTCTTATATCTGGCTGCTCACAACTTGAACGTCTGTAGCCTCTTATGCAGAAAATCCATATTGGAGTATACAGCTGTTAAGAAACAATAATTATACATTTTTGTTGTCAACGCACTGGTCAAGGATCAGTATTCCCGCTCCGATACACAAGTTCAGGTATCAAAATCAGTATCTAAGGAAAGAATGGATCCAAACATCTGTAGTTGTTACATATTGGAACCCTTTACTAGATCAGAACCACCTCCTGATACTCGGCTCTGTAAATAAGTGAAAGAGATTGCAAATTTAAATTCTGGCAGATGAAAATGTCTTCCACAGTCGTACAACCCTGATATTCAGTTTTGGAGAGCCACCCTACATCTTCAAAAGCTCTCCTCTCCTCTCCCATCGTTTGCAGCGTCTGTCACACTGGTGCAAAATCGAGTTTCCATTCAATCAACTGGCCACAGCGGCTCAGCAACTCTCCGTAGGCGAGAGGGAAGGAAATCACTCAATGAAGCCAGATGGAGAGCACAAAAGAAAAAAAACAAAACAACTGTGGAAAAAACAACTAGGAGGAAAACTGAATCAGTCTGGAGTGAAAACCAAACAATATGTATTTTCTTTTTCATACAGTCAAACACAAATATTGAATCAGACCGTGTTCGAGGTGTTCCCTCCGGATGCTGGTGGATTTATATGAAAATGCACACACACACACACACACACACACACACACACACACACACACACACACACACACACACACACACACACACACACACACACACACACACACACACACACACACACACACACACACACACACACACACACACACACACCGCCCGCTGCGACGCCTCCAGTGACTCCATACGGATTTCGCATAATGAGGAACAACCTCATTAGATATGGTGATGAGGGGGCTGTGATTGGTTAATTGGACTCACCGAGCGGAGGTCCGTGGGTCATCAGGATGTCGATGCCTTCGGGGACGAGGTTCCATTTATCCAGCAGAGACTGACCCCGAGGCAGGTTGAACCCCCAGCCGTTAAACCACGGAGTCCTGCAGAGACGGAGGGAGAGAGAGATTACATTAACATCGCTCCGGAGACCAACTCTACCGCGATTACGGCATTAAAGCTAAATTGATATCTGGAAGCTAAATATATATTGCTGAATTTATGCAGCTTTTCTTTTTAGAAATTGAGCAAAACTGAATTGAAATGCACAAAACTCTGAATCAAAACAAGTTTTTATACATGGAACCTAAAATAAGAATTATGCCACAACAGGATGCATGTAAAAAGCATTTGCAGTTTATTGCTGTGCACTTGCTGGTTGGCCACAGCATGTGGTGAAGAGCGTTTAACGTGACGCGAACACCTGTGATTGGTCAGACGCTTCGTTTGACGCACCAGAGTTGGGGCTTTAAATTCAAAGAGTCACAACCAAGTTTAATTAATTTTAGGAGCCAAAAACTATTCGACTGACTGCGCAGGCCTTCTAGGAAATAAATAAACAAGTGAATTTCTAAGCAGCAGGGAGCCACATCATGTTGTCGACCCCCATCCCCTCTGCGACGCAGGCTGCGGATTGATTGACAGCAGCCGGGCCACCTCCGGCTGCCTGGATGGTCTGGATGAGTCTGCAGCTTCAGGGTGACAGGCAGCATCTCAGCCTTCCCCGGCAGACACAAAGAAAGCCTCGATCTGGCTGACTGGGAATGAGGGGTGGATGGATGGATGGATGGATGAAGGGGGGGGGGAACGGATGAAGAAATAAAGCGAACCGTGCAGAGACGTTGGATATGGGAGCGGGGGGAAAAGAAATGGAGTAGAGGCCCGGTTGATAAATTGAGCCTTCATTTATCACAATAGTTGTAATGGCAGAAGAAGGCTGACAACAGAGGAAAGGAAGACAAATTATCGCCACATAATGCCTCAGTATATAAGCTGACCTACTGCAACGACACTCCAAAAGAAATCTTTTAACTTTAAAATGTGAGTTTTTGCAGCACAGAGCAGCAGAAGAGCCGCTGATGAAAAGACGATTTGTGCTCGCTTGTTCCCAGGTTACTTTGAGTTCGGAGCAGCCTCCAGTCACTTAGCGATGGGGCTGCGTACGGTATTTGACCGAGGGGAAATCAGGGCTCCACAAACATCAATAGGCTTTGTTACAGTGAGGGATGGACGCTCCGGTGCTAATCAATACAGGAGGGCCGAGTGGGGCTAACCAGAGATGTTTTAAAGCACAACCAAGCGCCTAAAATATCTGTTCCCCAAGTAAGACGCCCCCCCCCCCCCCCAAAAATCCTATTAATTCAGCACGGCGAGAGAAATGAGCACTATAATGCAGTCTGGTTGGGGTCTGGTGCTCGAGCAGTATCGAGTGGTTGTGCCCTCCGTCAGAATCCGAAGCTCGCTCTTTGATTTGCTCGCTCAGTCGTCGCCTCGTTCTCTCGCTCGGTGGAGAGCTGAGAAATGAGGTTAAGAATGAAATGTGAGGAGCGCACGGGGGAGTGAAGGCCACAGACTCAACTGATTAATTAGAACTAATCACACAAATCGGAGCTAATGGAAGTCTAATGGATTACTGGGAAGACTCGCCACTTCATGGATGGAAATAGCGCTGCTGCAGCGGCGGCGGAGTGGAGAAACCTAGAGAGCGGTGAATCAGAGCAGAGTTGGCCTGGTTGGTCGGCTGCACACACAAAGCACGGGCAGGGGATTTGTCTGGCTCTAGTTTTGACTAATAACAAACAACAAGAAAAAACTTTGAGAAATGGCCAAACGCATTTATTCCCCCCCCCCCCCCCCCCCCCCCGACTCGTGGTTTCAGGCAGCAAAAACAAATAAATAGCTGGAGCGTTGATTTCTCAACCGTGTTTCACATGTTTTCTCCCACATAAACACATTCATCTGGGAGATGAAACATAACCCCCGACATGAGCCGTGGACCAAAAAGGTCCTGACTGAACGCAGAGCGCGCCACAATGGCCCCATTGTCGGCTGTCTGCCTATGAAATATACCTTCCATGCAAGTGCATTTGTTAACCTCCGCCAAGATTAATGACATCCCGGTCACATAAAGGAGAGATTGTTCCCTATGTGGCTGTGACACAGGTTTTATTATACTGTACTGTACTGCTGTGTGTGTGTGTGTGGGCAGAGTGCACGTCCACCAGCATCTGAGTAGGATGTGAGTGTTGAACAGAATGTACGCTGCCAGTGTCTGTCTGTTCTCAGTGTGTGTGTGTGTAGACCAGCGTGTGTGTGTGTGTGTGTGTTCAGACTACATTCGGAGCCCAGTCTCGCCTTAACACTCGCCATCTGGAGAGCGTCGCTGTGGCAACAAAAGGAAAAGCGTCTTGAGGCGGGCACAGTGGGAAGTAAAACACGGTCAAGGAAACAGAAGTAAGAGAAACGGAGAATAAAAAGGATGAAGGAGGCGACGATCAGAGAGGAAATAAAGATCAAGAGGAGGAAACAACGAGGGAAGATAACGCGATCGTGTGTTTGTGGTACGATTGTGCGTCAACGTTGGAAGACGACGTGTTTAATTAAAACATCATCAAACCTTAACGAACACCGACTGTGAGAAACTATAATTACTCAAAATCCTGAAAACTAGACCAAACACTGCATCAAAAGGACAAAAAGCCGGTAACCATCGTAACGGGGACATTTAACGACCCACCCCCTCTAAAAAAAAAAAAAAATAGAAGGAATTAAACTGTGGTAACAGGTTAAAAAAATCTGCAGCCCGGGCCGCCCCCCCGAGGTGAAGCAGACAGAAGCCATTTAGCCCTCATGTGCAGAACGTCGATATTCAATTAGGCCGCTGGACATCATTAGCACGGCGGCGCAGCGTCTCTCTGGGCGTGACACCGCTCTTCACCCTCTGCTCCCCCCAAATACCCTCTCTGGGTCCCTAGACATGAGGCTATGATACCCCCTAACACACACACACACACACACACACACACACACACACTCCTCTCATTAAGTCTTTTAAATCAGACTCCTCCCTCACTTACTGGATCACTTTAACAATTTTCTTACAGCTGACTGAATCGGCGGTTTCTCTGTTTTGTGTCACAGACCCTGAAATCATCTTGAACCCTCCTTAAAGGGGCAGCGCAATAAATGAATATATTTTATTGTCTTGTGTATTGTAATTGTACTGATATGATCATAAACATGTTATCGCTTTGCCAAATTATGTTTGTTTCCAAATGAATTGTTAAGAACAGTGCAACGGAAACTTTTGCTACAATAGTTGATCAGAAAAAATGTAATTTTGTAGACCAAATGTGAATCAATGAAACCATAAAATCATCTCGTTTACCGACTTACTGTTGAATCTTATTATAACGATCACACATACAACCAATGTGTTTATGATTACATTGTTTACAAGAGCACAACATCTCTCTATTCATAATGCAGAGAAGAATTTATTGCAATGTGAGTTTCTTTCCTTTATCATGACTCGATCAAATGTTCATGTCATATTTTGTAGCTAAATTCTCAATTTGATAACTTTATGTGTGATTCTGCTAACATTTACCATATTGTGGATAAGGTCAAGTCAACTTTATTCATATAGCACCGAATCACAACAGCAGTGTTCGTATAGAGCAGGTTTGCACTCTTTACTTGAGACCCAACACTTCACCCCATGCGCGACGGGTTGACTTCTCCCAGTCAAGCATCGTTATAAGTTTCAGTCTTATAATGTCTTTCAAAAGGTCCCCAAATGTCTGCCTGCAGATGCATGTATAAGACTCAACAATATATTGAAGATTAAATGACTTAATGATCACTCAGGTCAAGATCAACAGTCTTAAAGTCTCGCCAGTTCGTACTGAGATGGCGCTAGAGGATATAAGGTCAGAGAATAAATGTGGTCAGTAAACTTCCTGATAATCTGCCCATCAAGTCTAACTATTTCCTGTGTAAAAAACTAAAATATGAGGATTCATCATTAGGAAGTTAACAAGCAGAGTAGATTTCAAGGAAATCCTGCAGCTTCTTCTAAACTTTCCAAAAATGTAAACTACTACACCACGTTTCTATGGTCTGCAGGAGAATGGTACAATGAACACAGACAGACGTGTCTCTGCAGGGCGAGCACTGTGTACGTGTTCTTGGTCGTGTTAAGAGCAGAGATTAGATCGAAACATGTCTCAGGTAAAGTGTGACCCTCCACCCAAATCCTGGAGAACAGCTGCACTACGGGATCGGCCCCGACGCTGGACGAACAAGCTGCACGCTGACCCGCCCAGAGATAACAGGAGCGAGGGAGAGTTGAGAGAGTGTGTGTGTGTGTAGGTCTAGCGATCCATCGTGTCTGACCTCTGAGTCAGAGCAGCCCCAGGGTCAGCGGGGGGAGGGGTCTAATTGATCAACCTGTCAGAACCAATGAGGAGGGCCATGTTAATGGAACTTTTATAAGCCCCGCGAGACGCACCACCTGACACTCAGAGCTGTATGAGTATGTGCAACGCAGAAAGTACGCCCTGTGTGTGTATGTATGTGTGTGTGTGTAATCCCAGAGCCCAGGTAGCCTTATTAAAAGGAGCCAAGTGGAGACTCTGGCTGGGTTTTGACAAATGGCCTCTCAACGCCAAGGCCACCGTTGCAAACTTTGGGGACGAGGTAGAAGGCGAAGTCACAAGGGTGAAGGGGCCGTGTATGTATGAGTGTGTGTGTTTGTATGTGTGTTTGTGTGCTCCGCTCTGCCTCAGCACTAATAACCTGTGCCTAGTGACTGATGGAGTGTGGAATGGATTAATCTTGCTGCAGTCATGCTGCCAAACGCAGAGGCGCTGAGGGTTAGCCACCAGACTTGGCCCGCTTAGGAAAGGCTACAACCATGGGGACGGGTTGGTTCACACTCTCTCTCTCACACACAGACACACACACTCTCTCTCCCCAGGGTTGGTCTCCACGCTGAGATGCAGCCAGCTGCAGTTTGACCTGCAGTCCGCTAATGTAAAACAAACGCTGCATCAGCCAGCAGACGTTTCGCAGCAAACACAGCTGCTCTCAGCGACCCGGCAGCTTCCAGCGGTCCACTACATGCAGGTCTGAGTGCAGACGGAGAGAGACGGGAGTGGAAGAAAGGGAAGAAGTATATATATATATATATATATATATATATATATATATATATATATCGGGAAGAGGAAAGGGCAAGTACCCAACATTGTAGCAGGAAATCAAATGAGCAGGGATGTGTATCCCCCTGCCATCATTACATCTAACAGACTTCCCTTTTAACAACCTCCCTTATCCCTTCAACTCTCTCTCTCTCTGTCTGTGTCTCTCTCTCTCTCTCTCTCTCTCTCTCTCTCTCTCTCTCTGAAGCGGGAGATACAGCGGATTAGCACAGACATCAAAGTCATCTAAGGCTACTGTAACCGAAACTGCCTGTCTGGAAGTGTTAGTGTGCACGCGTCTGCCCCGAGTCCTGCCACGCGGTGACGCCACTCAATATTGACGAAGTGTAATAACTATTTAAAACCCAATATGTTTATCATATTAGTGTCCGCAGCAGAGTGAGGGAGTTCACTGTGGCACTCAGGGAAGAAAACGATCGACATGTTTTTTGTCACCAAGATTTACCAAAATAATTCTACAAAATATACAAAAAAGAATTGAGAAGCCACAGTTAGAACGAACCGCAGGTGGTGGAGAAGAGCTCTCAGCACCTGGAGCTGTGGCAGGTTTTCCTTTATATCGGATTTTGTGATTAGTCAGAAGCTGCTTTGAAATGAACTCCAGTGCAACCGCAACAAATAATACCACTGCTTCACACAGACATTCAAGACATGCGGGTGCAAAGCTGCCTGTGGATGTGGCAGGTGGGGGTTCAGGCGGAGCAGTGAGGTGTCATGGGAACACGGATGTGTCTACATGCCAACATGGAATCCAAACACTTTGAAATATGGATTGTCGGGAGGCCAGGCAGGCCTGAGGAAACTGGAGACCAGACTAAGAGCGAGAGGGGACCTATTCACAGAGCCTGTATGGGGGCAGGGGGCCGAGACCCATTCAACCTGCCCCGAGACGTAGGGACAAGGGTCCCATTACCCTCCTCTAGCCCCGACCTCCGTGAACTTGATCCCGGGGAACAATGTGAGAGGGGGGAGGGGTGGGGGAGTGAAGGGAGGCAGGTGGGAGGATAATATCTCTGGGAAATGAGCGAGCTTTCCTCAGTGACAATAACTGACAGGCATGGTTTCATTTCCCAGCTCTGCTCCCAAGGACCCAGGGCTGAAACGGGACGAGGTGATCTGAAAACCAAAATGAACGCACTCTGTTACACAGGTGTGTCTTTCAGGTTGTTTTACAAAGCTGCACGCTCGCACTGCTTTTCTTCCTCAGCACAAAGACTAAAAGCTCCAGGCCTGCAAGTTAATTGAAAAAAATAATAATAAAAAAAGCGAAGAAAAAGCTGTTTGAACATTACAAACTTTCATTTATGACACACAAAACGGAGAGCAGAGGAGAGATGAAAGAACATCATGAAAAAAAGGACTATTGTGTGTTCTGGCCTCTGCGAGTTATTGTGCCGATACAGACTGAAGGTCTGCTCCTTCAGACAGGAAGGACAAACAAACAAAAAGACTTATTGAGATGCTTTGACATGAATTAGCCCGGAGAGGTGACATTAGAAGCTACTGCATTCAGACTTTAAATCTTTGTTTCTTTAATAAAAAGCCAGGCCAAAATCGTTCACTATTCAACACATGGTCCACTATTTCTCACAATACTCAGCAGTACATCGTTGCCTTTGTCTCGTTAGCCTTCATTTAAAAAGATGTAACGATTTAGCAGCGCACTGCGATTACATTGTCCGACAGTTAAAAAAAAAAGAAAATTCTTCCTCGTCAACACCCAGTGCCTACATTACCCACAATTCATCTCCATCCCCAACAGTTCAGTCAGATTGCATCCAGTTTACATTACCTCCCTCTACACTTTACTCTTCTCTCATGCGTTTGTGGTTGTTGCAGCCTGCGGTTCTGGTATAAAGATGTTGTTGTTTCCCATTTGAGAGTTGGACATCTGGTAGGATGTAGATGAAGGTCTACGACTGAAAGGTTGAATTTTCAAATCAACTTTGTGCTGCCAGTGTGAAGGATGCTCACATCAGGATTTTTGGGGCCGATAACCAATCATGGGAGCTATTTGAAGCCATTTCTCCGCACCTGTCAATAACCAATCCTGCTCCTCTGTGTGTGTGTGTGTGTGTGTGTGTGTGTGTGTCATCCACGATTCCAGAAAGATTTCAATGTCCCTGACAAACGGGAGAAATTCCGGTCAAATGTTATCTGTTTAGTGAGCTTGAAAGAAATCGACAGGCAAGCTGCAAAAAGAATGACATCGTTATTTTCGGTTGAGTCTCCGTGACTTCGGGCTCCATCTCATGCTCGCCTGCTTTGGTTTCCGGAGGGCTGTAGCCTACCGAGTAGTTGGAAGCTTCATTAGCCCCTTTCACACAGAGACTCTGCAACACCGCTGTACAAAAGATCCTTCAAGCCGGCTTTTGCCTTTTCACATCGAACCAAATAATGGCGCTATAATGCTGCCCCAGTGTGTGATTTCAGATAGCACGCCGGAGCAAAATTAAAGAGCTGGCGAGAAAGCTTAAAGACTATTGAAAACGTTTCAACCCAGAATGGATGCGTCGTCTGATCAGCTTTTCCAATCCCCCTTTATAGAGATCACCAATCACACTATTTAGAACGTATAACGATCGATCTGAGCACACTTAGAAAGAGGGAAGAAATCACGACTGCACAGTCAAGAGGAGAGAGGGCCAGGCACAGTAGCATTTTGTAGAAACAGTTATTACACCATATACAGTATAGTAGACTCCATGTATCCCACAATGCAATGTAAAAAGCAGTGAACAAATATTGGTCAAAAACGAGCCCATTACTACGATCATCCTCCAAGAAACAACATCTAACAAACTGTGTTCCAAACATGTGAACTGTGTGAACGCAGGGCTGGTTGGTAAGTTAAGATTTCATTCTCAATGAAATGCATTCACTTTAGAAGTTTTTATGTTATTAAAGATTAAAAGTTGCAAAGACATTTCATGCCCCGACAATGGTGTGAGCCAGCACTCAATTGCGTTCCATTAGTTTCTAGAATCGTCTTATTATATAAATATTTGATCACATAAAGGTGCCCTGGTTCGCCCGCTGCAGGCTGTTAAATGACAGCGCTGCTTTGATTATATTGGTATTTGTCCGTGTGGAATAACTCTCCTCCTGAGGATTAAGAGAGAGAGGGCAGCAGGTTACCACAGATTCCTGTCAAAAGCCCGGCAGCGCACCGCGCCTTGTCCCGACATGACAGGCCAACCAGTTATTGCCGGAGAGGTGAAAGGTCAAGGGGGGAGGACGAGGAGGGGGTGTTAAAAGGCAACAGGAAGGGCCAAAGGGTCAAGCCAGCGCAGATACACGGCACTCTGTTCGCGGTCATTGTCTCGACCTTACAACCAGTGGATGCTAGCCGGGGCACGGAGACACAGTGGCAACAATAGGCACAGGAAAGCACACAAACTGGCATTGTTAGTCTCGTGGGTTTGTATACAAAGAGCCGGAACACAGACAAAACAAAACACACAAGGCTGGCACACAGGCCAGCCTGTACAGAGTGGATCAGGAGTTGTACAAACGCACCCATAGAGCTCAACAGTGAGGTCCAGGGAGTTAAAAAGGAGCTCGATTATCAGCCGTAAACTTAACACGAGGTATGACGTTGTGGATTGATCATTTATGCTCCTGTAGAAGCCACAAGTCCACGATATCAACCTTGTTTCAAGAAAAACTGGTCAACGGTCGACACTACCCCACAATATTAGAGCGTAATAGCAACGTGTAATAGCAGACATGTTTATTGCGCCTGCAAACGGCTAGTGAGGGTAAGTGCTGCTCCCCGTTTATCATTAAAATCAACGGAGATGCAAGATTTGCTGGTTGCAGCCCTTCAGCTATCAAACCGCCCAATAAGCCATACCTCGCCATGAATTCACCTCGCCATAAATTTGGTAAATTCCTTTAAATACGTCCCCTAAATATAGCTTCCTATTGTTGGTTGTTTGCCTGACACCGATCACTGAATGGAGGTCACAGTTTGCCCACCTTCTAAATTCATGACCCCACATCCCTGCAGACACCTGGGTGTTCCTGCCACCCACATCTGTGGGTGTCTAAATGCAGCCAGTGGCGATAAGCAGAGTCTCGTCCTTGCCACTGAAGCTTTGCAGAGGTCAGCAGGAAGGAAGGGAAGTGCTGCAGGACAACGTGAATGCTATCGCCGCCGAGCAGATACGAGTAGGTAGGCTGCCCTTCTGTTTACGGAGCTGTCGTTACCGCCGTGATTGATGGCTCGCTACAGACAATTCACATCTCCCTCACGGGCCACATAGTCTGGTGGGAGACGACGTGGGAGAACCAGAGGTGTGCGAGATTGTGCTGGAAAAACAGTTCCAGCTGTGCGAATGTTGAGTCCATTTTAAGTAGACAGATGTTCCACAAAATCTCATGTCATCAGTCCAATTAAATCAACTTTCAGTATTTATACATAGTATGTCACCAGATCATTTTGCAAGTTTCAAGTGAGGTGAACTTTAATCGTCTTATCGAAATATTTCATATACTCCATTTTTTGCAAATTTATCATTAATTCCTGATTATTCCCCTCATGTTTCTTGCAAAAAACAAAATTTTTGAAAACATAATCACGTTATAATTTACCATCACTATGATTTTGTTTACTGAATGGAGCTTAAACACATCATGAAACTCAATGCATCCTCCGTTAACGTTAGCTGTTCGCTCAACTATTTACCCAAGCAGGACTGTACTGCCCACCGGCTGCTAGAAGTTACTAGCTCTCTGCCCATTTCAACGCAGATTTATTGCCCGCAACTTCGCACCATCAGGGACATTTTTTTTTATCTTGCCAGAACGAAGGGACCCCGTTCTACTACTGTCGAAGAATGAATAAGTTGCCACAACATTTTCATAATTTTGGCATCGACTTGTTACCAAAGTATTGGTTCTTGTGACATCCCTAATACCACTTTTGAGGTTCAACACTGATGTTGATCTTCTTGCTCTTTCCAGGTCATCCTCGAGGGGTTGGATGGGGTCAAGGGTCAGGGGTCTGAGCAGACCAGTCAAGTTTGCCCAGACAAAACTCTGAAAGCCATTTCTTTACAGCAGTGTCCCCGCACAGATGATTTAATTATCTTCAGTGAGTATACACGAGTATAATCATAACGTGCTGTGCTATACTGTATAAAGAGGACCCAGCTAAAATAACAGTGAGTCTTTGCCTCATCTTTTATTCCACTCCACTCAATCTTAAATCAATGTTGTCTTCCTTCGATGCAAGAAAACTCAGTGGAGCTTGCACTACTTTTCTCTCCATCAAAAAAACCTTCGAGCACTTATCTCTACTGTTATATCAAAGCTTGTTGTCATTGATGGTATTACTTATTCATCTGAGCTTCAGCTGTGCAGCACTTAGGTTGGTGACCTTTCACACCAAACTCTGCAGAGAATAATCGGCGGGACAGTAAGGTACTCTTTGAGCTGAAATCTATGTTTAGGTAGAAGGTAAAAGGTGCCGCTAATGCAGGGATGCCACACCTCCGGCAACAGCAGCCGGGGACACTTCTGCTTTTCAAATATGTATCCCCTCATAGCATGAGCCACAGCGTGGGACAGAAAACAAGATGAGACCTGCCGGGTCCAGGATCTGCCAGTGTACACACACACAGACACCAGGACCAACAGAGCAAACAAAAAAAACCAAACAGATGGGAACATTCAGATGTCAGAGACATACACCACGACCGACCGTGTTGATAATGATGAAAACCCCACCGCTGTGCGTCTGCTGAAAGAGCAGCCTGGAGTTTTTTTAGCATCTTCTCTACTGAATGAGCAGGTAGCCCGAGGTCGGGTTCAGGGGGAGAGCAGGGGGCCGTCTGCTGACGGATCGCCTTTACTCCCCGGCTGGTAGCGTCGCCATCTTGGGCACCCTTCCAGGGGATTGTGATTGCATTTCATCGCCTCGAGCAGCCACCTCATGTCATGAATCCCTCCTCATGTCGCAGACATCTGGTTAGCTCTGGGCTCTAGTGCTGGATCGTTTGATTAAGCCTGCATCGCTCCTAATCATACTCAACCCCCCCCCCCACACCTGCATCCTAAATGCCTCAAAGTCCCATGACAACTGCATTTTGAGTATTGCTCCTTTAATTTGACACATTAGTTCAAAGAGAAAGTTTTGGGTGAGACGTAAAGCAACTGAAAACAGTCACAATATCTATTCGTATTTAAGTGAATAATAATAATAATAATAATATTAGTATTATTATGATATAGACACTAAATAATATGAATGTATTCAGGCTGTGCAAATCATTGAATTTCAAATACAGATTTGGCTTCCAACAATTATGAAATCAAGATACCGGTAATCAACATAAAGCGATTATTGTGCGATGCTCTCACTTTGTCTTGTGTTGTAAATCCTTTACAGCGGTGCCGTCCGCTGGCTGGCCTTCGACAAGGTGTTTGATTAAATTGTTTACTAGAGCACAAAATTGTTTAAAAGAGCACAAAGTTCTTCGTAGATCCAGCCTCCTAATTTTGATTTAAAATGTAGGCTACATTTACCACAATCATGTTAAATAATCGAGCAGCTCTAGAAGACATCCTTGAAGTAAAGGTAGTGAATCAGCCCTTCTGCGGCTTGTTTCCCTCTCCCTGCACCAAGTTATTTCCATGTTATTTCTAAGGTGCTTTGATTTATTCCAACTTCTACGAATATATTTTGTTGTAAAATATATTGCCGCAGGTAGAATCAATTGATGACACGTCCCCAAACAACGTAGGATGAACTCTGCTATTCCTTCGCACTTGGCTTGCCTGCTAAATCCCGAGCAGCATGGAATCTATTACCACTTGCTCACCTGCCCCCTCGCTAAGCTATTCCTTATCAAGGTGACCAACCTGCAGAGCCATTAGCTGCGATGTTATTCATTTCCTGTTGGTTATGCCGTTAACGGGCGCCGTGGCATTAATTCTGCAGGTACAAAGGAAAACGTGACCCCGTTTCAGAGAGGTTGATGTGAGCCGGTGGCGCACCACCAACACACTGCTGCCGTGTGCTTAACGGGCCTCAAAGGGGAAAGAGACTTTCAGTGTGTTTACACAGTGGCATCTCTGAGCTGGTATTAATAATAGAGCCACTTAGCATTCAGAGGCACTGGTCTCAGCCACGCTGTTTGTTTCACAGGTCATTAAATTTATGCCGCAGCCCTAATGTTCATTACAGCAGCAAACTGGCCAGGGGTCTGTAACACTCGCTCACCGTCTTTAATCCCGCGCTGTATTCCTAACTCTGGCTTTCTTTTCATCCCTCGCTCACATCTCAGTCCATTTGCTTGACAACAATATTTTCCTGGTTTAATTAAAAGGACTGCGCCAGTGTTTCCAGGTTTCTTGTGTTGATCTTTCCCCTGTTTTGACTAAGTTATTCATAAAAGTACTAATGTTTCTGAACATCCTTCCCAGGTGTGGTTCTTTGACCTGTGAAAGATGTAGCTGCTGCACAAATCTGCTGCCGTGAGGCCAATTCTGCATGTTTCACCTTCGTAGGCGACGCTGGCGAGAGGAAGCTGATCCCCGATCTGGCTGGTAATTCCACTTCCACTGTGAACAAACCAAAGTCACCGTGCTGCAAGCTAACAGAGGCTGGAGGTCAAAATGATAGACAAAAGACACACGCAATGTCAAAACTCATTAAGAGCTTTTACAGGGACCGGAAAATAGCAGGGACATACATGTATATTGGGGAAGCACCGATTTATTTGGCCAAATATCGCGATCTGTTGATGTTTGCCTTGTTGACGGACATCTTTCTATCTGTAATCAAGAGGACATTTGCCAATGGCAGTGGCCAATGTTTATCCGCTGTGAAGCATCGATTTTGCAGCGGCTAAATGTTGAGTTGGCTATTTGCGGACTCCTTCGTCGTTCGTCGGTTGTTTGGAGTGTGAGGAATGGTTGATGGAGATTTGGCCTGATGCGGTTTGGGAGAGGCTTAGCTGAGGATCCACTGCGGCTCCCGGGCCTTGCAGAACCCCCGATCTCCATGGGATAGGAGCATGATGACTATGGGGGGAGATAACCATTAACAAGAGGGAGGGAGGGTGGGGTGCAGAAAACGCGAGTGTGCTGAGGCTTAGAGTGGGTAGGTATTGATAGGAGTGTGGCCGGAAGTGGGCGAGTGGCTGAGGTGTGGTCCTGCTCCTGAAATTCAGCTAAGTTTTATCTCCAATTGATGCAAAGCAACTTTTCATGTTAAAGAAGTTCATATTAAAGATTGTTTCGAAAATGTGTGTGATTGAATTTCCGTTCATTCAAAGAATGCTAAATGACTTTAAAACATCTCAATTAATTATCTTTATAATGATGCATTTGTTTCCCACAAAAGGGACATAAACAGCAAACTAAATAAACCGCAAAAATAAAATAGGTATTGGCCCAGAATTTCACAATCTGTGCATCCCTAATTATATAAGCTGACAGGGACACTTATAGAAAAGAGTTTTAGAGACCTCTATACTCCACTCTTCTATTCTTCGCCTCTAATCAAGTGCTTCAGCAGAAAAACATCAATGTTAACCATCACACACCTCAAACACATGAACACGCGCTGCCGCCGGGCAAAAGCAGCACAAGACAACAAAAGCAGCGGTCCCGACTGGAGGGGGGAGGGGGGTAGATTTAGTGCGCGAACCATGTGTGGGGGGGGGGGGGGGGGGGACGTTTAACACATGCTGTAAATCAACACTGCGTAAACTCACGTTGCAGCCACAAACCGCAGCCTGGTCCCACAGGCTCCCACCGCCCACCAACCTACAGTATTCCTTAATGCGACAGATTATTCTCTTTAGAGAAAAAACAAAACACAGCCACACAGTCCTGCAGGAGAAAACAAACACTTTAAGGAGCGAGCAAACACTCGGTTTAATCACATTAATCCTCTTGGAAATGTAGCGCACTTTGAAGGCCGACTGTAAAACCAACAGCAGCTGAACCGCAGAGAATAACAGAAACGATTCCTTACAGGAGGAACTTTTGTGGGTCAGACACTGACTGTTAATGCGAACAGTTACATTCCCTAACCTACATTCCCAGACTAACTTTACATCAAGGATGAAATAGAAAATACACAGGGACTGCACCACCTTTTTATAGGGTTTGCCTATTTCTCATCGTTTCCGAAACCAATATTTCTACATTTATTCAGTGCAACACTAAAATGAAGACAAGGGTCTGATGTACTTGATCGTGATGGATGAGACGCTGCAGTGAAGAGTAAAGCAACAGCGGCGATGTCATAGCTCTCAGTGTAGCCTCGTTAAGGTGCGCAAGATGCTTAGAAGCAAAATCGATTTTGTGACATTCTCGTCTTCATTTTTGTTCCCGGCCGGACCAAACACCGTTGAAAGCAGAGTTGAGGGTGAGGGGAGCCGAGATGGCAGCTAAGCTAACCTAGGTAAGACCTAAGTCTGTCCCTGGCTAATGTCCGCTTTTGGGAAAATGCAAGCCAACGCAGCAACGGCAGGTCGGTCACCGTTGTGCCCACATTTGCTTAATGACAAGAAATTGTCCTTGAATTTATTCCCGACGTCCCCAGCTAGATGTCATCCCCCCTCCTCTCAAACGTTTCCCTCATTTGCGGTCAACAAAAGCTGAAAATGCCGAGAGATGACAAAAAGGTAGATAAACGGTATCACGCACACCTTATAGTCTTTGAAAAATTACGTTTTTTGAGTGTGGTTGTGTTTCTTATTCAACATATTTGACAAGAACAAACGCACAAATTGAAAAGTAGAATTGTTTAAATCTAAATCACACTCTTTTCTAACTAGATGATCTCACCCTGTGTGTGTGTGTGTCTTTGAATGTGTCCGTTGTTCCTGCTGCGCGGTCCGTCCTGAATCTGAGCGTTCGGAGGATCAGAGGCTCTGCAGAGCTTCAAGTCGCGTGACCCTCTAATGAATGCCGACGCTGCCAGTGAAGCCCGCCAGCCTCTGGGTCAGAGGTCACCACGCAACCATTGACACAAGCAGGTAGCCACTGTGAAACGCTCTGAAAGCCTCCCCTCCTCCAGCTCCTTAACCTGTCCTCCCCCACTAGTCCCCGCTTCTCCTTATTCTATCTACAAACCCAATTCCTCTCCCAGGGAAAAAGAAAACACACCCGCCTCCACTCAATGACATGGGAGCGAGAATAGAGACGGAATAGAAAAGGAGGAAAGAGGGAGGGGAGGAAGAGGAAAGGCTTTTCAGCAGAACATCTATAGGAAACTGGCACTTCAGAGCCCTTTCAGCGCGATGAAAGAGCGGGGACGCCGCTCTTTCATCGCAAGGCCATCAACCGAAGGCCAAACATGTCCCGGGAAAAATAAATACTGTAGGTGGAGAGGTGAACTTTCCCGTGTAGCTCTCTCATATGAATGATCATATCTCTTCACCAGAACAAAAGGCATGCTGTTGAACTTTGCCTGTCCGTTCTTTTAAAGCACGTATTCGAGGATGTTGGTGTTGAGTTAGTGGGAGCAAGTGTGCTGAAGAAAGGCATTCATCACGCTCGAAACAAAAAGAAAAAGGTGTCAACCCGAGTGTAAAGGAGTCCCTTGTTGTATTTGATCAAGCACAAGTGAGGCAGAGCTTGTAAACAGAAGTCACATGGACTCAGAGGTCTCTTGTTATAGCAGCATGTCGACCCCGGAGGTCAGACACTGCAAAGGAGGCGAGTCAACAGCGTCACATGGTCGCTGCAGCTTCATCAACAGCGGTTTTATATTTTGTGCTGCTCGGCTTTCTGAACACGAGGAACTGCTGGCTGTCAAATGTCAACATCCACCACCACCTCCTCCTCCTCCTCCTCCTCCTCCTGCTGCTGCCCAGAAACCTTCTTTGAGGTTGTTTCCGGGAGTTGATTGGGTTCACATGCTCACTCCTGACAAACTGCACCGCTGCTCTTTTTCTTGTGGTTTAAGTGATATGGACAAAGACAAAACAGACACTGACAAACTGAGTACACAATTACGATGTATTATATCAGATGTGAGGCTTCTGTTGACTTGAAACACCCGCGTAGAAAATACTCAAATTTAAGTTCTAGAGATAAGTGAAAACGATCAAATTGGCGTGTACATTTTATATATTCATTATTTTCCATAAGTTTGGATAGCACTCTGACTCTGTCTCCCCATCAAAGGGACGAAGGCGTCGACATCTCAGAGGGCGTCAACCGAGCTGTCACACTGTCTGACACTGACACACACACACACACACACACACAGCAGCGATTACCTTCCAGCCGGCGGCTCCGTGTGTGTATTGTAACCGCAGTCTGTCCACACACCGTCAGGCACAACACACAGATCTGATCTCAGAGCAGCGCCAACAGTCTGCTACACAACTAGAGAGCAGAAAAACACCAGCGGCTGAAACACAGCTGTCTCTCTCCATTATTCACAGAGCGCTCACTTCTTGGCTTACATCACATTAAAAAGGTGGGAAAACCTCACAAGAGACTGTGTTGCTGACAAGACTCAAAATGATTCGTCGTCTTTTAATAATACTGAGAGACGAGCGGAGGGTCAAAGAGACGACGCTAATTGTGACTCTTGCCTATTCATTTTCTTCTCCTTTTTAAAATGTCTTCAACAACGCCGCAGTGACAAAAGACAAATGGCTACAGCGGAAGATATACTTCACACTTCCAATCCAAAATAACAATCAATACAGTCCAACATCCTGATGTCTGGAGATGGTTCCAGATCAATAGCGGACGAAATGACTAATCGTTCTTTTATTGGATCCACCACAAGTGTCAGGAAAACGTCAACACAATTCTCAAAGAGCCTTGATCTACAATGAAGAAAAAGGGGATTTGAGATGGAGCGGAACAAAGCAAAGGAGGATTCTTCCCTGCTGGAAAGAAAAATATTTTGGACACGATATAAGATGAAAAGGACGTCTTTTTCTCTCAGTTAAACCGCTTTATTTTCATAATAACTGCACCTTTACTTTACAAAAACTTGATTTGGATTGCATTCAAAACAAAACAAAAATCATGTTTCTTGCAAAAAAAACTACTACTTGTCGAGAGTTAACGCCAGACTAAAGCCCCTTTCCCACTGGACAACAACCTACGAACATCTGGCTTTCGTCATCAGTGGGAAAGGTTCCAATCAGCATTCATTCTGCAGCAGTCACAGTGACGGAAACACGACACCCGGGTGGAAACGCCAATGTTTCCAGTACGATGCTATGTGACACGCTTTGATGTGAATATATAATAAATAAAATCAACAGGAATATGGACTGTTATTGTGTTGCATTTGTCAACATATAACAATTAATGAATCAATTCAGTCATTTTATCACGTTAATCACGGAAACACTTCATTCAAACTCGACAGAAACAAAACTAAACCCATCAAAACCGTCTGTTAGTCTTTCAACCGTTCCAACAATCACAAACTCCAGTTTAAGAGTTTGAAAGAGAGACTGAATAGAAGTAGCCACTGCAACATGTTTACATTAAACATGACACAGAAAGGTTGACTCGTCTTCTACAGGTTTTTCCGTGTTTAAACGCGCTACTTTTGGAGGAAAAGGGTTATTAGTGACCTTTTTTTCTGCATCGAGTCTCGTGTTGTGGCCTGGATCCAGAGCAGCATTTTGGCTGCGTCAGCTCTTTTCCCGGCCCGACAGTGTTTGATGGAGCTGCCGGCCGTCGTGTGGCAGGACCTCTGGCTGCCCGGCCGGTGACTGATGCACACGAGGCCACGGAGGAGAGCTTTATTAAACGACGGCGAGGACCCATCACTCTCCCTCTGACATATTGGGGGCTCACCTTGAGGTGGGGGTGGGGGAGATTTACTCAGTCTGTATTAACACCTCTGTGACAACGTACAGTGTGTGTTTGTTGGTTTCCAGTATGTTGCATGTAATGTATGTGTGTTCAGTGCTTATGTGCCCGTGTGTGTGTGTGCGCAGAGTCATTTAGCAGGGAGCGCTGTGATAAATCCATCACTTAACCCTCTCATTCACTCCTTTAACACACACACACACACACACGCTACACCTGCAGACCTTGACAGCCTGCGAGAACAAACACACACTTCCTCCTCCTCCTCCTCCTCCCAGCCTTCATCACCAGCTGAAGGAGGCTCCATATAGTCTGAACCTCCCCACATCAAACTGCCTGCAGCTGCACCAGCACCCATGGGTGCATAAAGCAGTGCCAACAACAACAGCAGTAGCAGCAGCCACACACACACACACACACACACACACACACACACACACACACACACACACACACACACACACACACAAGTACCGTCCACCGCAATCCGGGCCCGTTAACAGATGCTGGACGATTTCTATTTTACGCTCCATTAAGTAAAGGTGTCACATTCTAACATCAATAAATCATTATCTCATTAATTCTGAAACATTACTGAAATTAATGTGACACGGCTGTCGACTGAAAACATTTCATTTTCAAAAAGGTTATTTTTTTCGAAAAACTGCTTTTGTTGTAGCTCATGTAGAAACCTGTTTCATGTGTTTATCTGATACATTATGAAAGTGTTCCTCAGAAAGGGATAAATAAAAATATTGATCCGGCTAAAAATCTGCATTTCCTTATATATCTCTATTATTTCTTATCTACCTAATGACTCCTGAATTAATAGGAGATTTTTAATGGGCATATTTAAAACAAACAATTACTGTTTGCCTGGATTTCAGTGGGAATTAGACTCAGTGTTTTTCTTCATCAGCAGCGATAGACTGTGTGAAGTGAGTTCATCTCCGACCCCCCAGCAGCGACTTTGCTTCCAAAAGACTCAACGGGGGGGGGTTTAATTTTCTAATCATTCAGTCACAATTCTTTGTAAAACTGGAGTGGCGAATGCGTATTTAGAAATAAAGTACAACTCTTTTCATTCTGTACATAAGTTTCACCAAACAAACTCTCTGCGGAGTGAAACAAACGAGGGCACAGCGACCACGAAGCCCTTGACTTCCTGGTGACGGACATTTGTCAGGGCCCATTGCCTCATCGGAGGCAACGCTGCCATGTGCTCACACTCGGGCAGAGAAAACAGTGTGTGTGTGTGTGTGTGTGTGTGTGTGTGTGTGTGTGTGTGTGTGGGCAGACTGCCAACACAAACTGACAAGAGGCTGGCGCCGGCAAAGAGGTGACTTAAGGGTGATTAAGCTAAAAGCAGCCGACACAACTGTCAGACAAACGAAAACAACACAGACTTAAAGATATTTGTATTCATATTCACTTGAGTGTTAAAGAGTTTATGCTCGGTCCAAATATACTTACGTTTTCAATAGATACACAGTCGTATTAGGAACGTTTTTGCCAAATACATTTAAGACCAAATTTGGGATCCAAGAAACTTAACAGGTGGAATAAATACAGGGAATCTCACTTGTGCATGCAAATCTATTCAAGATAAAAGTTATAAAAGTTTCATCAGTAACCTTCTTGTCAAATAAAGTCTGCATCAGATCTGTGAATATTTATTAAGTCCAGTTAGAGAAGAAGGCAGATTACACACGTTCCTTTGCGCTACTGAACAGACTGGAAGGTTACGATGCACTGCGGTCAATGTGGATCACATCAAAAGGTCCAAATAAAGTTAATCCTGCGTTTGTTTGTTCTTGGTTTCTGCTCATTTTCTTTCAGTCTCATTTATTCTGCAGTTTTGTTGTTTAGTTTATAATGATATACATATATATAATATACATCTATAGCAAAAACATTTTAATAAACTGTTAATGAAAAGAACATTTTTCAAAGTGCATTTTCCCAGAAGGAGGGTAAACCTGCATGTGTGTGTGTGTGTGTATGTGTGTGTGTGTATGTGCGTTCGTTCAACAAAAGGCCACTTGGAGAGAGAGGAAAGGAGAGACAAAGAGAGAGAGAAATGGAGAGGGGGAGAGATTTGCATTAGTGAGGTCCAACACTGATGTTGGGTGAAAAGGTCTGGCTTGTTACGGTTCATCCCCGAGGTGTTGGATGGGGCTGAGGTCCAGCTGTGTGCAGACCACTATAATAATAATAATAATACATTTTATTTATATAGCGCTTTTCATGACACTCAAAGACACTTTACATTAAAATCATCATATATAAAAACAATACACTAAAAACAGAGTACACAATAATAGTCACACTGACCTAGCTTCATGCTCGGGGGGGATCAACATGCTGAAGCAGGAAAGGATCTCCCCCCACAATGAAGCATACTGTAGTCTAAAATGTGATTCTATGCTTTAGCATTAAGATTAAGATTTTTTAAGATTAAGATTAAGATTTTCCTGGACTAGAACGAAGCCTTAGAACAAAAGTAAAAGTCTGCAGACCGGGGAGTCCATATACTGATGGCCACATAATGTAGACAGACGGCCGGATGGGGAGGAAAACAAACCTCACGGATCTCTGCCCTCCTCGTAATGAAAACAACCGAGACTAAACATGGTGCTGATATTCAAACACCACCAATGTGCATCGCTCCCTCTCCCTCTGCACACACACCTGACCTTTACATTGAGAAATGAATAAAACCAAAATTTGCAAATGACAAATTTGCATTTGGCCCTGCAGGTTTCCCCTGAGGAGAAATTCAGAGTCAAATGAGGGCAGTCGGATTTAATCTGCTGCCTCTGGGAGGCGCGCACACACACACACACACACACACACACACACACACACACACACACACACACACACACACACACACACACACACACACACACACACACCACAGCTATTGAATAAACCAAGCAAACATTGATTGCCATTTAATTCGCTAACAGGAAGCAAAGTAAGTACTGTGAAGAAAAGAGAGGCGGAATTGACCGGAAATGAGAAGCGAGGCATTGCACCCGTGTGAAAAGAGAGAAGTGGAAAGAAGAAATGAAAGGAGAAGGAAGAAGAGAAAAGGAAAAAAAAGGACCTGAGAAGAGGCGAGAAGAAGGGAGGAGACTCCCCCAGTGGACGAGACAGAGAGGAGGAGGCGAGAGGAGGGCTTCGGCTGGGAGGATCAGCAGCAACAGTTTGACCTACGACCCGGGAGTTAAGTTGCGGTCAAGTCCAGAATCACAAAACAGGTTTAATCCCCACAGACCGCCTCTCCTCCCTGCTCTCCCGCTCTGTTCTGAATCAGTCAGCAGAGCTTAAAGCAGCAAGATTCCTCACACATCTGTGAGCGGACACAGAGGTCACTGCTTCTATTATTGATGTCTGAACCGAGTCTCTGCGAGAGATCATTTGTTCTTTACGATCAATTTCCTTCAAGTTTAAACTTAAGACTAGTCGACTAATCACAAGCTCAGAAAACAGTCAACAATGAGCACAATCCATAAAGGTTAAACATAGTCAGAAAAAACGTATGAAATCACATAGTTCAACGACTTCAATGATTTAGGAATGCTTTAGGAAAAAAAGGAGGGTTTTTTCGGAAAGGGAGGCGGTGTCGGAAGGGAGTCAGGAGCGGCTAATGAGTGGAAACAGCTGAGACAGCATAATCAAATATGTAATTCAAATGTGGGATTCAAATGATGTCCTCAGGATTGCACATTAACTCACTTTATAATTAGAGGAAAAAAACAAAAGCAGCAAATAATCACATTGGAGAAGCCGGACAAAGTAAATGATTTGGATTGTTTGGGACGGATAATCGATGACTCTGCATTAGTGTGTGTTATGTCTGAAGACCTGGTCACACCAGCATTTAAAACAGCTCTCTATTATCGTCCTGTGCATACGGAACAACATGATACACAGCCTGAAAACTGAATGCTGGCAGAAAGTAAACATTATGTTTATATAAGATCTGAAGTCATTTAAGTGATTAACTCGAAAGGCGTCAGACTGGAACAGCACTCAACTTCTTTTCCACATTTACAAAAGGGCAAGAAATAGAAATTCATATCCTGCAATGACGCAGTAGATTAAAGACGGGTGATTAAAAAGCAGATTAATAATTACATTAAATGGGTCTAAAGTTCAGAGAAAAGGACTCACAGTTTTACTTTGCCCCTAAAATATTGTTGACTGGAGCAGAAAGAGTTAACGATGTGAATGAAATCCCAAACTGTGCAGGTCCTGGAGACCTTCAGCTCCTCCTAAAGGAGGCTTGATTGACAAGGTGCAGGAGCCTGCACTGTGTGTGTGTGGGGGTGTGTGTATAGGAGTGTGTGACTGTGAGAAGAGGAGGTTTAGGTATTCGGTCTGTTGAGCATCTGTCATTAAACGGTGTGAGTTGTGTGTCTTTCATGCTGCACTGCTTTCACTCCGAGCAGGAGTGAAAAGGGTCAGGAGAGAGTTTTACTCAGAATGTTTGGAACACAGAACCACGATCATTATCATAAAAACGTCTCCTCAAGTGATTTGTTCAACAAAGAAAAGGTACCGCTACCATCTGAAACACTTCTGCATAAACAGTCACGCACATGCGCAGTCGTCGTCCGTGTTTTAAACAGTAAGATTTAAGGAAAGATTAACGACGGACTGATAGATGAGACTTGTTGAACCTGGCCCTAAACAGGGCGAGTAACCGATTAACGGGTTTAAGCATTTCTTAAATAATGAAAGTGATCTGTAGTTGAAGCCGTGGGAAAAAAAAAATGTCTGCTGATCATTCATTTCACCTATTTAATCTTTAATAAAAGCTCACGGATATTTCATTTATTCAAGACATTAGCGTTGATGCTTCAGTGGGTTTTTTCAGTCGTCGTCATTTTGTTTTGTTTTCAAGTATCTGAATGAGAGCAGACTAAATCCAATTAATCTGTGGAAGTGGAAAAAGTTAAAGAATTACAAAATGACAGAAATAAAAATGTTCACGTATAAAAAGCAATCTGTAGCAAATTAGAGTTTTATTTTGGGAGGGAATGAGAAGCGTAACTTATATGTTTGATGCGCAATGCTCATTTCATTTCTCACTTTACTGAAATAGTGTCATGAAGCAAAGGACAACTGTAATCTACAACCAACTATTGTCATTAACGTGACAACAAATAATTCTGACCACCATCTTTAATTACTGGGTTTTTAGACAAATGGAATCTCTGAATACATTTTCTTTCAGACAATAAACCCACAGCCAGAGGAGCCCTCACATTTACAACATCTGGGGCAATTCTCCCCTCAACACCGAAGATTCTTTTATCGATACTAGTGAGATTAATTAACTGAGGCAACATGTTGGACACATATTTGAGGAACCAAAAGGCTGTGCGTGTGTGTGTGTGTGCGTGCGTGCGTGTGAGAAACGTTAAAATCCACCTCGATCCCTGAAGAGTGGAGTTCAGAACAGGCTTCTACGTTTTAGAAGATAAAAAGTTGAGACGGTCTGCGTGGGAAAGTAGAGATTTTCACTGATGACGTGAAAGCATGTTTGGTTTGCGTGTGCTCCTTTAGGCCTAATGAGAGTACGGCAGACACAGATGTGTCCAAAACACTTTTAGGAAACACGTTGAATTGACTGAACTGTTCATCCAAACACTTCCGCTGCGAGCGGCCGCATGCTGAACGGACACTCTGCTGCAGATAATTATTTAATGGAATAAGTTTGCAAAGTGCTGCAGCGGAATATCCTTTTAATATCTGTAAGACCTTTAAATGATGGATTGATAAAATAAATGGTGGGACCACTGCAGACCACTGCAGCGTTTATCGGGTGGTGGTTACCCGCTACGTTTCCTGAGTGATGCAGACGAGTCCCGGTGCTGCCGCAGCAGACCGCCGAGGGCTCGGAGGAGCTCGGCCACCCAGGCGGCGAGCTGGTGAGCTGTTGATGAAGTGAGGGGTCACTGCAGGGCTAAGTGAGACCTCACACCGGACAAGCAGGCCAGACCTCGGGACCACGAAGGCATATGGGTGTGAAGGAGGTGAGGAAGCCGAAGCCGAGGAGGGGTGGGGGTGGCCAAGCTGTCCACTCCGCCTCTCACGAGACCCCCAGCTGTCACAACAGACACTTACCAGCCCTCACACTAAACACCCACCAGGGAGGGGGAGGGGGAGGGCAGCATCCTTCCTCTTTCAAACCGAAGGATGGAGGAGAGGAAGGATGGAGGGGGAAAAAAAAAAGAGAGCAGCTAATCTGTTCTTCCTGCTGCTGTGATGTCGGAGGAATGCTGGGATCTGATCCTCTGCCACTTCTGAAGCCAGGCTGCAAACCTGCTAATTATAGCCACTAAAAGGATGAAGGTGTGAGCTAAATAGTTATTTTAAGTCTGGCGCGGACTTGTGAGAACCATTGCACACACACAGAGAGAGAGAGAGAGACAGAGAGAGAGAGAGACAGAAAGAGAGAGAGAGAGCGAGAGCAGAGGGAGTCTCAGCAGGACGGAGGAAGTCTCAGCCTCGACCGTCACAAAACAAAACTCACAGGAGAGCCGGCGAGCCGCAAGACGGTTCAAATACAGTCAGACAACAGCAGTTCAGACCGGACGACAGGACTTTCTTTCTTTGGGACTATAGCAAAGATGAATGGATCAGAGACGGCATCTCCAAGATGAGAATACAGGATCTTTAGAAGCGCACATCTGTATTGGCTAACCCAGCATCAATCTCAGATCAACTCTGTAGAAAAACAATGCCGAATGATTCGTCTATTAATAGATCAGTTAGGCAATCAAAGTGGAAGAAATTCTGAATTTGCTCATTGATTTATTCAGAAACAAAATGCTAATTTTAGCTTCATTGTGTTTCTCTCTCGCTCTTATATCGATATAGATATAAGAGAGATTCATTTTCCAAGTTGCTTTCCCTGAAGGTTTATTTACAGAAGTATTGTAGTACTTTTTAAAGATATTGTTCTTATAAAAAGCCTCAACCTCTGTGCATCTGCGCAATAAAAAATAAAGCATTTTTGTGTGATGTAGGTGTAAAAATACTGGATATTGCCGTTGCTTTTAAAATAAATACACAATCAGATCTCTGGGAAACACTTTCTGCCAAACACAAAACCATTGTTGTGTTCCTCAAGCTCCAGAACGTACAGTCAACTTTAAAATTACACCAATTCAAAAAACAAAAGAAAAGTATTTTTTGGGCTTAATGAGAAGTTCCATGAATCCATGAATGCAGCACGCGTCTCAGCAGTTTTCTTCCATCGTGGCTACGAGTACTTTCTCTGCACAAACACCTCTCACTCCCACCTGCCTCTGTTTGTTGAACACAAGCTGCTTTCACCCCCGCTCCCCTTCTCTCTCTCTCTACGTTCTTTCCACACCTGAGAGCCTATTGACAAGAGTGTACCACGCGTATCACTTAACCCCGTGTCAAAACACAGGTGTAACGTAAGCTCGGGGAGCAGGCGAGGGCCCGAGCTCATAAAGGAATGTGCGAGCTGGGAATAGCACCCTGCATGTAAGAGAGGCGCCTCGCTGAGAGGACAGTCACTGCAGGGAGGGCAGCTGGGAAACAGCCAAACACTGACAGAGGGGAAGGCGCACCTTCACCTCAGGGACCCACAACACAATGAGACAGAAATTCGACTCAGCGGTTATGAAAGACAGAAAGTAGAGAAAGTTTTGGATGGAAAGCAAAAAGGAAGGCCGGCAATCTTACCATGGCGCCCCGTATATCTGGAATCCCTTTATGGTGACGTCAGAGTCCTGCAGGTACACACAGTTTGTGAGGAGCGTCTGGACATTGTCAAAGTCCTCGGGTTTGAGTTTGGACACTGAGGGGAATCGGTAGTAATCCTGCTTGACCAGCTCGGCCATAAAGTCCTTATCAAAGGTCAGCTCGTGGTTGCCGGCGATCACCACCTTAAACTCGTACGGGAGGCCACCTGGAAGAGACAAGAGAGGGAGGATCTGGTGAGATGAAGTCCCGTATCCACTTATGTATCCACGTACGTATCCACGTACGTATCCACGTACGTATCCACGTGTTAAGCTCTAGTCTGCATCTCTTTTCATACTTTGTTCCTCCTAGATTGAGCACTCAACGAAAGGCTCTGGCCTTCATCACCCCTCTGCTCCTTCTCTATATTTCTGCCTTTCCTCTCCTTCAATCTGGTGTTTAGGCTTCCTGTTGAAACTGTTGCTTCTCTGTCTTTTAAAGCCAGCTCTGTAGGTTCGGTTTACACTCATCAACAGGCTCATTTATGACTAGAGTTAACCAGCAGACCCCCAACCCAGGCAACATAATCTATAAAGCTGCTCGTCACAACAATGTTGATTTTATGTATTCAAGCATGAATCACACGGATTCAAAATTGATTTCAAAAAATCAAATTAGAGTTGTGTAGATTTTCTTTTCATTGGCTAAAACTACATCAAGTATGGTTTCTTTGGAACGTTTAAGCTCCGTCAGCTGGTTTTTGTGTTTTGCAGGTGTGAAGTCATCACGGCGTCTGATTAAACTGACCTGAATGTAGTTTGATTTAAAAGTTTATAGATCTAGACTTCACATATCTTTAGCAGCTATATTTAACGTTTAGTGGATTTTACAACAACTGCACAAAAGTAAATCCTTTACTTACGACACGGAGATTGACTGAAGGAAAAGTATTCTGCTCACCGACATTAGACCCGTTTTCATGACTCGCTCTGCTCTGTGTTGCTCTGGCCAGTAATAGAAGGTTATGACGCATGGCAAAAGGGCAAATCGAATAAAGAATCGAATAAAACGTATTTGTTAAAAAAAAAAAAAAATGCTTTTACCTCATGAAAGTGAGAGGAAGAAAAGGTGCGAATGCACTTCTCAATTTTGCAGCGGTCAAGTGCACAATTGGAAATAAAGATAATAGAAACCGAATAGAATAAAAATCCAATCAGGATACGCTGGTTCGAAGCAAATAGATAAAATAATTCCACCGCATCCGTCTAAAGTGTGTGTGTGTGTGTGTGTGTGTGTGTGTGTTTTCTCTAATGCTGAAGATGAAAGAATCATGGTTCCCCGGTCCATAGGTTTCATTCCCGCTACTTTAAATTAGCTCTTGTCGCGTCTCAGGATCATAAATTCCAGTCTAACCTTATAAGAAAGCGCCGTCTCTCAGTTCCCCCAGCACTCTAACTGGATCACACATCCATTCTCTCTCTCTGTCTCACTCACACACACACACACACACACACACCACCCAAAGCGAATCATCCTCTCCACCACCACCACCACGCAGGGAAAAGACGGGGAAAACATAATTACCATCAAACAACTCCATCTCCATTACTCTACTGGGAATTTCTGCTGCTTTTTATTGCTGCCGTGAAACATCTTACAGAGGGCTGGTGGAGTGATACACCTAGATTTATTCCTTATTCGTCGCCCACAAACGGGTATGAAAGAGAAAATGAAAGCAGAACTACGTGTGCATAGAAATGTTTTGTCATACCTCTCAAGAAGGCAGATTTATATTTGTATTAAGATTTAAGACGACAAAAGCACCAATTGAAAGTGTTTTTCACAAGACGCTGTTAGCAACTAACTGTGCTAACAGCGCAAACAACGGCAACAGTGCTGACAGAGCTAACAGTGTTTACCCAGGTTGTTTCTGTCCGTTTCTGTTCACATTGAGCCGGCATTTTGCGTCACTGACGTTTTTGCAAAGCACCTGAAGACGAGATTCAACCATTTCAGAGTGTGGACTGTACAACAGCAATCCCTAAAACACGGATGTGAACCCTGGTTGTCGTATAAATGGTGTTTTCAAACGTTTCCGCAAATTTGTGTGAACACAGCCTCACGTTTACACACAGCAAAGAAGTGGAAGAGCAGGAGGCGGCGAGTTTGACAGGAAGTGCGTGAGGATCGAGATATAAGCTATGTTTTAGGTAGATTCTGCAGAAATACGACTGAACATGCAGAGCATACTGACGGACAGTAGAGAAGTGGATTATGCTGCAGGAGCCGTTTGAGAAGTCTCTCCAGACCTCTGGATTTCTGAGTTTTGCTGTGAAAACTGGGTCAATGCTGGTATCCAACTGTAACTGCTGTGAATCCAGACCGACTGCTGCCGCTGTCGTCTTTGGAGAGGCCATACTCTGACAGCTACCTTTCAACTCTGCAGGGGGGGAGTGTCCGATACTCCAAACATAGATTTTGAGGGCAATGACACTTTGAGCTAAGGGGTTTACTTTTAAAAAAATAAATCTAAAAGGTTCTTACTGTGATATCATGAAAAACACATCAGAATCAGATTTATTTTACTCTTTTGACATTCTTGTAATTATTCACCGTCTAGTCTGTCAAGAAAACTTAATGGTTACATATACACGTATATATACACATATATACTTCCTTCCCAGCAGAAAAAGTATGTCATGAGTTGGTAAATGAACATAAATTTTGAGGTAAAAGTTGTTGCCAATCTAAAATCTTCCCTTTGAGCCACTTTCTGTTTCTTGAATCGTCTCATCCTCTTTTTCACTTTTTTGAGCATAAGCTGCACTATTGAGTGAAAATTGCGGAGTTCTGTTCAGATAGAACACAAAGTACCGTACTTTTCAGACTATAGAGTGCACCGGTATATAGGCCGCACCAGCTGACTAAAAAATAAATAAATATAAATGTGTACATAGATAAGCCGCACCGGTCTATAAGCCGCAGGTGTCCCCGTTGAACAGCAAGATGCTTTAACAGTACTAGAGTTGTCTTCTTCTATGAACATCATAACATGTCGCTAGCTTCTAAGCTAATTTTAACATTACGGCCAATGAGGAAATGCTAACCGCGATTAGCATTAGCGAATATAATATATATTCGTACATCTTTTCATGCAGACATACTTACAGACTAAGGTCTCTCAAGGCTACCAAACGGAAGAAGCAAAACGAAGCAGCGTGCTGGGCCTCCTTCTTCCACAGCTCCACCCTCTTATCCAGAGATATGGTAATTTATGGTTCTAAAAAGTAAACTGGCTACAGCCAAAATGTCGGACTTGAGGCTTCAAACCTACAATCCAGAAAGCAATGGGTGACGCAACACTTATAAATATAGGGTCTGAGTTTTAGACGTACGTCTCTGCCTCCCGGTGCAAATTTGTCCACCTGCCGCTTTCAATTTTGTTTATATGAAATCGTGATGACTCTAAAAGTTGCTTTGTGTTCAGTCTTTTAGACGTTGTGCTCCTGTCGTTTTATTTCACCTGCTGAGAGCTGACCAACTGGCAAAAACACAGACGACTGAAGCATAGACAAAATAATTCAAATGTGTTAAAACTTTACAGGCCAGTGCGATTTGGTGGCACTATTTATGCCCATGGCGAGAGAGAACATCAGACAAACATGACTACATTAGAGGGCCAAAAAATGCTTCAGCTCTCCCTTGTAGGGTCTAGAGAAGAAACACTTGCTGCTGGGACAGATCAAACACACAGAGCTCAGCGCTCCCACCCACAGCTTGGGGCCAGAGGGAGGGGTCAAAGGTTAACTGAGCCAGGGTGTTAGGTCAGAAGGGTTAAACTGGACACTTTAGCACATCAGTTGTGAGTCAACAGTGGGGGGTGGAAGTCATTGTGTGGTCCAGCTCCTGGTTATACGTGCATCACGTCTCGTGCCTTTGCCCGTCCCTCTGTTCGCGTGCGAGCTTCAGCCCGTCAGCTTTGTGCGAGTGTGAAAAACCTGCGTGCGACCGGATGAATGTGTGTCTTAAGCAGGTTAATACCTAGCCAGTCGTTGAACTTCTTAACCTCGGAGGGCAGGCCCAGCTCGGTGAAGTCGCCCGTGTGCAGCAGCACGTCGCCGTAGGGCATCTGGATGCCGTCTGTACGCGAGTGCGTGTCTGACACACACACAAACCTGGTGTGTCCTGTTGGCTTGGGATTGTCATAAGGAATGGGGTCCACCCTGAAAAGACAATGAAACAAAAGAGACGATGAGTCCTCAACTCCACGTCATGATAAAATGTCACATTTACCTCCATAATGATACAGTAACCAAAGTATTCTGAAATTCATCAGCGGTGGCTTCTCAGTTCTGATATTATTCTTTTCATTAAATTATAGATTGGTTTGAGACGGGGAACTTTGCTGCATGGCATCGCCCCCTGTCTCACCCAATGTTGCTTTCAAATAAGGTTACATTACATACACTGAAAAAAAGAAAACTGTAATAAAACAGTAAATTATGCATCGACGGGTTGACATTTATAATGTCTGCAACTCCGTTTCACTGAACCCAATTCAGTTTGTTGTTTTTTTGGCTCCCTTCCTCCAAAAAAGATGTGATGTTCTTTGTACAGTACGAACAACAGCTTGCACACACACACACACAACATAATCAATGATTTGCACTTATTTTATTTATTGTGTTGAATAAACAGTTTTCAGGTCACTGCGAGATTTCTTTATGCTCTAATCTCTCAATCACCTGAACCAACAACAAGAGTCTCTTTTCACAAAATGCTGCCCAATATGAACTTCAGTGAATTTCAAGTTAAGTTTGAGTTATGTCAGTTTCCAAACAATATAAAAATGACACTGTGAAAAGAACTGAAACCGTAATGTAAATCGAAATGTAAATCTGTCGACTCAATCTACAAAGTTGCATTGTAATTATGATAATGATTATAATTTTATCTTTAACTTCAGAAGCTGTCGACACAGTTTGTGAATATTTTCAGACCTCGACAGTTCACGGTCTGCAAAAAGCGTCTTCAGCCGCGGCGCTCTCATAACGCCTTCAATCTGAAAAAGCACCGAGCTAATTTTAAGAAACAGTGTCAACAGTCAAGTACGTTTGATTCCATGTTAATGTAATGCAACGTTCCACTTATTCATGAGACATCTGCCTTCGGTTTTATTTTAGAATTTTGAACATTATTTCTGTCGAAAAGAGCTGCAATTCAAAGAAGGTGCCCTTTTTCCTCTTTGTGATATTTAAAAAAAAAGGTTCACTCGATCCACAAGCATATTTTTAGGAAATGTATGCTAATTTCATACCAGATTGCAGAAGGGGCACAGCTGAAAACTGGAACCTTAAAAAGATCATTTGTTGTGAAAAATAAATTACACAGTCCACAGAATAATGCATGCAGCAGAGCAAAATGCATCTGGAAGAAAAGAGGAGACATTACAACGGTGAAAGATGTGGCAGTCTGGGCTGGCAAACAACCAGCGCTCGGGTTGATTTGTGCGAACAAGGAGGGCAATGGCTGTTTTGTGGCATCAGATTGGCTAAAGAGACGGTGAATTAAGGCATGCCATGTTCTTTCTATCCATTATCGGAAGAAAAAAACACTTAGACCCTAAGTCTGGCTGCAAAGGAAGCCTTTTTTTCAGCCTTTTTGTTCGGTGTAAGTACGTCTGTTAAAAGGAAGAAAAAAAACGTACTTTTTTCTGACTGAAAGGAAAGGGGGGGGGGGGGATCATCTAGTCTGTAATTGAAGTCTACTATGTGCAATCCTCCAGCACTCTGCCACCAGACCATTATTTCATTAGACGGGATGTCACTCTGTCGAAAACATCAGACACATAATCAACGCTGCAATCTCCAATCTGACATACACACACACACACACACACAGTTAACTCGCATCTTTGCACAAACATGGCATAAAGACAGCTACAGAAGCAGATGAAATCAAAAAGGTTTCAGACTGGAGAAGGCGTCATTAACAGAGATGGAGAAAATGGGCACCTCGGCACAAAAGAAAATCTTACTGAAGGGGAGGCAACGTTGCATTTGAGTCTTATTTTAGATGCAATTTTCCTGTTTTCCCATCTCTGTGACATGTTGAGTAGAATATTAGATGGGAAAAAGGTACACAAACAGCCCGGAGTCTGTTTTGGACTTAAACAGTCATCTGCACGGTTGTCTTAACGATGGACAAGCTGGTCAACGTCTGTAACATGTCGCCACTGTATGTGGTTTGGATTAAGTACACAAAGTGCCACAAAGCAGTCAAACTCACAGATTTACAACACCGACCAAAAATGCCAAATGCAACCAGAGATATTAAAAAATGGAAATCTGTAGTAACGGCACAGAAAAGTCAAACTGCTGCCGTCTCACTACGTATACCGCCATATCAAACAATTCTTGTCTGTAGTCCAACCACCATTTGTTGTCACCATCTGTGACCGGTGGCCACTGTCTGAGGCAGCAGCTGCAAACTTGCTGCATGGCGAGTCCCCCCCCCCCCCCCCCCCCCCGGTGTGTCGGTTCAGCCTCTGCAAAACTGGATGGATTAGAAGCTGGGGGGGGAAGAAGAGGCTGCTCAAACCCTTTACTCTGACATGCTAACAGATAACAGCGGCGCCTGAATAAACGCAGCACCGCCATTCATTTGAATGAGGCCACTCTGTTGATGCAGCGCCAACACAAAGAATGCAGGTTGTAAAGTTGAACCGAGTGCAATTTTTGCTGTGACACAATGTAACGTCATCCAGCGTTGGCCAATCACATATGTGCAACCTCAAAATCTTGGTGGATCACTCAATCTGAATGGTGCCATATTTCTGCAGTTTTCCTTGCAACTGTTGCAAAGAAAGATAAAATCATTGCTGCCGTGATGACCTTCCAGAAAATATTATCTTCTAATAAGCCTTCAAACTGGATCTGTAACTCAGATCGGCCATCCTGGATCCAGCGAGATTCTCTGTCACCCGAGCAGACCTGGACTCCATGTCAAACCCGTTGGACAAAATGAAAAACTAGCTAGAGATAATGGTATTTACCATCAACTGTGAGCAGTAAACAATGCTCCTATATACACACAAACAGATCAACTTAAGCCAACAGAGCGGCAGTATGCAGAGCGGCAGTATGCAGAGCGGCAGTATGCAGAGCGGCAGTATGCAGAGCGGCAGTATGCATCGCAGCGTAGCTAGTGATTCGATTTGGTGGCCGGACGTCGCGCAGCTTTACAGGATTCGACAGTTCTCGTCATACACATATATATGTACATGTGCGCACACACACACACACACTAAGACAAAGCCGGGAGAAAAACAACCACCATCTCCTCCCATCTCCTTTGAGATTTAATCCACCCTGAGAATGTAAGTAAACACCAGCAGCCCCCATCAATTAAGAGCAGGCCCGGGCCAAGAAAGCTTCATGATAGTGCTGCATAAGTCTCTCTCTCTCTCTCTCTCACACACACACACACACACACACACACACACACACACACACACACACACACACACACACACACACACACACACACACACACACACACACACACACACACACACACACACACACACACACACACACACACACACACACACACACACACACACACACACACACAGAGAGAGAGAGGGCCCCCGTCTTTCCCGTTAACATACGACTGTATAACAATCCAGAGGTTCATTAGTAATGTATACAGGAGTTCAGGAGTTCAGCAGTGCAGCGTAGGCCTCTGATCTATCGTAAACCGAGACAGTGAAAATGAAAAAGTCTTGTTGCGCTCCGGCAGCAGGTAAAAGAACATTCTCCAGTGACAGACTGAACTGTGTTAGCATGAAGGTTCATGTTAACATGTCTGAGCTTCGGCGTGACATCAGAGGGAAGACGGCGGAGAAAAAAAAAAAAAAAAAGAGTGGGGGAGCGGCAGAAATGCTAATGCGCTGGAGGAGGGCAGGAGTACACTCTCAAATCCGCCATGACATCGGAGCCGACACAAAACCGAGGTATCTGCTCGATGAAGAGACGTCTGTGAGGGAAACCTCACTGCGTGAACTTCGTCTCACCTACAGCTGCAACATTAGTCCCGTAAAAATGTACTTCTGCAACTTAACATACATTTTCACTTCGAGCAGTGTTTCTCCAGCAGACACAGTTGTTCTCCTACCTGTCATGCTTGTGCTGTGTCCTTAATTGCAAAATTCACAGATGACAGAAGATGTTCCACATTTGGGAATGAAAGCATTTTTCCTCTCTTAAAAAAATAAATAAACTCAAGCCAATTTGCTCTCACTTTGCTTTTTTCCTTGAAAAAAAAACCAAAGAAAAGTTTCTCGGCTGTTTTCATATCTCAAGTTCTCGTTTATCCAGATGACATAATGCCACAGATTCAAATACAAAGTACTTATATACAACATCATAAAAACAGTGTACCCTCCATGACTAGCACATGTATCATATAAATACAAATGAAAGCCTGACAAGCTCGAGGCGCTTTGCTCTAAACATGCGTGCAGATTAGAAAACTACACAAGGAAAATGTGAATTATTGCTTACAGGTGTCATTTTTTGAGGAGAATAAGAGGCGAGGGAAGTGGAAGACAACGTGGGGGAGACAGAGGGAGGGAAGGAGGAGTGCTCTCGGATGTCTGGAGGAGGATATTCAATTTGACTGAGCACACTTGGCTCCGTGGCCTTTTTAAAAAAAACACACAAGCAAACAGGGTCAGAGTTCAGGCCGAGCTTGCTTCTTCAAACGTGACACTTAACTCGCAGCAGATAAGAAGGTCGCGGTCTGTGTCACTCTCCGACTCGTCCGGCTCTTTAAGCGCGCCACATAATCGCTGTGATTGATTGCAACGCTTCCTCTCGACTCCTCACGCCGTCCAAAACAGGCCGAGGGTGTTTCGCTGCGCGGCCAAAAAACTGCCAAAGCTCTTATCGTACGTTTTAGAATTAGTTATATTTAAAGCCCGCTATCCATCACCGCCAGAGATAACGTCACGTATCCCTCGAATGTGAAAAATAAAGACCCGACCGATCGTTGCAGAAATCCAAATTCAGTTTTTCCTCTCTTAAGGTGCAACACCTCTTTCTAAACCATCTACATCAACTCACTGAGCTCTTACGGTCCAAACATTTAACTTGTCAGGAAGCAAGTCTGCTCCTGTGTCGTGATGGAAGATCGTCTTTTCATAGAACATATCCGTGTTGTACCGTTTTGATAACATGATCCTCAGCTTTTACAATCTGTAAACCGACTGTTTGTTGTCCAAACTATGTCTTATTATTATGACAATAAAGTCGTACAGATATAACCCTCGTAAATATAAGAACGAGTTGGCCACCTGAGTATATCTTTAAAACTTCTATCATAAATGGTGTATTTGAGTGTATTTTCACCAAATGTACAGTCCAGGTTGTAGTAAAGAGTAATAGAAGACATTCAGTTTCATCATGGGATCTTTATTGCACTTCCATTTACTCTGAAGTGGTAATAAACAGGTTTACTTACAACTTGGTAAAAGTTGCTGGTGTACGATGCTTCTGGAGGGACTTGGTTAAGTTGGTTGTGTTATATCTTCGGTGCTACTGCCAATCCTTGAAACATTGAAACTTTGCAGACAACGCAAATAGCCGTAGAACTCATTGGCGTAGCGAGCGTGAAATACGTCCAAACAGCTGGAATGTTTGTTTGTTGTCTCCCTCAGCTGTGCAGTCTAGCAGGGTGCTGCTGACCCACGGCGTGCAACGAGCCGTAAAGAACTAAAAGAGCCTAAACCATGAAAACCAGTCGAAGCAGACGAAAGGAAAACTAGTATGTGGATGGGGGGGGGGTCCAAAAACTTCTTTACTTGTAGAGTACCTTAGAATATTACGGCCAGATTGATTATTAGATTCCTGGTTGGGTTAATGGGGTCAACAATGGGGTCAAGCTGCTCACTTGTCTCAGACAGGAACATGTCAATCACGTCCGGTCCTCTGTCCATTTCATACCTGCTGCAGAGGGATTAGCCTCCAGCTCCTCCTCCTCTCTCCTTCCTTCATTGTTAATGGGGGTCGTCCTGCTAATGAGTTCTCATCAATAAAGGCCACCAGTGAGGAGAGAGTCACCTAAAACCTCCAGGGGTCAAAGGGGAACTGTGGAAATAGACCGCTAATCAACTAAAGCTGACCTGTTCATACGTGACAAACGGGATCAAGACTTATACACTCGCTGGTTCAAAGGCTATCAGAGAGACAAAGCGCCAATAAACCCGGCTCTACAGCCAGGGAGGTTTTTTCTGTGTGTGCAACTGCAACACAATAGATTTCACCCACAGTGAACTGACAAATTCTCTCACACACACACACACACACACACACACACACACGCACACACACACACACACACACCAGGATTAATCCTCCTCAAAGTACCATCCATTAACTGTGCAAGAAATGTCAGCTGATCACATTTAATGTTCGTTTAAAGTAAATATAAACTGCACTCCGCTCAGGTTTGACTGGAGGTGAGCTGCAGGTCGTGAAAATTAGAATCATGAGCAAACAGAATTTCCATTGCCTTCAACTTGCTTCCTGAATTTTTAATACTTCTAAAATGAATCAGGAGAGTTTTTTTGGGTAAACAATCGAGATGCTTTTGAGGAGACTCTGTGATGAAAGTACCGTGCGGGGACTTTCATCTGGTTCAATGATGTTTCCACTAAAATAACTTTTCAACTTTTTAAATCAGTTAAATCTTTGAGTTGATGAACAGAACATTTAGCAACAATCAATGAATTGTTTAAGTCATCCATCCAGCGGATGCTTTCTTTGTTTATAGCGGCATTTTTCAATATTTATGATATGACACAAAATTTGTGTTTACGGTTAGTTTTATTGACTGAAGTAAATATTCTTATGAATCTTAATAAACTCAGCAGGGTGTGCTGAAACAAAGACAATTTCTACTCTCAAAGCAGACTGTAAATGGACCTCTGCTCTTCAGCGCTTCCATGTCCAGCTTCACAACAAAGACTGTCGGAGAACATTTGATGTGTGTGTCCACTACGCAACAGTATCAGGACATTTAAAAAGAGAAATCTCAGCTGAACTGGAGACCAAATAGTCACCGTTCCTCCACTGAGCTCACGTCGTCTTTATCGCTCTTTCAGGAGAAACATCAAAACGCAATGCTCTCCATTTCTTCTGTCTATAACCTCTGCATCAGTTCCCCTCCCCCTATTGCAGACTCTCTCACTCACACACACACACACACACACACACACCGCTCACTCATCCACGGTGAAATACCATTTCTCTGAGAGGAGCAGAGAGAGCGCCTCCCTTATCTTCTGCATTTCAGCTGTCTGCGCTAATTCAATAAACTTCAGAGGAACAAAATGAACACAGGAATAACGGAGAGGGAGGTGATGGTGGTGGTGTTGTTGGGGGGAAAGACGCAAAGGTGGGAGAAAGAAACAAGCAAACCCAACAGGAAAAAGAGGCAGAGGAAGCAGAATGATGGAAATTCACAAGAAAAAAAAAGCATGATTTTTCTAAAATATTCAAATGATAATTGATTGTAAAGAATGCTGAATGATGGCTTCTTGCCTTAATGCCTCCTTCCTCTCTCTCCCCCTTTACTTCATTTGTTCAGGCAGGGTGCGCCCCCCCCCGCACACAAAGCCTGCGTTGGAATATCAGCACCAGAGAAACCTTCCGGCACTGCGCTGGGAAATAAATTGCTTCTGCTAATGCCCCTTTCATTACGACACAGCCTTTAATTGTGCTGCTGACAGTCCGCCTGGCTCCAGGGCTGATGGGAGGAAGGCTGAGGAGACGGGTACGACGTGGCCCCCGGGGGCCAAAAACCAACCGGCAGATTGCTGGGAGAATAAACTAGTGGAGTGGTGTGAATGGACACATGGCTCACAGCAGAAAGTACAGATAACAAAAAAACAGACATGCCAGCTTCAGTGTGTGGAAACGTACGGACATGTACGGTTTATGCATCCAGCATGCTCAGCTTATGTGAAGATCCAGTTATGGACTTCAAAACAGGAAAGACAATCATACTTTTAGACGATATTTACACATTAGGATTAGGTGCTGAACCTCAATCCTGTTTTGGTGTCTATAAATAAAAACTCTTTGTCGGTATCTCAGCTAGCGACCAACGTCTGTTCAGATATTTAATCTTTTTAACTCATGTCTGGGCTGCTGTATTTAGGCAAAGTTCCTGTAGAAAACAACATTTGAGGTTTCTTTTGTTAAATGAACGAAAGGAATGTTTGTAAACCTAAAAGAAATGATTCAGTGAGAGTACAACACCGACCAATAAAAGCATCAAGTTGCTGCTTCTGTTAGAACAGAAGAACGACAACAATGTGAAAAACACGCTCCGTCTCCCTTCTCACAGGACAAATCTAAACGCTTGTCTTAGTGTCTGAAGGTAGAGTAAGACGCGTTTGCAGATTTCTCAACACCTTACAGAAAAATCACAAGCAAAACAGTGATTACCGGTAAAGGCAAACTAAGCTCCATTTCCTCAACTGCACAAACGGAGGACGTGTCACGTTGAGAAGTTGCAGGCTCGGGCAGCTCCGCCTCCATTTCATGTCAAGAGGGGAGTGACATCATCAGGAGATCGGGCCCTGCGATGCCAGGCTCCGAAAATCTCAAAGACATCAAAAGAGCTTCAATCTCAAAAAACAGCAGATCTGTCCTATGTCAACTGTCACTTAACCCCCCCACCCACCACCACCATCAGCTCCACCAGCAGCACCGTCCCGCCGGGCTCCAGTAGCAGGTCAGGGGTGGAGAGGGAACTTAATCAAGGGTTCTCCAGTTACAAAAGCCCCTCCACTCCTGCCGGCGAGCGGCTGACAGAAACAAAAAGGCCACAAAAAAAAAAATGGGACCGTCTCTTTGTTCTCAGGAGACCTGAAGCCCGACTGCTGCTCCTCAAACGGAAATAAATGGAACAAAAGTAAAAATGAGGCCGCACCATTAATCGGAAACGCTCGCCTTTTGATTCATAACCATAGATTTCCTGACAACAGTTGCATTGTGGTACATCAATAGCCTGATAACCGGCGGGAATTTATAATTGTGCCCGTTTAAGATGTTTCCTGCTTCGAAAAAGGGGGTTGGGGGGTTATTCTCTTCTCAGTTGGGTCTGTCGACATCACAACAATGTAAATTTAAGTCCACACGGTAGCAGTTGTTCGGCTGAATTTATAAAAAAGGATAGTTTGTAGTCGTGGATGTTTTGAAGCAGGGTTGTGTGTACTTTAACTACAGAATGTATGACCTACAGTAGATGGTGGTTTGGAGAAGCAGGCAGGAGTACCAGCACAAGAGCAAAGTAATGCAAAACGTATCTAGGCCAACTAAAATAAATAAATACAAATGAATATCAGAAAGTCTACGCTATATTTAGAATATGTTTGCCGCTTTACCATCCTGTCAGACGGCCCTTTAGGAGCGGAAGCCGTTATCAAAGCTCTCTTCAAAGCCACCAGACCCCATTAACAAAAAGAGTAACTTTATCTCGCAGAACACAGGAGTTGCTGGTCTATCGCCGCCTCGCTCTGTAGGTTTGTGGTGAATCCAATCTAAGAGACCAAAAGTCACAATAACACAAACTAACCGAGCAAAGCAGCGGCTGTCCAGGAACTCCCGTGTTCTGCGAGGTACAATTACCGCTTCTGTCAATGGAGGCTTGTGGCTTTGAAGAGAGGATAGAAAGCGGCTTTATTTACCCGTCGGTGCGGGCTGTCTGACGGCAAGGTAAAATGGTCCAAACATCACTCGAAACAACCTCTCTTCAAAATACCTCAACGATACCTTTTCTGTTTGTTATTTTAATCAAGGAAACACATTGATTTTAAAGTTATTAAGCCTACATCGTTCATCTGTCTCATAGATATATCGGTGGAGCAGATTCTGGTCCTGTTTGAGTCTCGGTTGTTTTGGGGATCAATGAAAAGAAAATCTGGAAGAGATTTAAAGGTCTGGAACAAGGCTGGAAGAACAAGTGTTTCCATTACAAGTGACCGATCAGAACCATGAAACCAACGCAAACCTCACGCAAAGAATCTGTGGAAACCATCGTCTGGAGACACTTTCTACCAGACGACCACAAACAAGAACAGACACTGGATGGAGTTTACCTTCAGGCTGTAGCTGCGCCACAAACCAATAAAATAACTGGATTGTAACAATTACAGCGAAGCAGTAACAGTGGAAACCTTTTGACTTTGAGAAAACACGGCAAACGACAAGGAGAAACAAACGTTTGTGCTCAATAGTTATGTTCCTCAAAACCAAGACAAATATGCTTTTCATAGTCACTCCCAAAAAAGTCAAACAACAAAACATGAAGCAAACACTGCTCCACTTGAAAGGGAGGAACATTTAGTGTTTGTATCTGAAGATCTATTACCGCTGGAGGAGAGAGAAAAACTGTGACACTTCTGATGTCTTCCACGGTAAATTAAACAACACACAGAGTTTTGAAATGCCCACAGAACTGTGTGAAAGTCACATTTATCCACAATTAAATTGCCAATTATCTGAGTATTTCCATCTTCAAAGCATCCCCTGCTGTCGAAGTAAACAAGGTCGCGCTTCCAGAACATGATACGTGAAGGCACAGCGCCCCTTCCTCCGCCGACGGCCCATTTTGTGTCGTGTCACACGAGCAGTGAAGCCAATATTACAAACACAGAGAAGGAAATGTTTGATCATCATCGGAGCACCTCGACCGGCTTTCTCTGGCAGGTGAGTCAACACGCTTAGCACCTTCCCTCCCTTCAAAACACACAAACGGCAAAAGATATTTAAAAATGCTGGCTTTTAAATGTGTGCATATATAACGGCATCAGCTGTGCAGAGAAAAATCGAAACAATTTCCTCGCCTGCATTGACAGCACTGTATACTATACTAGGAATATATTCTCAAGGAGTTCATTCATAAAAACCAGGACGGTGTCAACGTGACTGTGGGAAGGCCGTGATCTTCAAGGTGCCGTTTCCCCACCAGCTTGTCAGAATAAATGTCCACGTGAATGGATGCAGGCGGCGGCGTCATTAAATGATTCATACTTACGAGCTCCTCAATTATTCAGAGGGCGGGAATAATTAACAAGGCATCTGGAGGAGAAGGAGTTTGTTAAATGTGGATCCCCCCCCCCAACATTTGTGAGATGGTTTTAGAGAATTTCCATTTCCGAAGCATTAAAATATGGAGCTCAGGTGTCTTGAGTGAATGATGTTTCATACAGAGTGAATAGCTGCCTACGAACAGGGGAAAGGATGCAGCATCTTGTCTGTGTTTACTGGTTTTCTTCTGTGCCACAGAAAACACTGTGTGTCCACATTGGTGCAGTCAACAGTATTAAACCGCTCTAAATCGGGTAGCTTTGTGCAACGCTACCAGTTAACCCCCACTGGTGAGAAACTAACCAAAACATGGGTTAAACTGACTATAAGTGGTGTCCTGATGGAGAAAATAGAAGCGAGTAGGCTCTACACTTTACAAAATATATGGTTTTTTTATATCCAAATGTCTCCCGCAAAGCATTTAGCTCGTCATCGAAGAGACTTTACCCGACCAGCCCCGGCTCTAATGGAAACACGGCAAACCATCGAGATCACTTCATCAAAACACAACACATGAAGCTTTTACAAAGACGGATTTAGTTGCACTGAAGACCGTTTTAAAACCTGAAATACAAAAACCAAAGCATGCAGTCTGGGAAACTAAGAAAGACACGAAGGTCCATCTTCACAAATGCCTCCAATACGCTGCGACAGCTCTTAACGCAGCAGAGTCCCGTCTTAAGTGCTATTCGGAAAAGCTCGAAGCGAGGAACGGCCAACGACCCGGCGGACCGGGTCGCTCTCTCTCGTCGGCACCGTCGCTGCTCCCATCATGCTTCCGTTTGTGATTTCAGGGTTCACCGATTACTGAAAAGAACATCTGATACATATTTAGCGACGCAAGTCCTGTATGGAAAGACGAGATATCTGGTGTCGTAATAAACTAAATAGATAAACTTCTCATCTCTGGGAATTTAATAAATGAACACTCTAAAAGGCGTTAATGGTGTAATGCGGTGAAGCCATCGAGTGAGAAATTCCAACACATGTGCGATCGAGATCAACCACAAACATCTTCATCATCCCTGCACAATCTAACCTAACACATGATTACGTCCATGTTGTTTGGGGGATTGGGTCGTTTTCCTGCCTCCCTGCCTCATGCAGCCGTTTTTACTTCTATTGTAAGTTCTCCCTTCACACTTTGAACAATGTTTAATCTTGGCAGTTGTCTGAACGGCTAAAATACTTAATAAATTTTATCTTTACTAAGATTTGTGCTTAAACAATCAGTCAATTGATTTATACGCATTTATTGAGCAAAACTGCGCAACATTTGCTTTTTCCAGCCTCTCCAATGTGAGGATTTGCTTTTCATGTCGGACTGTTGGCCGGACAAAACAAACGTGAAGCCGTCAACTTGGGCTGTGAGAAATTATGATGGGTGCAAGAGTAATTACTAATGAAAATACTAGTAGCAAACCTAACTAGGATTTAACTGTAAGGGGAAAACGCTTTGAGAAAATGGCCCCTAAGAAATTACACGTTAAGCGCTTTAAGTTCAGCTGTGATTTGCCGCCAAACTTTTCCTGGAGTCCAATAATAGGAGGCAATTCAAGACTTTTCCAGACTATTTAAGGTCTCACAAACCGTTTCAAACGCCCCCAGATCTCCAGTGTACAATCCTTTTAGTTTCTACTCTCTGTCAGTTTGTCTGTCTGCGTCCTGCAGTCTGGCCCAGATCCTGCTCAAATTGGATTTGAAGCCATTAGTGTCCCAACTCGAAGCATATGTTTCAAGTTGCTGAGCATTTCATTTCACGAGACGATGAAGAGGGGGCTGAGGAAAAAAAGGAAAACATAAGACGGCGCAGAAAAATAAACCAGACACAAACGGGGCTGGACAGAGTCTGCCGCTTACTTACAGACAGAGAGGGAGACGTCCCGTGCTCTGAAGAAAGCCCACTTTGACTTCAGGGTCACGTTGCTGAGCATTAGTTTGTGGCCGAGTGTGTGTGTGTGTGCATGCTCTCCATGCATGTTTTCATAGGCGGTTCAGAGAGCGCTACCTTCTACACCACACAAAAGGTGCTGCTGTACTCCATCACGGAAATCTAAATATTCAGTCTGGGGGGGGGGGGGGGGGGGGAGAACTTACAGCAGGGATTGTATTTCAAACGGCGGGCAACCTCCTCTTGTTTTTTTTCTCTCTCTGTCTTTGCTGTCAAGAAAGGCAACAACTTTATTTATGTCCAAATACTGTGGATGCAGTGAGCGGGAACCCCCAAGCAAGTCGGATCATTATCTCTCAAATCTAAACAAGCCTTTACTTTCCCAGAACAGAGCGCGTATTCTATAAGCGCTTAAACATAGCGGGGGGGGGGGGGGGGGGGGCTTATAGGAGAGAGTGTGCGCGTGTGATCCCGGGTTACCCAGTCTGAGTTCAAGAACGTCAAGAGTAAAACAGTGCAGGCTCTGTGGAAGCCAGGAAACAGCCTAATGCATTTATCCAAACACATATCTGCTGAGAGGCCCCGCGGCTTCAACACATCCCCTTCCTACCTACCTTTCAGGAATTCTAACTGCATTTCTGCACCTCAAACACACCGTCACTGTGTCCTTTTTCATCGCCGTGCTTCTCAAGAGATGCAGCGGCTGGAAGATCTAGTCCTCTGCTGTCTGACTCTTAATGCACTTAATAAACAGCCGTTTCTTTTACAGCTGCCTCCGGATGACGGATGAAAAACGTAAGTGTTTTAAGGATTTTCCTCTTCAACATCCGGCAGATCCGTTTTTCGCCCCAACTTTGCTCATTTCTCTATTTCCCTACAAAAGAGATTTTTTTATTTTTAATGCAAGGTTTCTCTGCTGCTTCTCTAACTGAACTACGCTGAAGTTCAACCGGTGCAACGCCGCAGAATGAAAGGCGGAGATGAACCACATCGACACAATCCGTCAATCCTAAATAACAAATCCAAAAGTAAGCAGCAAAAATGGAACCTTGCAGGGGGTACTTCATGTTTTAGAGCGGCAAAAACGTTGTTTGTATTCTCTATTATTTGCCTTTTTGAAAAGGGAAAGAATTGAGGTAGCCTCTTCAAACTAGAATATATTCAGGTGAATCCTCTGATGTCGGCCATGTGTCAACCCCTGATTCCTATTGAAGCATTTGTCCTGATTTACTGTCGTCTCTGTCAACCATTAAAACGGACTGACGTAACACGAACTGCTGGGTGACCTCGTCTCCTTCTGCACATTCGAGGCACCGACGCTGGCTGCTGCTGGCTACAGCTGAGGAATCCCAAAACAACACGGTGGCACAATAATGTGGAGGAAGGCAAGAGTCACGTTCAGCAAAAATTAACTTATTTTCCAGACGTCCCCCAACGCGAGGGAGAGCGGCTGGTTTACTTTTCAGCTCTTCAGTCTTCACAGATTTGACACTGCTGCCCAAATATTCCTCCTGTAATCCATCTGACATTAGTCTAAAAATGTCTCCTTTATGATATATATCATAAACTCATGTACTGAGTGTCAACCCCACAGGCCTCCATCGGTTTAACTGGATGCAGACGCCACTTCACTTCCACCTGAACGCAACACCATGATCTGAGCACACGTGCAGCCGGACCAGGATGAAGGAGCGATTAAGTGAAAGGAGGACTTTACAGCGTCTCTTATCTGATGGCCTCTGATGTCGATTAACAAGAGAACTCCATTACTTTCATTTAAGTCTGATCAGAGATCGTCATGATTATGCAACAAGAGATGCAGAAGCTAAACTTACAACTGCTGATTTCGGGAACAGTGTTTCAAGGATCTCCAAAGCAACTCAAAAGAGTTTTAAACTTGTGGTAAAGAAATGCTTCTTTAACAGTCGAGCATAAATTTGTCTTTGTTAACCTGCCTTAACAATCTGTGGCCGGGGGGGTTTTCTTTTAACGGCAGCAGCATTACAGTGATGTAGCGGCGCTGTTTCCTAATCAGCATAGTGAACCAGGAAGCAAGGGATGAAATGACACCATTGGGTATCACGCTTTCATGAGGCGCCACCAGTGTTTCGATGGTAACGTCTTTGCCACGACAGCAAAAAAAAAAACAATTCAGTGAAGAAAACAAAACAGTCCATGATCAGTAATAAACAGATATCAGTGTTCGTAGTCATATTCTACTTCAGCACAATATTATTTGGACCACACCAGAAAATTGCTGGTGAAAATTGAATATCCAAGGATTCACATTTTTGATAAAATACACATTATACTGGAATTCCGCTGCAAGTAAAAAGTGTTTGCTTGAGCCAGTTGAAGGCATGCAACACATGCACGTGTGAGGAGATAACCCAGGTGGCATTGCACCTTCAAGGACAACAATGAAAACGTTGTCCTTGAAGTGTGTTTTCACCATCAACAATATAAATACATGTCAGGACTTGGTTGTGTTGTTTTTACGTATATATACATAACAGTCACATCTGACTATAACAAAGACCACAATGGCACTTATGTAATTAGTGCATGCGTTAGCACGGGCTCTATTTTCTCACATTGAGCCTGTTCGGTGTGTGACGTCCTAAAACTAAAATGAACGTCAAGTGTGAAAAATCACCGCCAACATGCTTCATGTTAAAAGCATTTTAGCCGAAGCATTTCATCCATCATTAGTTAGTTATAATATAGAAAAGTGCCAAAGAGAAAGAGCAACAGGAATGTGTGGCGGCTTTTCTCCACCCGAAAAAAAAGCAGACATCTAAAAACAGCCAAATATGACCCAACAAAGAAGAAAGTTCAATAAAAGAGCAAAATAAAAGGAAACGACACACAAATCCACGATGAAAACAGCAGACAGGCAGCACTCTAGGGCTCCCATTCAATCACTTCCTGTCCCTACCACAGATTAAACATCTGAAGCACACTGTGCATAAAACTACAACAAAGAATCACTCAAAAATCTTGTTTAAAATCTTAAATCTGCTGTAACTGGGAGAAGACACAAAGCATGCAGCTGTGTGTGAGGCTATCTGTCCACAGATAAAACACACGGTGCTCTGGTGAGTGTGTGTGTGTGTGTGTGTGTGTGTGGGGCGAGGGCTGACGGGTCACAGCACTCTGACCCACTAATGAGAGGCAGAGCATAACCGCATCAGACAAGAGCCACGCTAAGTAACTGGTCTGATAAATAAAATAAAAAGAGCGCCCTAATGCGGACAAAGCGCTCATGCACCACGATGACAACATGGCACAAACGATCACACTCTCGTAGGAAGCGGCGGCGAGCCTTCTGCAACGCAGAACAGGGAGGGAAACAAAGTCAGGGAAAGCTTTTACTCCAATCTGTGTGAACCACCGAAAGCATTTAGTTCTCAGTGTTGCGTGGTTTTAAAATGGAACTTCTGTGTTCTAACTTTGAGAACCAGTAACATCTCATTTCCTCAAATGTTAAACAGCCCAGTTTGAGCTGTTTTTTTTGGTCTCAGTCTGTTCTCAAAGTTTGTCCTCCACGGCCACCGTACGCTCTCTGAGCTTCAGCCAATTAAATGAGAGTATCAACAAAGACTCTGCTTCAAACAGGCGCCTGATTGGCTTCCTGTTGCCCCTCAAAACCATCTAGATTTCTGCAGTCTGGATTATTACACGTCAAACAAAACCAGCCTTAAACCACCAAAACATAAAAAGTGAAATGAAATGAATTAATTAAGACAATGGATGAGCCCTGGATGAGTGCATGTTTAAAAGTTATATTCATATATAAAGATTGTAAACGAATGGAAAGCATGAATGAATTTATTTTGGCAGTTAAAAATGATTCTTCATTCTAGTTCCCATGGCAGGTGGTCCAGATTGTGTGCGACACTTACATGTGGACATGTGGAGGTTGGAAGCGGCTCTGGTTGATGTTGTAGTGTGTGAAGGCCTGCGTGGGGTTGGAGCTGTACTCGTCCACCGCGATGGTCACTTTGCCATGAGCCATCCTTCCGCCGTTTGGACATGAGACGCCGTTCGTTCACCGGGATTCAGCAGCGAGCCGTGCGGCGGTCATCCTTCAGAGCCGCTCAAGAAGCCCAGGAAGTCTCCCAGCAGCAGCAGCGACCCGGCCGACCGACTAGACCACGACACACTGCAGTCTGCACCGGCAGGAGAAAGGAGACACACACACACACACACACAGCTGCTTCAAACAGGAACACAAGGCATGCACACACACTTCTGAATACACTGGTAAGAAGGTATAAAACCTCTGTGAATAAATAAACACGTTTTTACTGTTCAGAAAATAAAATGCAGCAGCAAAAACAGATGGCTTGAGGAGCTGAAATGACTGTGAGCACAAGTGGAGCACACATGATGGAGGTGATCTTTTTATCTTTGTCGAATCATTTCAATCACACTGTTCGACGTGATCAATATTTCATGCTGCAATTACAGTTTTCTTGCTTGCTTTCAGAGAGCAGAAACAGAGTTGTTGTTTTTTGCTGTGTCATAATTTGATTTTGGAAAACAAATGAATTCCTGAAACCATTAATCATAAAATCCTAATTAGAAAAAAATGCAGCGAGGCAATTTAAATACAATAAGCAGACGTATTCTACCTTTTCAAACAAAATGGCATTTTGTTAAGTGAATAGAAATTCTTTCAAAAAGCGAAACATTGGACCGTTAAGGCGACAATTTACAATCTGGAAGGCACGTTGTTAATTGCTGCTCTGCTGCTCATAACCCAGCTGGTTTTAATACAAACTAATATAATCAAATCTAGAAAATGACTGCAGGCATGGCCCCCAAGGCATTAGCCTGTTGAAATTAAACCAAGCAAACGGTCAAATATGCCTTCAGTAAAACAAGACATTTTTCACACAATGCAGGACACACTCAACAAACCCCCGAAACATGCAGAAATAAGACAAAGTTCTACTTCTCTTCTTCCAGGCCTGATTATGAAAAGAACCAGGAACGATGATTGCAATCTGTAATCTTTGCAAATCCGTACAAGAAAGACAACTAGGGAAAAAAACACACTTCAATTCTGGAGGGAAAAGCAGCTAAAATGCCGCACAAAGTGTGGTTTTCCTTGCATCCTCAGAGCTCACTCACCGGGCTTCTCTGTGTGCGTCTCCTTGCAACCCCTGAGCTTCCCTCCTGCCTGACCTCCCTGACTGATAGTGAAGTGGCCACTGTGGGCTTCACCTGCTCTTTATACCAGACCTCCTGGTGCAGCCACGAGCATTTCAACAAGGGAGAAAAAAAAATCAATTTGTCATTTTTGGAGGGTAATCAGCAGCTCCGGAGTTCATTTGATGGTTAAATCCTGTGATGCAGTGGTGAGTAAAAAAAAAAAGAAGAAAAAGAAAGTTGTTGAATATCGTAGAGCAAACAACCTCCCCAATTGAACCTAGAAAAACTGTCCTATTTTCAGAGAAGCATTGATTTATGTTTTCTGGGTCAGCTGGATGCTACTTCCTATGATATGTACTATGAATTTAAGTCACAAAGATTCATGCCAGCCGAGGAGAAAAAAGGAGGCTGAACTCAATTCCTGCAGATAGCACCAAAAAAAACAACAGAAGAAGCTCACACTTCAAGTCGTTACATTGAAAAATGTTGTAATGCCATTATTCCAACTCCCATTTAATCCGTGCTGCTGTAAGTACAAGAAACAAGTTGGCAGATCTTCCTATGCCTTTTATAAAAATAGATAAAAATCACTTAAATTAAAAGCTGCCCTGTCAGATGCCTTGAACACACACTTCCCCTTAAGCAATCTCTTCTCTCAAAACAAAATGTAAAAAATGTGCTCTTTTTTTTGTGCAAATGCAGGCCGATTTGTGTGCAGCATGCTCCACGGTCTCCTCGCCGTGTGTGTGTGTGTGTGTGTGTGTGTGTGTGTGTGTGTGTGTGTGTGTGTGTGTGTGTGTGTGCGTGCGTGTGTGTGAAACTTGCCTTCCCCGCTTGTCTATCTCTACCTTGTGGCTACAGTAGCAGCAACTAGCTCCGTAGCTTAGCTTGCTAAACCTGCCCTGGCACTAGATTTTTTTAAATTTTATTATGCTGTCGCTTCACACTGATCTGCTTTTCTATAACAGGGGTGCACACACACAATATACAGCATCTCCCCCCCTCCACCAGCTACACACCAAATAGCTAACTTCACGGGTAGAAATCCCTCCAGTAAGCAGAGAGGGTAAAAGGCGAATAAATTCACCCTTACTGATACCATGCATGCATGCATGCATATATATATATATATATATATATATATATATATATATATATATATATATATATATATATATACACACACACACACACACACACACGATGTGTGCTATGCACCTCTTGCTGTTAACCGCTTGCAGAAATGTACACAAAAAGAAAGGAGGTCCGTGCAAGCCTGAACTCTGCTCCTGCAATCATAAAAAACACCCAAAGGTGGTCAGTGTCACGGCAGCGCCGCGCTAACCTCTTGCTCGTCCTCGTAAATGACAAGCCACCTTTTAACCAACGGCTTTGTGTCAGGAATTTCTTTCTTTTCTTCTCCCCGTCTACCCCTATCTCTCTCTCCCTCTCTCTTTCTCCCCCCTTCCCTCCCTCTTCGGGTTCTCAAAGCAAAGCGGAAAGGTTGCTCTACCTTCGTCGTGTAGGGGTTTTTTTTGTGCGTTTTTATATCTGGCCGGAGAAAGTGTGTCGGGTCGGGGTCGCCCTCTACGCGGCAGCAGCAGTAGCGGCGGCGGTGGAGGGACGCGGGTCCATGCGGCAGCAGGAGAGCGGGTAGGTTCGTACGCGGCCGTCCAGGGGTTGCGGCAGTCTGGGCGGATAGGGCAGAACCTTCGACCCGGCGGGACCTCGGCTGGCTCCTGTGGAAAGAAACCAGACAAGAAAGCGAAGAGAGAGAGAGACGGAGAGGCGGGCGAGAGACACTGACAGACAACAGAGAGAGAGAGTAAGAGCAGCCTCCCTCTGACAGAGTGCAGTGAGTCGGAGCTGCCACTGGGGTCAGAGAGCAGAGAGAGCAGGAGCGAGCACAACCCCCCGCCACCTCCCGTGCGCGCGCCCCCACCGGCGGGCTCGCGCGAGATGGGAGGGGGAAGCGGGCGGTCGCGTAGTCCCGCTCTACCTCCGTGCTGCATTCACTTGCTGTCGGAAATGACATTGCTACTCAATTGCACTAAGACAGCAGCGATTTGGGATTCAATTAATGTGGGTTTTTTTTGTTTAATAAAGCCAAAATGCTTAGTTAAACATATTTAATAAAAATGAATTGCCCCACTTTCTAATAATACCCATTCATAAAGGGTATTATTAGAAAGTAGGGCAATTATTATATACATTGATAAGCTAACTACTTCATGAAGGGTTTATAACTTGTTGATAACATCATTTAATGCTTAATTTAGCTTTATTAACTATTTGAGTTGTTGTCCTACCCTTAATTTGTCTGGAATACATGTTTGTTTAGAAATAAAGTTGTTTGGCGTCATAAATGCTCAATAAATAAATTGTTGAAGGGGATGCCCATTCCTCAAAATACATGTCAGTTAATAAAGCTCAAACGATTATAGACTGTCACATATTTTCTCTTTCAATAATTTAATGGTTTACTTACGAATTAATCATGTAGATGTTTTCTGGCTTTATAAAAGCTGAATAAAGGTTGACAAATAAACATTTGCTGCAGCAGGATGAAAACCAGCCTCAGGGTTTTTTTCGATGCAACCGGGTAATTAAAGGCTCCCGTGCTATCTGCTTATTACTGATCTATAAAGCACAAGTGATTTATTAGCCATTGACTATTGAAGTCACAACATACAAGTTTTAAAGTGCTACATTAAAAACGTGGTGCCAAATCAGTTAAAACATCTTCAACTTCACTTATTTGCACTTTCTCTTTGTATAAAAATTCTCAAATCAGGTAACAACCCCCAAGCAAGCCCTTCAACATCCACACCCCTGATTACTTTAATCATGCTGGAGACAGAAACATCCTATCCTAAATTGACTGTTTGCCCTCAGTGTCTTTCATCTCTATCTGTGTTCTGTTGGCCGTAAGAAAGGTTTTACTATGGCATGTTTACTTCAGGCTGTGAGGCTTCATGACATGGCATAATAAGAAGGTTATTGATCTTCTCCCATGAAATCTTATGCAGTATTCAATATTGTGGTTGCTGCACCTTGAACTCAGCATACACTGCCTCGTATATAAACCAGCACACATGCTGAAACTAATCGATTGTCTTGGTCATGATGGACACTAATGGCGAGATCCGGATACAATAGATTCATTTTAAAATTGGACTTATTGAAATAATCAGGGCATCTGAACGCCACAGACTTGTTCTTTATTTGAGCTTGAACTAAGTGCAGGTTCCCATACTGAAAAAAACTGTACATTAATTCTGTGCAACTGTTGACCTGAAATATTTCTTCATAAGATCACAGACATGTGGGAAAACATTGAGCGTAGAAGGTGTTGTAAAATCTATGATTAGAAGACAACACGGCCCCTTTGGGTTCACAAGTAAACAATACTAATGAGTACCTGTGGGAGTCCTTCACGCAACCTGAAATGGGGCAGCACAGTTTCAAAACTCGGAAAAAGCAGCAACTTGGGTGTAAAAACAGCATCCTGATCATAAGGGGTTAACTCCTTGATTGTCAATTCACTAAATTATACATGAAGTCTGGGAGAAAGTGGTCTTGATTTTCTCTCACATGTGTTGAAATGTAGCGTATTTGCTCAAAAGAACAAACCAAACTTCAATAATTGAACAACAGAGGTTCAATTCAAAATGAGGTTTCCTGTCTTCAAAGTGCAAAGGAACTTGTCATACTAAGCTTAAAGGGTTGCTTACTAGTTTTCCGACCTTTTTGATTTGAGATTTGTTTTTGTGGCAACATCACTGTATTATTGATGTTGCATTTTACAAAGTCAGCAAGCAGCCTTACGTTTATCCATGATTAAGATGGTAATATCAGTCTGTTGGTGGGTCTCACAATGAAATATCCAAGCAACTTGATGTCATGAATTGTTTTACAGACATTCATTGTCCCCAGAGGATGAAGCCTACAGGCTTTGATGAGTCCTTTCTCTCTAGCGCCACCAGGAGGATGACATTTTGAGGTTTCGTTAAATGTCTTGACATCTTTTGAAGGAACTGCTTTGAAATTTCGCAGATGATGACTTTAGTGAATTGCTGACTTTTCATTTAGCACTACCAGCTGTTCAAGGTCTTTAACTTATTTAGTGAAATATCTCAAAATCTACTCGATGGATTGGCACAAATGTTAATACAGATGTTTCCCAAAGTATTAATCACGAGAACTTTTTTGATCCCCTGACTTTCCCTGCGTGAGGTTCACAAAGTGAAATGTTTCGCCAACTGTTGATTATTGTGCAATTTAGTGCATAAACTCACTGTCTTTGTGAACTTTGGTGATGCCCTGACTTTTCATCTAGCACCATCATCCGCTTAAAATGTGTCCAGTACTTTGATTTATTTATACAACAGTTAACACTAGCCGTGTCTAAATTTCAAGACAAAGACAAGCATTCTCACATTGTATATCCGAGAAAGCCGACTCCGACAGCAGAAACAGCTGATCAGTCACGTGAGTTTAATGTTCGCAGTCAGAATTTATCTGGCAAAGGCGTTATATCCCATTTAGCGCATCAACAATTTTTTCGAGAAAGGCAGAAACCACCTTGTTGTTTATAATGGTAGAGCATGCATGCATGGTGTCCAGGTCTCATTGTACGTAAATTATCTGTGACTAAGTCTTGGATGGAAGGACAGGTGGATGGAAGGACAGGTGGATGGAAGGACAGGTGGATGGAAGGCTGGATGGACAGATGCGGATGGACGGATGGATGGATGGAGCCCTGCAAGTGGAGTACAGTTCTCAGCGCATTAGCCACTATCTTTATAAAGGAAGAAGTCAGAAACATTTAAGTGCCAAAAAATAATTTCAATTGGATAACTGTCTATCTTTGGTCTGCACTACTTTATTGGAATGATTCCAGGTGATTTAATTCACTGGAGAAATTCATTTTGTCCATTTATTTTAAATAATGGATGATAATTTAAATCCTAGTATGGAGCTTTGTTCAGAAGACTCTGTATCACAACATCTATGCCCCATTCTCAATATCTAATGATAAAACCAAATCCAATCTTATCATTACAGTATTATTGTTAATATCGAAGATTTACAAAAGACAAATGTATTCCAATGAATCATTTTCATTTCTCTGTATTTTTCTGCTGAAGGAAGATGAATGATAATGTTGAATTGCTGCCCATCACTGAGTTCAGCAACCATTCAAATCAGTCAGGGGGGTCAAAAAGAATTAATTTGTCAGTGCCAAGGCTATACCTTTTTAATATACTGATGGGATTTCTGATGAGAAAAGGCTGCGTGGGACGGTCCATAATGGACTCATCTGAGTGGCTCTGCCACATTTACATGTCTGCCATTTGAGGCAGAGCCGGCTTCTTTCTAATTTTACTGACATGCTTCAATTTCACCGGTCCATCAGCACGCTCCCCACTGCCACAACAGCCCTGCGAGTCATTTCCATTTGACTTTTCTCTTATCTGCACACAAAAAAAAAAGCATTTTCCATATACTAGCCGGCGGGTGTTAATGTGAAAGCAGGCTTTTGAATATTATGTGGAGAGGCCACATTTAAACATTTGACCAGCGTTTGTTCTCCTGGCTGCATATAGAAAACTGATGATAGATAGGAGACCAAATGTCACAGAAGAAATGGCTTTTGCCAGGAATGTTTTATTCAGCCCCGTGTCGCGGAGATCACATACAATGGAAAATGTAAATGTTATGCAGAGCGGTAAAAAAAACCACTATATATTTTATGACCTTCTATAAAAGAGGGTAAAATGATTTTCCATCCAAATAAGGCAGAAATGAAACACGTATTTAATGGGAGTGGGAAATAGCAGTGTGAGCTTTTTCAGGAAGCAGAGGGTGATATTCACTTAACCTGCCGGCTGAGGAGGTTCAACGGCTCTAACACGCACAGATTTATGCCTGTCTGTGGCAGTGCCTGTCTTCCCTGCCCGCCATGTGGATAAATAAAATGGAGGCCTGTCGTTCTGAGAGGCCCATCGACACACAGACAGGAGTGGTTTTTTTAAATGTTAATGTCATTCAGATTTATGTGAGGCAGATAGATGGTTGCTGAGGGAATGGCAGGCTAGATACAGTTTATTTATATATTTATTTATGTCATTGAAATGCACACAGGCAAAAATGTTTGCCCCTGAGCCTCAGCAGCACTCTGAAGACCGAGCTGCCGCCGGCGCCATGGCGTGTGTCTACAAATGAACCGAAAATTGAAAAACAATCTCAAGATTCAAGGATCTTTCTGTTTCTTCTCTTTACTTTTTAAGCCTGGTTGTTATTGGCTGAAGAAACACACAAAATAAAGCAATATACAAGTTAATTTTATTAGCACACAAAGTGCGTTTGTCCAGTGGAGCTTGAAGAGAAGAGCGAGAGCAGGAGAGTATAAAGGCGAAGAGAGAGCACGCTGGCATGAAATCCGAGTGTATTAATTCTCCTCCCATTCTCCTGCTGTGTTGTGATAGACTGAGTAATATGCAGGCTCACTTTTTATGCCAAAGGGTAGGCGAAGGCTCACAGGAGAGGACTCTCTGAGTCAGTCTCTCTCTGCCGCTTTCTTTCCAGCCCTTTAAACATCAGCAATGTGAAACTGTAAAAAATAGAACAATCATTTCATTTTTGCCTTGAGATCCAGATTTACCCACAACCATTCAACAATGCTTCCAATTTCCTCTCTCTCTCTCTCTCTCTCTCTCTCTCTCTCTCTCTCTCTGTGTCTGTGTGTGTGTGTGTGTGTGTGTGTGTGTGTGTGTGTGTGTGTGTGTGTGTGTGTGTGAAACGGTCGATACGGTATAAATTAGGAGAACACTGAGCATCGCCGGCGTCCACGTGGAGTGACTGTGTATGAAATCATGTTTATTGATTAGCTGAAGTTCAGAAGAGGACAACACTGTCTTGCACTCAGTCCTCTGCTGAAGTGGCTCCTGCTCGTTTCAGGTGACGACCTGAACACCTCCACTCGCAATGAATCCACTGATCGCAGTGATAACTTTCTCCATCCTCTGCTTGTGTTTGCCAGGAACCCCCATGTGCAATACCTCGACCTAATTGTATGCACATATGCTGTATCCTATTGCCATACTGTACACATGGTTTTGTACACACTAAGAGTTGCAGACTAATTTACTTAAATGTTTTGTGTTTTTTTGATGGAAACTGGTTACCAAAAATGCAATGCAAAAAAATAAATAAGAAATAATACGAAATTGCGGACCATGTTTAGGCAACTCAAGTAACATCAGATCTCAAGTCTTTGAGAAAAGGTGTAAGAAAGAAGAAAAAACATTTGTCTTTTTTTGTTTCCTTTTTAATGATAATATAAAGTTGTTGATTGTTCGTTGGCTCACATCTTCATTAAAGGACCAGTGTGTAGGAGTTAGTGACATCTAGTGGTGAGGTTGCAGATTGCAACCAACTGAGCACCCCTCCACTCACCCCTCCCTTTTCAAGCTTGCCGGAGAACCTACAGAGTGGCCTTCATGTAACATAAAAAAGCAAAAGGCCCCCCTCTAGAGCCAGTGTTTGGTTTGTCCGTTCTATTGTAGACACATGGCGGTGCAACATGACAGAAGAGGACCTGCTCCCTATGTAGACATGAAGGGCTCATTCTAAGGTAGCGAAAACACAACGATTCTTATGGTCAAAGTCGGCATACTATCACCTTAAGAATATATCAGGGATTAAAGGACGTATGTCTCATCAGGATTTGGGACAGCTTGTCTATGCATTTACCTTCAGTAGACTCCACTAACGGTGTCTTAGCAGCAGGCCCGGCGCTAGGGGCGGGCCTTGGGGTGCAAGGCCCGCCCTGGGACTCGGTTGGGCCCGCCCTGGACGGACGAGCCTGTCAGTCACTTATCACACGTAAAAAATCACAATTACAAAAATAACTATCTTTTCCCGAATAAATGCATACTATAATTATTATTATTATTATACTACACTTAATATGAAGTTTGCTAAAAAATAATTTTAACCACTTTTGGTTTGACGTAAAAACGGAAATGACAAGTGCAGAGCGGGCCGCGGCTGCGAAGTGCCGTGCGAACAGAATAGGCTGCTCAACAGTAGTTGTGATCCGAGTCCGAGATAGAGAGATAAAGAAATAAAAGATGGATATACGACGTTTCTTTCATAAACCGCGGAGTGTCTCAGAGGACGGGGACAGAGCGCGTGTAAGCGAAGCCGGGTGCTCACACGCACAGACGTCTGAGGAGATTGACAGCTCCAGAGAAGCTAACGTTAGCCACCCTGTCGAAGCTAGCAGGCAGCAGAGGTCCTCACAGCAGGCATCTGAACCAGCAGGAGATCTGGGCATTGATCAACCCAATCAAGTGGTGATAAAGAATTACCCATCAAGCCTATTTTCAGGTAAAAAGAGATCATTCCACAGCGCCTGGTACACTAATAGAGACTGGCTGGAGTATTCAGTTAATGCAGATGCTGCATATTGTTACCCCTGCCGAAAGTTCCGGGTGCCTGGGTCTTCCATGGACTCTGCCTTTACTCTGAATGGATTTTCCGATTGGAAGCATGCAGTGGAGATGGGGAAAGGGCTGAACAAACATGCAGCATCCAAAGAACACATGCTTTGTGCAGTTATGTGGAAAGACAAGGCAATGAGGATTGCTACAGGAAGAGAGGTATCGACGTTGGTTAACGCTGAACAGTTGCAGCGCAATAGATACTACCTGTCATCAATAGTAGATGTAATTGAGTTTCTCGCCGTCAGCCACTTGCCTTTCAGAGGCGATAATGACTCGTATGCGAGTATGTCTGATGATGGCTGTGGTTTGTTCTTGTCTATGTTTGAGTATACTCTACGGAAAGATCCTGTTTTGGCCACGATTGCCCAGTCCATTCCACACAATGCCAGATACACCAGCCATGAGATCCAGAATGAATTGTTGGACATCATGTCCACCATGGTCACTGAGCACATCGTGACAGAGGTTGGGGAGTCATTTTACACGATAAAAGTGGATGGTACTCGAGACCCAACAGGAAGAGAAAACATCTCAATAGTTGTGCGCTTTATTAATGAGTTATATGAGCCAACCGAACGTCTTCTGACAATTGCCACAGCTGACCAAGGGGATGCGGCTACACTGACTGACACGATCGTGGAGGAATTGTCTAAAGCTGGACTGAGTCCGAGGCGAATAATTAGCCAAGTGTATGACGGTGCTTCTCTGATGTCCGGTAAGCACGGGGGAGTGCAGAAACGGTTGCAAGAGAAACTGCAGCGAGACATTCCTTATGTCCATTGTTTCAACCACCAATTACATCTCGTGGTCTCGCATGCCCTGGCAGCAGAACAGGCCGTGTTGGATTTTTTCAGCACCTGCAATATCCTCTACAAATTCTGCAGGAGACCAACAGTAGCCATCCTGTACAAGGGAGAGAGGTTGAAACGCCTCTTGGAGCAACGCTGGACTGGTCACTTTGGCACTGTCTCTGTTGTTTTAAGATCATTTGATGACCTGGTCACCCTCCTCAAAGAGATTGACAGCCAGAGGACCTATGGCGCAGACGTGCGCGTTGAAGCGGCAGGTCTGCTTCGGACCATGTCTGAGCCCAGCTTCAGGTTCATCGCCGAGATGGTACACTCTATCCTGTCATACCTCGACCCCCCTAATACCATGCTACAGTCAGAGAACATGGATCTTTTGACAGGTATGCAACTTGTCAATTCTGCGTGTGTGTGTATTGAGAACCTGCGCTCTGAAATTAAATTTGTGGCTCTCTTGGAGCGCTGCCGGAGTGCAGAGCCTCCCATGGAAAAGAGAAGGCGCACCATCAACCCAGCCTTTGACATCTACATTGTTGAGGAGAGAATCGCACAGGAGGACCCCAACGACGAGATGGAACTGCGGAGGCTATATTTCAGCTGCATTGATTCAGTGTGTGGGGAAATCAAGGAGCGCTTCGGAGAGCGCAACTGCGCGGTTATGGGTGCATTAAAGGCGCTGGACCCAGAGGACGCCGATTTTCTCGACGCATCTAAGATCACCCCACTATTGAAGCTCACCAACACGTCCGTGGTGGATACGGAGTACACGGTTGCTAACCAGTTCCTACGTGCGCGAATGGATGACACATCCCCACCTGACGGGGGAAGATGGACTATGGCAAAAGTTCTTAAATACCTTCACCAGCCTCTTGAGGCAATGCCAAGCGTCATAACTGCTCTGAAACATGCACTGACTTTTGGTGCAAGCACGGCCCTCTGTGAGAATTCCTTCTCCACTTTAAAGAATGTTTTCTCAGATCACAGACAGTCGATGCTCCACAAACGAAAGGCCAACCTGATTATGCTAGCTTTCGAGAAGGACTTAACAAAGAAGTTCAGGAGTGAATGGAGGGACACTGTCCTACGCAGATTTCACTCGGTGGCCAATCGTCGTCTCCCGCTCTACTAATGGTGAGTTATCAGGTTTTATCCAGCCTCCTGGCCCTATGGACTAGGCTAAATGATTGGTTGTAGGCCTATGTGTTTGTTCTTTCTTGGAAAAACAAACAAATATGTAATGCAAAGCAATGTTTTCTTAATTTCTGTTGTAGGCTAGCTGTTGGTAGGCCCTTTTCGTTGTTGCTGCATGCTGCACTGCTGTGTTTCGGACAAACTCCGCACAGTGTGTTGTTGTAGAGTGTGTTATTGTTGTTGTTAATGTTGTTGCTGGATGTGCCTATTTTTTAAATGTCTTGTTGTGGCTGAATCTGCTACCTGCTGATCTTTCAACACACAAGTTGACCTACTATGCTACCATCGGCTGTAAAAAAACAAACAAAGAAAACGTGCCCCCCCCAAAGCAACGTAAGGCCCCCCCGCAAATCAGTGCCTGGAGCCGGGCCTGCTTAGCAGACAGCTGCAGCTGATTTAGTAAGCTAGTCCTCACTTGCTAGACCACGGAAGTGGATTATATCACTCCAGTTCTGAGGTCTATACACTGCCTTCCTGTCCGTCAAAGAATTGATTTTAAAATACTAATGTTGCTTTATAAAGCACTGAATGGATTAAGGCCACAATTTCTGATCTTCTGCTACATTATGAACCATCCAGAACACTCCGGTCTGTTTTCTGTAACCAGAGTCAAAACCGAACATGCACGTTCAGTTTTTAAGCACGAAATATCTGGAACAAACTCCCAGAAAACTCTTGACTTCTTTTAAATCAAGGCTGACGACTTTTCTGTTTGCTGCGGCCATTTATTGAATCAAATATTTATTCATTTCTTACACTGCACTGAAACTTGTATTGCTGTCTTACTCTATTTCAGTGAGTAATATGGAATTGGGACACAGCTACGTACTTAATGTCTACAGCAGAAAAGAGGAACCGGTTAAATTCATATTATATTGTATACACATCCAACCTAACTATGGTGCACAACAAATCCAACAACTTGCCTGCACTGAATTTATAAATTTCCATAATATTCATACTGCTATATTTCAACAGGCACTCAGTGTGCAGACTATTTTATTTCCTTGTTTTAAAATAACAATCCAGCTTTTTCAGGTTCTTGATTGCACATAAAAGAATAACAGGAAGTGGTTAGACTTGGACACATAAAAAGATCTTGAGAAAGATCTCTGTGGTTGATACCCTTAAACTGTATAATGGTGAGAGGTGTTTCCAATGTCTAAATGAGGTAAACAAAATATCAAAAATGCCTCAAGAGCAGAGAGACAGAGGAGACACTCAGAAGAGAAGAGAAAAGGCAAAAATAGAATGTGGAAAAACCCTGAAACATTGTTGTATCTGAGTGAAGGCATGCACTGTGCATTTCACTTTGTTCTGTTTTGTTAGCCTCCATTTTGCTGTTTTTTCTCGAGATGAATGTAACGCAGCCTTGAGATCGCTGACTCTTGTCTGGAGCATGGATGTATTGTGAGAGCTGTGCTTTGTCTGAAATCACTCCCATGGTTACTCATTCATTACTTCCTACATATGAAAGACTCATTACTTTGCTTTACAGTTTCACACACCTACAAATCAACGCTAACAGATGCAGCGACAAATAACTGTAATTTTCACATCGAACGAAGCGGAAGCATTGCAGGGTTTTCAGCGAGCATGCTGTGGAGACTGCTTTATTTTTACTTCAGTGTGAGAGCGTTTGAAGGTTATGTACGTGGTGCATACATAAGTGTCACACAAAGAAGTGACAAATGAAACAGAGGCAAGTAAATCTCGTGCACTATGGCGAATAAAACGTGATTTCATCCACTACAACGTTCATCCAACGCTTTTATTCAGAAATGTCTCATTGAGAGCAATGTGTTTTTTTGTCAGGAACACCATGTTCACGCTCACACACGTTCATCAAATACTGACACTTTGTCACGCACCTCGGCATCTGATACCGACATCAGACGTCCTTCCAAGAAAAACTGTGCTCAGAAGCAACATTTATTTAGGACACAAAGAAAGTTGTTAAAATGAACATACGACAGAGCCTTCTCCATATATGCCCCCTCCCTCTGGAACTCTCTCCCCAAAAACATCCGAGATTGCACTGACCTTTCCACATTCAAATCACAAATCAAAACTCACCTGTTCAAAACTGATTTTAATGCGTGACTATTATCGTGTACTTTGTTTTTAGTGTATTGTTTTTATATATGATGATTTTAATGTAAAGTGTCTTTGAGTGTCATGAAAAGCGCGATATAAATAAAATGTATTATTATTATTATTATTATACATACGTAAAACAAGTATATAATAAGTGTATATATAAGTACATGAAGTTTGACCTCTGGCTCTATGTTTAACCCATCCTAAGCATGAAGGAGCAGTGGGCTGTGAAGCATCCAGGAAGCAATTTGGGGTTCAGTGTCCCGCGCAAGGACACTTTGACATGTGGACAGTGTAGGAGACGTAGTGCGTTGACACAGTGTAAAGACTGAAAATACCTACTTATAGGACGGGAAAATTGACGGCTGGGACAAACAGAAAACGCTGTTCGTGACCCGTGTGACACCAACGTGTTGTTGTCTTTGTGTTCACAATGTCAAATTTCACTTTCACTTTACAAATGTAGTCATTTTAACCCCCAACATTCATAATTTCCTAAATCTAACTAAGTGTTTTTGTCTGAATTCACAACATTAACCTTGTGTTTATGACCACAGTGGAGCTACATTAGAAACACTTTCCGTACATTAGAAGGTGGTCCTGACTCTTAATAGCTCCCGGTTTTCAGAAAGAAGGCAGATCTTTTTCTCGACTTCAAACTACCACTGTATGCTACATCAGGGGAACACACGCTTCCACTTTGTCTGTTCCAAGAAAAACTGTGCCCAGAAGCAACATTTCCTGAGAAAAGTAGTGCCAATTAACACCACACATCCATTTGTGGCTTCTACATGATACAAAGCCACAATCTGAATTTGATACCCGACATAGAAAAAACTGAACATCACATGAGAGAGATACAAGCATGTGGTGAGCATATTTATTTCACAGCTCAGTGAAGCCAAGTGTCCATCCAGTATCTGCTATCAGAGGAAATCTGAATGAGTATTACTCGAGTGAGCACTTGGCCGTTACATCCTCATACAACGGTTCGTATATCTTACAAAAACGTATTTCTCATATTTCATGCAAATCACCTATGAATGTACAGAAACATAAGTGATCAGCGTATTGTTGAAATATTAGAGTCAGAGGACTTTACTGAGGGAATTTGGGATATCTCTTTGTATCACTCCATAAATCAGACAATACTGTCACGAGAAAGCCATAAGAAATCCATTTACGCCATATTTTTTGCAATAAAATGTTCTATAAATCAGGCTATGAAGGATGCATGAAGAAACCCCTCTGTGAAAATCTTCAGAATCTAGATAGGCATGAAACTGGAAAAGTTTGTGTGTTTGAGAAAACGGTCTTTAAAGATATGTTTTGTAAAACTGCATACATTTAGAAAGACACTACAGCTGAATAGAGTAAAAAAAAAAAGAATAGATATAACCATGAAACTTCCCCAATTGATTACTTCATTAGGAAAATAGTTTCTTGTATTTCGTGGGTTATATATGAATTACAATGTATTCTTTTTTTGTATCGTTTAAGTATCAACAGTGAATGAGAACAGCTCGCCCTGTGTGGTGTGCATCAGTGTGGCCACCATGTTGGACTAACACACTACCTCTCTGAGTAAATGTATCCGCAGTGTGTGTGTGTGTGTGTGTGTGTGTGTGTGTGTGTGTGTGTGTGTGTGTGTGTGTGTGTGTGTGTGTGTGTGTGTGTGTGTGCGTGTGTGTGTGTGTGTGTGAGGCAGGTTGGACAGTCTGGGACATGTTTCATTGCTCTGTTACCTGCTGTGAAAGTTGATGGGGTTCCCCACCGAGGACGGACGTGCAAAATGATCCTGGCAAGTGATTTGTGTGTGTGTGTGTGTGAGAGAGAAATAGAGGCGTAGACTTCACTGTGTAATCTGACATTCTGTGTGTGTGTGTGTGTTATGTGTGTGTGTGTGTGTGGGTGTGTGTACAATTATACTTGAACAGGTGAGATAGGAAGCGAGTCTGATTGAAAAGCCGATCATCGCAGTCTCACACTGTGGCTCTCATTTTACATCACAACTGCCTCGAAACCCATTAGATTGTTGCTGTAATGTCTATTATCTAAACTCTCCTTCCTCCCGTCCCTCATATCCACACACTGCAACTTAAGCCAACATGCAAATGGTAAAACCAAAAAAGACAAGTAAATGGAGAAGAAAATAACAATAACTTTTCATGTGAGGCACTGAAAACCTGGAAATTGATGCTGGAAATTGAGTGAACACCGTTTATTGTAATTCAAAATTGCATTCAAGTCACATGATTCCAATGTTAGTGGAGATTCTCTCTGCTGATATTAACTTAATTGCAGATATACACTGTATAAAATGATGGCATGTATGTCAGTTGAACAGAGGGTGAGGAGACTGAAGGAGAGACTGCGGTACAGAAATGCCAAGTTTGACATCATTTACATAAATGGTGTTGCTTATGTTGGCTCACTGTCAGACTGTCAAGAGTTAATGGGACACGAGTGAAAACGATTGCTCTGAAGAAGGCCTATTAACATAAAGCAGAAGTAGAAAAAAACAGCGCATTAAGTGGTGGAGACACGTGTTCAAATTTGGTGTCCGCAAAAAAGTCAACGTTGAGTTATTTTAAATATACATTTATGTGTTTACTACAGTACGTTGTCTATTTATGTGTGTAGATTTCTCCTATATGCACCAAAAGTGAGCATTAGATAATGCCTCATTTGCACATTTAAACATACAATTTCAGAAAACTTGTCATACAAAAAAAGAATTGTCTAAATGTAGTTTCTATTAATTTTTGTATCCCATTTACCTTTATTTCTATATATATACTGAATATTTTTGCAGCAGGGTTTCCACATATTTTCTTCACATGCCTAATTTCTATAATATTTTCTTCCAAAAAACCTGAAGAAAATATATTTTGCATGGCTATTGACATTATTTTCTGATTTATGGAGTTATAAAAAGTGATATTCAAAATTCCCTCTGTAAAAAACTTTGACAAAATAAAACAAGAACTTTAAACCTGGCTTTACCCAATGTTCAGATTGTTGTTCTGGAAATGTATGCACATGATCACACACTTCATAACAGAATGCCTCATTTGGATAAACACACGTTTTTTAAAAACATACGCTAAAAATGCATATATATGCATATTCCTTAATGGAAGTAATCAAATGAAATTACCGGGGAGTGTCTCACTCAGAGCCACTTGAGATCTAACCTTGTGGTTAAAGGATGACCAGCTCTATCCCCTGAGCCACGGCCGGCCCCTTTGGTATCCGACATATTTGAGACACAGACCCAAAGCTTGCAGCAATACAATGGCACCCTAACTTGACTGAATTTGGAGCCGGCCTGACTCAGGTCCCAATGTAACAGACTTGGAATGGCATTGAAGGAGACGACTCAGAGGGTAGTTTTCCAGCATTTATTCGCTGCAGAAGACAACATAAACCACTTTAGTTTCTTCCTGGTCTCACTCTCTCTGTATACATCCGCTCCTAAACATGCAAGACCACAGAATTCACACAAAGGAATGCCAAAGTATCTGCGTCGTTACGTTATGACAGGGCAGCCTGACGTAAAAGTAAATGGCGCCAAATAGGCGAACTGAAACAGCCAGTAAACTTATATTTTCCACAGTCAAAACGGCACGTAACAGCTTCATAAGGTCGTCGCCTTAGCAGTTACTAAAGTACGTAATGTAAACAGTTACATTCCCAAAGAAAACAACAAAACAGTGCAACGATATTATTCCACACAACTTACCCTCATCAGTACAAAACACCACTGTGAGGGAAAGTCGGGACTACGGGGACTTCGGAGTCCTGGTCACCGATCTCGATGTCGGATCCCTTTACTTTCCTGTTGTACAGCTGAGCATGTAGATTCTGCTCCTTCGTAGCATGGACCTGAGCAATAACCATTGCTTCTTTTAGATCATTGGCGAGACTCGCTACATACTTCTCATAGCTCATCACAGCAGAGTCACGAAGGACAGTACGGAAGAGTACATCAACAGGTAGGCGGGGAATCCGGCCAAACATGAGGTAAAAGGGGGGATAGCCTGTTGTCTCATGAGCTGTGCAGTTGTACATGAACGTCAGAGTCTGCAAGCGCCGTGGCCAGTCGGCCTTCTCTTTAGGGGGCAGCGCACGAATCATGCCACCTAAAGTCCGGTTGAAACGTTCCACACTCCCATTACCCATCGGATGGTAGGGGGTCGTGTGGGATTTCCTGACACCAGAGACCCTGAGAAGCTCACTTATCAGCAGACTTTCAAAGTTAGCACCTTGGTCACTATGGATCCTTTCCGGGAATCCAAAGACACAGAAGTACCGGTCCCAGAGAACTCTCGCCACCTGCTTAGCTGTTTGGTCTTTACATGGAAATGCCTGGGCCATCCTCGTGAAATGGTCAGTTATCACCAAAACATCGACAGACTTGTTCCTGGAGTCTTCGGCCGACCAAAAGTCAATGCCCAACTCCAGTGGCCTGGTTGTTGTTATGCTCTCCAGGGGAGCCCGTCCCTCAGGCTCGACGGTCTTGCTGACGATGCATCGTTGACAATGCCGAACGTAGTCTCTCACGTCTCTGTCAAGGTTTGGCCAGGAAAACCTCTGTCTCACCAAGCTGAGGCTCCTGAACTGAGCTTGATGTCCAGCCCTATCATGAATCCCCTGCAGAACCTCGGCCTTAAGTGAGTCAGGAACAACATATTGAAAACATATTCTCGGTGTAGGCGGGTAAGGCGTCCTGTCCAGGTGGAACCAACTGAGGTAAGTACTGCAACACCTCAACAGCACAGGCCCTTGGACCAGCATCCCATTCCATGTGTGACTGTAGTACAGCAGACACATCCTCCATTGCAACAGACTGAGTCTGCATGTGAAGCATCTGAAATAAGGTGCCATGGGGGACACCGGAGATGGCGAGTCTTCGCCGCTCATCAAGAAGTGGTCGATGCAGTATATTTTCTTCCAGGCCATATACTGTACATAAACCTTTCTTCTGTTTTCGGATGTTTGCTCGGGGTGATTAATGTGTGGATGAAACTGTCTGCTCCCTCTGTGAGTCTCTGGATGGAGTGGATGGTGTTTTCATGAAACTACACAGTGTCAGAGTTTCTTCTGGAGCAGAGGGAGAGCTGGTGGAGGTGTGCGGGGCTCAGTGCAGAGAGTCCGCCTGCTGCTGCATGTTTTATCTTCTGTCACTGAGCTTTCAGCGCTGCGCTGTGTGATTTACCGTCTTACTGCACTGAGGAAGAGTGTGTGTCTGCGTATTTGGGTGTGTCGCAACACGACCAGAAATTGATAATGTCAGCTATGTATGAGAATATATGATTTACAGAATATCTGTTTCGATGCAAATAATAATGTCCCGAGAAGTGAAAGAATCGGCACCTATACAATATTGACTATCTAGACTTCAAGCCAAGTAAAGTCAGCTACCACTCTGGACACGGTCTGACAATTTGATTTGATTTCATGCTATCAAAGTATAGTATAGTACAAGTCAGTTATTGTATGACAAATGAATTTGAACTGATCTTTCACGAAGCTGAAGGACGGAGGGACAGACTAGAGCGATGATGTCACCCAGGCACAAAAAATCCTGGATCTCCTTCATGGACGGTGCATAATGGAACAACTGCAAGGACACTGTGACAGCAGCCATAGTGCTTTTACTGGGAATAAGCCCTCCATTCGTATACAACTCACTCGGATGGAAAAGAGGAGAGAGTATTTGTGGGGAGGGTTATATATCGGCCAGTCAGAGTTCAGGAAGGAACAGATGATTTTTCACCACAGACGATGTTAGTTTTTTCAAATAGATCAAAACTTTTAGATGAGTGTGAATTAAAAGTACAAACTATTATAACTCTGGTTCAACAGAAGAAAATAAAAAGTAAGGTACGATGTATTTATTTGTGGATCACACTGCATTTCTTTGCAGATCGCTACACATATATTTGTGGGATTATTGAGACTCCCCTGACGTGGCTCGATTCACAAATACGTTTTTTCAACATTCTCTTTTTCAACCAATCACATGAGCGCAGCTCCCCCTCCCCTCCCCACGAGGCTGCCACATCAGGGGAGTCTCAATAATATCAATAATCCCACAAATATGTGTGTATTGATCTGCAAAGAAATGCAGTGTGATCCACAAATAAATACATACAAATCCACAAACAAATATAAAAAATCCACACAGAAATACTTACAAATGCAGAAATATATTTGTGATTTTCTTTTACATTTATATAAATCGTAATTTATTTATTTGTGTTTTGTTGTGTGCGCATTTGTGAATCTTTATGTGTGCATTTGTGATTATTGAGACTGATCTGACCCCATAGCAAACGACTCTGACGAGAGCTGCAATGTTTGGAGCAACAATGTTATTGTGATTACAGGATAAAAACACATATGGGCAAACTCTCTGTGACATAGAGCTACGTCAAGTTCTTTTTAAGGAGGATTTCACCTTTAATGAAATGTTGATATGAAGTATAGTTATGCAGCATATAATTACGCAGGGAAATTTGCCACACACTGTATTTCCTGGATTTAGATGGACTGGAATGGTATGCGACTGTGCTTCCTCACACATGTTGCATGTAATGCATGTGAAACTGTAACTAACTGTGTTCAGGTTTCGGTTTCCACACACTATGCATGCTTGGCACACACATTCAACATGAACTCCTCTTCCCTGGCTCGCAGTGAATCAGATCAGACTACCCAGCCCCCATGAAGGAGATTACACAAATTTATGCAAAGCCTGTAAATGATTCATACTGCAGAGCACAACAAAGGGCTTTTTTACAACACCGCGGACAAGACGAGGAGAGAGGGAGCGAGAGACAATGACACCTGCAGTAATCCTCACATTCAACACCACACACATCTTTATTCATCAGAAGTTGTGCAATAAAGCATGATGGAATTTATGATTTATTTTTGAAATAATAAAACTAAGAGGCTGCATTCAAGGCATATTCAGTCATTCGTGTTATCTCAAAGGAAGTGCATAACGCCCTTTTTTCTCTGCACACAGAACAGCTATTGTGGCTTATTCCGCTGCCATGCAGGCGGCAGAGTGCAACGACGGTGGAGCTCCATTCAGGACCACAGCACTCACTGTTTGCCTTGGGTCTATGTTAAGACAGAGCTTTCAAGCACTCTCGTGTCTTGTGTTCACTGCAGTGCATGTGCATGTGCGTGTTTGTCTGCCGCACTGCATGTTTGTATAAGTGGGAGTTCTTTATCAGGGAGGATAAAAGGCTGAAATGTGTTTGAGCTCTTCCCATCTTCCATGGTAGTGTCACCCACCCCCAAGGATACCGCACGTGGGCTGGTTTACACACTATTCATCAATATCCCTCTGTGGGAGAAAAATGGGCCCATTATTTCCAAGCAGTAATGGGATATATTTGTTTTGTGGCCCTGAGTGTAGAGTAGCGGTGGTGAGTTTGTATGCATATGTGTGTGTGTGTGTGTGTGTGTGTGTGTGTAAGAGAGAGTCACATAACATGTTTGCATGTTTCGACCTTTATGGTATGTATCAGACAAGTGAAGGCCATGTAGAACGAGGGTTTGGACTGCCTTGAAAATAAATCCACATCTTATCAGAATTGTCTGATTTAAATGAAAAAAAGCACAATTGACGTTTTAAAGAGACTATAAATAATGTTTTGTAGGAACACTGTATAAAATGATGAAATGAAAACAATGTGAAAAGTGTCGCTCATAGTGGTGACCAATTATCGCTGAATCTGCAGCTTCTTTCTGCTTTACAGAGAGTTGCCGTTTCAGCTCTGTGTTTATCTGTCCAGCTGCAACTGTTTTGGTTCACTCTCATCGCTCTCATAGCATCATTTTCAGCAAAAAGCTCAAACAAAAACTGACATGCATTGGCATGGCACTGACATTTAGCAGCTGAAGAGACAGATATATCCCTCAAGATACCGAAACCAAAATCAGAGCTAAAAGAGAGTTAATATTGAGCTTAAATTCATCAGGTGGCCAGAAAAACCAACTCCGATGAATGATAAGAGATGAACTCTGGGATCCTGATTCCCAAACTACAACTGTATCGAGGACCGGAGGGAACATACAGGGGCTCTGAATGGATTTGTCCTTCTGATTTCCTCAATACATACCTACTGTGGTTCCATCTACGCCCTCCCGAGGATCCCTGCTGGCTCTCGGACCGGGAAAGCCTGCCTCAGGTCAGTGGTCCTGCCTGAAATCAGTGCAGCGTGTTCGCCTCGCAGGCTAAACACTTCCATTGCTGACCGATGGACTGTGACCACCCAACACCCCCTCCACTTCCACCTCCCATACATACACTGTTACCAGGTGCTGAGCCCCCCCACTGTCCCCTTGGCCCCGTCACCCCTCCTCTCCCCTCCGCCCCTTTAACCCTGTCCTTCAGACAGCATTGTCTGGACGAACAATGGAGTCATTGTTACCTCAAGGTGGCGTATTGTGAGGGGGTTTTCACAAGGGGCTGCAGAGGTGACCCTGACAGTGTAACTCAGCACCCATCTCACCTCCCCTTACACACACACACACACACACACACACACACAGACTCACATGTGGTCTATGGTTCCCAAACTTTCCCGCCCTATTAGGGCTTCAGGTCACAGGGGACATCCAAGGTGGGGAGCAGCGTGCTTGTCTTGTTCTCCAGTGTGTGTGTGTGTGTGTGTGTTTTCAAACAGCAACACTGCATTTACACTCGAATGATATCTACTTCTACTTTTGCGAAATTATTTAGATACACATTCTGCAAGTTTTGGCCAAACTACATCTTCTCACCACTAAAAATGCTGCTTTAAAAAATTGCTCACTGCAAGAAATATTCCAGAAGCATTGACATGTAGTCTCAACCAACCTTGTGCCTTCTTCTGACAACACTTGAAACCAAAAGCTCAGACCATATTGACGATATAGAATCACCAATTTCACTGAAGGCATCAGTCGCTTTTAAGCCGAGGCGACCCCTCCCCATGTTTCCCCTCATCTCGTGTCTTGCGCTCTCATTGGCTGTCGCTCCCAGACAGACTCCCCGACATGTTCAGATATTTAGCACGCTAGATTGTAGGAATGTGTTTGCAATGCACCGGCAAGCCTCTCGGCTCACATCTTTCAACAGTTTACACATGTGGGAACGCCGATTTGCCTCTGATCTGGATCGGAAAGTGGGAAAATTTGAGTTAAAGTCGTGTAGTGTGAATATAGGCACACATAGGTTGCAAACTTCCCCCATAAAAGCTTATTCAAAGAACCAGAAAGCCACTGGAACAATCATAATTATTGAATAACTACTGACCAGCAACTGACCGAACGCATTACTGAACTGAAGAATCAGAACTGACCGAAGTGATTTAAATTAGTTAAGGGATTTGTGATTTCCACCTTTAGAACAATTCAGAAATTGGAGGAACAAAATGACTCATACGGGGACTTTGTGAAAAAGGAAAATGTAATTAGAGAGTTTCAAAAGCCAACTGTTGATATGCTTCTTCTTCATAAGGACAGTTCAGGTAGTTCCGACCAAAATAAACTGTAAAGTAGCACTGCACATAGAAGGTTGCTGTGAAGGTGGCTGTGAATGGCTACTGCAATGTCTTTACAATGCTGTTATCACTCACTGAGTGTGGTGATTTCAATTTAACCATTGAGTTCCTCTGCTCGGAAAATGTTCACTTCTCATCGTTATTAGTGTGTCCACCAGCAACATCTGAATACAACGTATGAAATCCACTTGACAAAAAGTCCATTTGGGATGTAATGGAAATCATTTACTCAAATCAAGAGCCCACTTACGTTTGTTTTGTTGCGCTCAATCTGTGTGTGTGAAGTCTTCAGTGGGAACTACATACCAAAGGACCAAGTGCCCTTGTTCCTGCTCATGTTTCTAGCATAAAAGGTCTCCCTGAGCTGGCGAGATTCTGTTCCACCATGGATTCTATCAGTCGTATAACCTTGAGTAGAAATCTGGATAATCAAGGAGCTCTGATGGACATGGTAGGAGCATTGCAAAGCAAAGCTCTCCAGGGGGATCTTCATGCACTAACATGCCAGCTAGGATATTCAATCACCCCAAGGTGTTGTTCTGCCCCTGGGGGTGGAACAAACAAACAGGACTCGCTCAAAAGGCTGCTGTTTGTGTCTCGTGTGAGACCAAAAGTAAACGCTGACTTTACACTTCATGTAAACAGCATTGTAATGTTCGTTACGCAGTGTCAAGAAAGGCTGCTAATGGCATTTGTTATTTCTTTTTTTTCACCTGAATCCAACCAATGATTCCTCAACATAAACCACTTGTCATTGTGCGTTTCTGCAAGCGTGAAACTAGACTGATATGAAACATATTTATGAAATATATTTTGTATTTATTTTTGTTTCAGAAATGTCCAAAAATTCAATGTTTCAAATCTACTATTCTACTGTCTACTACTAAGTATTTTTCTTTCATAGTAAATATTTCGGACAAAATAAACAAGCTTTAGAGTTGAAAAACAAATTATTAATATTACCAGTTTAACCTAAAACAACTAAGCTGATGTTGTTATGCTCTAATACAGCGGTTCCCAAACTTTTTAGGCCACGCACCCCCTTCTACATCCCGACCGGGTTCACAACTTTTTCGCTTCTCTCTCTCCAATCATACATTCCACCATCGCTTTAACATTTTTCCCTCTCCACCACCGCCTCTCCTACTACCGCAACACGCCGCCTGTCTCCGTCAGAAATGCGCTCATCCACGCACGGGAACAACACCGAGTTGTAATATATACCTCCATAACACCCCGCCACTCTCGGCTCATACCTCCCCAGCAACGACGCACATCACCCGGACACAATACCTCCAGAATGTCCCCCGGGTGAAATCCGGGACTTGGTTTTATGGTTCCGAGTGGCGGGCGCTCACTCGTTGGCGCTGGGACGCGAGGTCTCCAGCCGTCCCCGCCGTGAGGCACCCGATCGTCAGGTCTTCAGCCCTCGGAACAGGACGCGGATCAATAACTTGTGGGTGGCGGGGTAGAGGCGAGGCAGATCACAGAAAAATAATAAAGACTAGAGTACAGCAAAGATATGTTGATGAGAAACGTATTTGTACGTCAAACACAAACGTAATCAGGGAGAAAATACGTTCGTGGTAAAACGTAATTGAGAATGCATTTTAGTTTTGGGGGAACGTAATTTTTAGGAGACAGGACTGCACCGCCATTACATTTTTCCTCTCGCGCACCCCCTAGAGGCAGCTCGCGCACCCCCAGGGGTGCGCGCACCCCACTTTGGGAATCCCTGCTCTAATAGATGCATGAAAGTATGTATCACTCCCTTTTTCTAACTTAGCCTCCCCATCAAACCAGTGAGCGAAGCAAAGAGAGAAAAAACACAAATACAGAAATCTGTCATGTAAAACAATTAGAATCTTATCGATTTCAGATACTCTCAAAATATGCTGGATGAGTTTCCTTTTAAACTACTTTATCCACATTTTTAGGTTGATATTATTACCCTCCACTCCATCCTCGGCCATAAAAACTCTTGACAGAGAACTTTTATTTCATGAAATAGAGTTATTCAGCCTAAATCCAACGTTTCCCCTCTGTCTGTGTCTCGGTCTGTAATGTCAGCGTGTGGATGGATGACCCATCGGTCCATCTCCTCTCACTGAATACCAGACTATCATCTTACATACACACAACTCATTGTCAGTCTGCCTCCATCTTTCTGTCTGATAGAGTATGAAGCTGGAAACAGACTCGCCTTTGTCAAGTTATATCTTGCTGACTTGCGGGGGGGGGGGGGGGGGGGGGGGCTAGGCTTAAACTGACTTCCTCTGCCCAGACTCTGGAAAAACAAATGTTCATCACTCGCCACTATGTGCTGGCATTTGACTTGAGAGAATGTTATTATGCTGCGTTCAGCTGTGTGGTTTCATGATTATTATTGTTTCAAGATATTAACCTGAGAAAACAAATTAACTGAAAAATCTGACACTATATCAGAAATTCAATTAACCTGAAATAGTCAAGGCCATGAGAGGGACGGGATTCTTTTTTTAAAAGACCCCTTATATTTTTTTTGATGTTTATAGTTTTGAAAGTGTGTTGCCTACACTAAAAGGGAAAATAGCAATTCAATGTATTTACACTCAGTAATTACATCTTTACGTAGTAATTTGCATATTTGGTGGCTGAGTCTGCCATTCCTACAATGGATTTAAGCTGTCCTCACATATCAGCCTCGCTGTTTACTTTACAATGTCTTTATACTGCAGCAGAGCTGTGCTGTGAAATGGCTACGACCTTTTAAAGCATGGTGGACATAAAGTTTTAAGATTACCACAAAAGCAATGTAATGTGAAGTTTAGGCAACTAAATCACTTAGGTTTAGGAAAAACATCATGTTTGGGCTTAACTACCTAAACGTACTCACGTGGATGCGTTTAATTTGTGTGTCCACCATTCTGACGCATCATTTTACATTTACATTACATGTCCACGACCACATAATGTGCTGTTAACAGTTCGTGGCCATTTCACATATTTCTGTGAGACCGGGCAGCCATTTCTTACTGCTGCTTCAATTGACAGAACATGGGGTGGCTTTTACTGTACTGCGGGATCAAGCTAACTGCCATTTAAAAGAATGTATTTGTAAATGCATTTGGCAGTGTGGGAGCAAGGCATGTATAGTCTATCCATGCACTCTGATTTATATAAGTGGACCCCATGACATCCTTTGAATGACAGCCCCCTCATTTGCATAATGAAGAAGAAGAAAGGCATAAAGAAATGTAAAAACAAAATAACACAGAAATAAACAAGAAACTAAAAAGGGGGTGGAAATGCAAAGGAAAAAAATACAGACACAAATAAATGCATACCTACGTTTTAAAGTTTAAAAAATAAATAAAAGGGAAAATTTAATTGGAAAGTAAATACACAGGGGAATTTATACAAAAAGCAATTTAAAAACAGAAATATCAATTTCTGTCGCATTTTACCAATCCATTAATCATTTTATATTTAATTCTTGGTACATTAAATGGCATATTAATTCATATATTTATATTTTATTAGGTTCCGTCCTCCATACTGTTCTTTGTACACTGTGGAAATGTTCAATTTGGACACCAGTGACGAATGTTGTCGTACTTTAAGCCCACTTGTATTCAGCACACACCCTCCCTTGTACTCTGTATGTCTATGTTCATGTATTGTAACATGCCTTCCGGGGACAAAATAGAGTTGAAGGTTGAAGCCCTGTCGTCTTTCTGGATTCATCTTTGTTAGATGCTGATGTGTCCACATAAAGTGCAGGGGAAAACCCAAATACTGTATCGATGACGTCCACCAATCAGAGACATGCAAATAGTGAAAGAGAGGAGAGTGATGACCAACTGATGTCAACAGGCATGTGACCTCACCACCGGGGTCAGGGAGGAGACGAGGTCAACGGCTAATTAGAGCTCTAAAACAGTGAGCGGGTCAGAGGGTCAGATGACATCACTGGGACACATCCGTTGATTGTAAAGAGACGGCTATTGAAGTGAGCTCCACTACAATCCCTCTGACCTTTAACCCGTGACAAAACAGGTGATTAGTTAGTGTAGATCATGAATGTCTCACTACACCATGCTGTTGGTTTTTGATCTGCATCTGTGCTGCAGAGCCTCACTGCTGTGGTGATTTTACTATTACTATATATACGCTTAAAAACATTATTGTCATGAGACAATAAACATTTATTCTTCATTAGAATGGCCTCTTAATTGTAGACATGTATTATATATCTACATGCATTTTCTCTTTACATTCCTTTTTTTTTAGCTTCTTTCATGTGAAGCACTTTAAAATGATCTTAAAGTTCTTTAAAATAAGTTATCATGTGGAGTTTGAAGTTCGAATCACTTAAACTTCATTGTTTTTCATTATTTTATGATTCAAATGCTGTCAGAGTTCGTTTGCAGAGACACGTTACTATACAGCTGCTTTTACAAACGGCCCTTTTGCAAAGCAGCGCAGCGGGGCTGCAACCAGGCAATCAAATGTGGTCCCTTTGACCTGAGGAACACCCTCTGACCATCTGTCATGTCCACATGAAATAAATAAATGCAGTTTGAGTTTTTTGTGTGTGCATAATTTGGTGCACACGGCTTGCAATCCATTTGAATATTTATATTTCAACTAAAAGCAGGTGTAGTCGTAGTTGTTAAAGATGATATACTGTGCGTGTATATATGTTATTAAACTTATTAGCATTAACACAACAGACACACTCGCTGTCAGCACGGTTCTCTGATGTACTAAAATCAGACCTGTGTTCACAACCGCATCCCGCTGCACTTCGCGCTGTCAATTATTGTGTAACTATGAGCTGCTGCTATCACTATTTAAGAGGCATAGCATTAACGTTCACATGCTGTGTCTAGAAACGTGTGGAAAATGCCAGCCTTACCGCTTTCATCCTCTCCTGCTGTGGCTTCAGTGCTGTTTTGAAGCTGTGGTAGCACAACTGAGTGCCAGCAGACATGGGGCCACCTATCTTTGCATAGCCAGACCACTGTAGAGGACCATCTGACCATCTGCCTCTTTACTGATCATGAATGCATAAAATAGTAGACAAATAAAGGAGCCTGATGGTCTGATGCGAGATAAGCCGTGGACAGACACAAAGATGCAATCACGCATTCACGCACACGATTGGAAACTAAATCTCCTGGTGGAGATAATAAAAACAGTGTTGTAAGGTCAGTTTTTACATTTTACAGGTTTTACTCTGTCCTTTCTTTGGCACTTTCCGCCTTCCTCTCTGTCTCCAGATGATGACCTCATGGCTGTAAGACTCTCACTATTAAACAGCCTCTCACCTCTTTTACAAGAGTAGCCAGCCCTCAGCCGGGTTCAAATGTTCCCAATCAGACTAAAAATAGAATGATACTCTCCCTTTTAACTCCTCTCTTCTGCTCCAAATATGTTTCCTCCAGTCTGTACGGGAAGACACAAAGATGTGTTCAGTAACTTAAAAATAACTGGCCATCCAGCAGCGGGTCAAGTATTATAAAACAAAATCAAACTGGACAAAGAATAATTGGTCTGTATTTATATTAAGTTTAACTTTTACATGGCCAAAACTCCCCAAAAAGCTTCTTATCCAACAACATCTAAAGGAGCAACTCTCTCAAAACCCACCTGTCTTGCAGAGCAAGCTGAGTCTCATAACTGCCTAGTTGTTGTTTTTTTACCCATGAGACACCAAGGTTTTGGTGCTTGTGCCGGCATCTCTCGGCTATGAAGTGAAAATGTCACAAGGCTGTCACACTATCAAAGAAAATAAATGGTCGACTGTAATCCTAGTTGCGGTGATAAAATGTCAATGTACTGCGGAGCGCTGCGCCTGGGTGCAGCTGCTGAGCTCCTGACAGCTCTGTCAGCAGAGGTGGAGATCACACCGGCCAGCAGCAGTCATTTTCATCCATGCTTTGGGATCTGAATAGCTGAACTTGCAAACCCTCTGCAGCAGAGGAAGTGGGTTTTTTTGTTAGTGGTGTTGGGAGAGCACAGGTCAGACCACACACACTTTTACAGCCAATGTCATGATTACGTCACGGTGTTAGCTGGAGGCAACACAAAGGAAAGACTGGAGGCAAAGACGAATCATCGCAGAGTAGTTACACACGCTAAAGTTACACATCGAAAATGTCATCTTTCTGAAAAAAGCATTAACTTGTTAGCTGTAGCTAATTTCACCATGCTTTGATGCTACGCTGGTGAAAGAAAATGAACCCAACAACAGCCCTCTGGTGGTCTGGGTCTAACGGTCCCGCTCCTTATTCCTTGCGGCTAGGAGACTGTACTTTACAGGAGGAGAGCAGGTGGGCGGACTCTGGTTTTCTGAAAGAACTAATCTTGACGGAAAAGACAGAAGAGCAGCACTTGGCCGTCCCTCGTCAACAGATGTTAACCAGCGGACCACGGTTATTCATTGAAATAGATGTTACAATTGTATGACAAGTGTGTTTTTGCGCAGTATACTGTCAAAGCCAAAGTTTTGTTGGAAGCACCACGTGACATCTTTTGTCTTCTGTCTGGTTTTTTTTGTTTTTTTTACTTTAATTTCTACAGATTTCTACAGGTTTGCTAGTAAATATGTAAAGTACAGCCGTGTTATATTGCGTGTAATTTATGAATTGAAGTGTACACGTTTTAAGATGTATGCCTTGAATTGATATACCTCTTAACAGAGTTTGTGATTTATTTGCTAGTTGTTGGTCCTATCTTACGTGTTTTATTATGATGTCTGGTCTTGATGTAGAAATTTCTCTTTTTCAAAGAGAATTTTCGAATAATTACGTAACCTTTAACCTTCAATGTGTTTTAAAGGTAGATTGCTCGTAAAATAGAATAGAAACCACAGGAATTCTTTGGTAACAGCGGATTTTAGCTCCAAGGACCAACTATGCTTCTCTCTCTATCTCGATCAAACACACACATACACACACACACACATACAACAAAGAGAGCTGCAGTGGTTGGTGTTGCAGTAAATGGTATTTGAGCAGTGGGGCTGTTTGACATAGCAGCTATGTGTAGGCTGTGGCCTTCGTACAATAGCCTCGCCCCCCTGGGGAATATGGATCCCATCTTTAGTTCGGAGCTCATTAAGCCGATTATTCCCATAATCTCTCTGATGGCAGGCAGAATAAAGAAACGCACACTAATAATTGCCTGCTTACATTTTGGTCTGTTTGGCGCTGTTGACTGGAAGATACACTCTGTTTTCTGCTTGTGTGTGTTTGTGTGTGTGTGCTTATATCTTTACCTTGAACCGATATGTGTGTATGGATGAGGCAATTAGGACAAAAAACATGTGGCGATGAGGAAAATAATGAAAAGAATCCAACATGATGGAGCTTTATCTAAATCTTTCATCACAGTATTGGTTTCACTTGTAGCTCTTCTCTGTACATCTCATTTTCTTTATTTTTTTCCCCTTTTCAATAAATCAATCCACCTCCCCTCACAACCCACACACACACACACACACACACACACACACACACACACACTCACTCCTTTGTCTGTCCCTTGTCAATGGGTTCGTGACATGACTGACAGCTCTGACACCACCAATCAGCTGCAGCTCAGCAAGGTCACCCACTGTTGCTTGGCTCTGATTGGCTGCTGTTCTTCTACCTGTCGTCCCTGTCTGCTTTGATCACTGCATGTTAGTGGCCATCTGTGTGTGCGTGTGTGTTTGTGTATGAGTGTTTTGGACAAGTGTGTTTGTGTGTGCATGTGTGCGTATAGGTAGATATAATATTATATGTTCCTAGCTCTTCCTATAGGTTCCCTGCTCTGTGACCGTGTGTGTGTGTGTGTGTGTGTGTGTGTGTGTGTGTGTGTGCATGGGTGCTGGTGTGTTTTCAAGTGGGAAATATAATGGGGTTAAGTTGGGATGGGAAGGTGGGCGGTGTCAATTCAAACTGAGACAGGTTGTTAAATCACAGCAAAGTCAATTAAAAGTGTGTTTGTATGTGTGTGTGTGTGTGCGTGCGTGTGTGTGTGTGTGTGTGAGAGGCAGAATAGATTTGCTGAGGCTAAGCGGTTGAACAGGGCGGAATCATTTTTAGCTTTACACTGTTTATGCGGCCGCCGACTGATGCCTCCAAATGAAAATGTCAATTAATATTCCAGCAAATGCAATTACTTATTGCCTCATCCAGCAATGTTGTGCTGTAGCTTAATGGAGGCCTAGCACGTCAGCACATAGAAATCCCTGCTCTGGACCACAGTCACTGCAGAGTGCACAGTCCTCCAGGCAGAACCTCCAGTCTTGTTCATCGCCTGCAACAGGATTTGTTTTACCATCAGACAGTTTGACTTATTTTACGAATGACATTAACAACAGCTTCATTACATTAAAGTGTCCCAGCAATTCATAAGAGGGTGACAGTGAGTCAGCATGCATAACACATCATCATCATCATTTATGTGACTGTTTACACCTGTGCTTTTTGTATTGTGACGTGGGAAAATGCCCTGTTGGTTCACAATTTGAACATTTTGGGATCAGGTGAGTTATTTCAAGTTTACCTGTTCCTTCTACTGTTTTAACGTTTGATAGATGCACCGATTGTGTCGCCATGATGAATCAAAAGAAACTTCATTCACAATGAACTCATATCACAGCAAAGCATTTGGTTGTTGTGTTTTCTTGTGGGCCATCCAACTGAACTCTTCTTAGATAACATAACTTGGCCATTATCAAAAGCATGGACCTGACTGAGCACAGATACACACATCAACCATCAGACCTTCAGTCACATTGTGTGTGTTTGGCAGCTTTGAGAAAATGCCGTGAGCTGTGCTGTACAACAGCATGCCAGAGAAGATAAAAAAAAGAAGCCTTTCCTTTCATAACTTTGCCTGTCGCTCCTTCTAAGTTTGCTCTTCTCTACAGATACACCCGCCCCCTGCCTTGCATTACCCATCAGGCCTTGCAGGGCTGCCCACAGCCAGCGATCAACTCCCCGATGAACGACACTAATCACGTCTGGAAGCTGCAGAATCACCTGCTGCAGAATCACCCGACTACTGCCTTGACCTCCGTGACCCGGCTGGCTGCCCTTTGACCCCTCGCCACATGATAAGTGTCTCTGACCTCTGACCTGTTTGGATAATTAAAGAGGCGTGACCTCGGGGAGATTTCATTGAAAATCTGTCGTTGATGATTAGTGAGTTAGTATGAGGTAAGAGGGCACGGATGAAGGCATCGCCTACTTTTAGGAATGTTGATATGGTTCACAGTGGGAATGTGTGTTTTTAGCATTATGTGCTTCCTCATTTATTTCAGTCAGCCTCAGCCACTGGACCTGCATGGACTAACAGTGGCTGTTGATTGTGAATCTCTACAGCCTTTTGCTGCTTTAATTAGTTTTTTTTATTTCAATTTTACTGTACTGTACACTGTGGTTAATAACGATATCAATTGAAGAATTGCAACTCAAGATATGAAGTGACCGGGACATTTTACAATGGGAAAATAAACGTGTCAGTGTTAATTAGTGGACAACCTGTTTCTAAAGTATCATAGCGTCTGCAAATATTTCCTGCAATTTTTGCATCGGCCAACATATGATGCTGAAACAAAGATTGGCTGATTAAAACAGCCATGTCCATAAAGTTGAGCTCAAGACATTTTCTTTCACGAAAATAAATCTGAAGATTGTGCACCGTTGGCAGATGTTTGCTCTCTTTGAGTGCTCTTTGTGTAATTGGAACTGTCCCACTGTCATGTAAACGGGGAGCCACAGGGATGCCTTCTGTCCCGTTGCGCTTTTACCTCTTTACCAATAATTACAGATTGACATCAAACTACGATGGACGACTCCACAACTGTACGACTGATCTCGAAAGGCAATCAAGACGCCTGCAGGCTGGAGGTAGAGAAGTCAGTCAACTGGTGCAGGGAAAATGACCTGAACTGATCATCAACTTCAGAACACAACAATCAATAAAAGCACCGATCCACATCGACAGCCAACCAATTACAATAATAGACTGCTTCAAGTTCCTTGGCAATAACCTGAAATGGGACGGCAACGCCAAACATCAGCGGCAAAAAGCCCAGAGACTTTATTTCTTGAGGGGAAAAAAGAGTTGGCAGGGGTCAACTGGTTTTCTTACATCAATCGCATCCTGTCAATATCGATTACGTACTGTTTGTTATGGCAATACACGACTATGCACACAGTAAAGAAAATGGGCAGAATTTGTCACCAGACAATCAAAGATCATAGCCTGAAACCTCCCCACACTGGACTCCGTATACACACAACACACCATCTCACGAGCAATCAAGACCACTCACCATCAGGACAGAATGCTGGAACCGGAGCTTTTCTCCAAAGCTGTGCAGTTGATAAATACACAAAAGTTGGCCAATTGCATGTGATGTTGTGTACCGTATGTTTTGTTCTTTTAGCACGTATGTCCTTTATGTTTGCACTGATGTTGTATGTGGTGACTCACTGAGATTAATTCCACCAGCCTAGCCGTGTGGTTAGAAACTTGACTTGACGGCAGCACTGGCAACGCTCACATTGCCGTGCTCATATGAACGTGGCCGATGGAACAACTGAACAAAGGAGGCAGCAGCGAACAGAGAGCGGAGGGCTCATCAGAACAGACGAACAGCAGCGAGTCTCTCCGGCAGAGGGAATTGGCATTCCACACTTCCTCTACTCCAATTGGTTACTGTTGCTAAGGCTGGAAAACTTTATCCGGCACTAACAGAGGGACGCCAGTGTTCACGAGGTTTTTCCATCACGGGCTTCAGTAGATTTGGAGTGTCTGGAGTCCCATCACTCAGTACAACAAAGGTTTTCCGTCCTCAAACGCTCGTATTCTGGTCCCTTTATAGTCTGTAAGTGATCGTCTTTGTAGCACTTAAATTAAAAGGCAAACACAACGTGTCACTTACCTTGAGTGGTATCTATCAATGTAGATAGTTTGGCGCTTAATGGCACAGGTTTTGAGATGTTGCTTTCAGAGGTTTCTGCCCCCATTTAAATACAATGGATGTCCCAATAATAGCTGTTGACCGCATGCTCTGTGGATTTTCCACAACCTAAACTATGTGCATGGCAAATGTCACAAGACGGAAGTGAGAAAATATGTTTTTTGTGGTTTGGATGAACAACCCTAACTCCTACAAAATGATGTTCTCATAGAACTAAACTGCATTCTAAATCACGTTTTGAGGGAAGCACATTTTTATCCCAGATTACGGCCGCACATGGTATCGTTGTGAATTGAAACGAAACTAAATATGTTTCGGCAACAAAACGAAGAGCTTCAGTACTTCAGATACTTCAGTAGCACTTACATACACCAAACTTTCCAGTTTCATACCTGTCTATATTTTGAAGGTTTGTACAGAAGGGTTTGTTCATATATCATTCATAGCCTGATTTATAGAACAATGTATCCCTAAAAGCATGCCAAAAATGTCAAAAGAATATTATAATGGCTTATATGGACAGATAAAGAGAGATATCCAAAATTCCTTTTGTAAAAACATTTGACTCTCACCAGTAGTGTCTCCCCTTCTGTCCACCGCTGGTCTGAACACAGCTTTACTGTAATCTTGTTTGTTTTCCATCCCTTGTCAAGTTAAGAATCACAAGTTTCTTATACTCTGGACCTACAGACGTCCCCTCCTCAGGTAGTTGGAAGAGACAGATGGTGGGGAGATGTGGTCGGGTGGTGGGGAGGGATCGAAATGGGTGATGGTGACCGCGTGTCACCAGGTTCGCCTCAGTGAGCTGTAATTCACCTGACATTTTCACATGCACTTAATTGCCATTCATTCTATAATAGAGCACATTGTGCTCATAATGGCAGGAAATGTCAAGTCAGCTTTTAAAGGGGAGGATCCCTGCAAATTGCTTTCCTTTTAGATGAAAATATACACCTCCGTCCACAGACGAGGCTCGGAACGGCGAGGTAGCACTGTTGACATGTGTGATTTTCTTCCTGATTCATCACGCCAGAGGTTGTGCTACTGCAGCTTCATTCATGACATTTAACTTGAACCCCCCGTCGGCTCAAAACACATAATTTACCACGCGCTCTTATTTAAAGGTGAGGGCTGCTGACACATCGAGTTAGATCAACTGAATTTTTTATTATTTTTCATGATGTTATTTTGTGTTTCGTGCTCTCGCTGCGCTTTGTGTCACCTTTGAGGTATTTTCCAAACTTTTTTGACACTTTGATGAACATGAGCGATGATGCTGAAGAAGGGAAAGGACAAAGAAATTATGATAATGAGCACTTGGAGAACTTGAGTATAAGATGTAATTAAAGACTGTCACTTCATGTGTTTTTAGCGACTCTCTTCTGTGATAAAAGGTTCAACTTGCTAAAGTTTACTGTGGTTTTTCTTCATCTGCAAAGAACTTCAGCACATTTCATTTTCACAGCCCACAGCCTCCGTGTAAATGCTTTTCTTTCATCTTAGGATTCTCTTGCCAACGCTTTATTTCATCTCTTCTCCATCCGTCTTCACAAATATAAAGAATACAATATGCCTGTGAGCAAATCGACCATTTACGGCTGTTGATGCAATCTCTTGTATTCATCAAAAATCCTCTCAAACAGCCAGAAAGTGTTCAAAGTCATTTTAAGATAACCTTGACAGTTGAGAAGCCACAAAAAGCGTGAAACACAAAAGGCATCATGAGGAAGGTGAGAGGAGGAAGGGGGAGAAGAGGAAAAAAAGAAGAGGGGGGGGTGATGAAGGAGGAGGAGGAGGAGGGAGAATAAATGAGATTCGACTCTGAGGTCCACCTTGGCCACCTGATTGTTCCGAAATGAGAGCAATGCCCGACCCAAGAACGAAAAGAAAAAGAGAGAGAAAAATCAATACAGCACAATTAAACACAAAGCATGGCTCTGTGGAGCTGAGGGGGATTTGTTATTTATTAAATTCACTCCACCTTCTTCGCCCCAAACCCCATAACTCCTCAGTCTTTAATGCATGAGCTGCCGCTCTCGCTCCTGTCCTCTCTTCAGGTAGTCTGACCTTTGTGGTTCGGACAGGACTGAAACGATTGCGAGACAAGACCGGGGGAAGTCAGGAGTGTTCTCGCGTATTGATCCAAGCCCCGTCAGCTTTGCAGCAGAAGACGAGTTGCTTTGGTTTTGGAGAGGAAGCGAGTTGCTCTGGAATATTCTGTACACCGCTGTGGCCACGCTGCAGGGCATAAAGGGCATTTCTGATTTTTTGTTTTTCAGATCAGAGCTGCATTTTAAAACACTGACACAAACATCTGCAGTGTTTTTTTTCACAAATTTGAGCGAAACAAATAGAAGGCCAAGAAGAAGTGAGGTGTGGGGGGTTCCTTTAGTCCCTGACCCGACAGAGCGGAGAAAAGCGAGGAGCAGAAAGCAACGCAAACACAGAAGCAGCGCCAAAAAGCTTCACTCTCATTTAACACAATTACAGAAAGCTGCCCCAGGCTGCTAATAGGGCCTTAAAGGTCACCATTTCGCCAAGTCCATATCTTACGAACTCTTTCAAGAACTCATTATTTAAATTATACTTTGCAAGTTTTCTAAAAATAAAAAACCATGCTTCAAACGTAAAGAAAATTTCGATTTGATGCGATTAGGGAGGCATACAAACACTCGTGTCTTGTGTCTTATATATAAATACAAAGAATACCAAAACACATCATACTGTAGCAACAGCTGCCTTTTTCAGACACAGAACAACACATTCATTTAGCGTTGGTCTCCTGAGGGAAACATCTGGCTCTTTAGCTGCTAAATGCTCTACTGTGTTCATCAGCTAGCCGCTGACTTTGTCTGTCCGCAGTTTGGTGCTGTCAAGAAGAATACTGGGTTGAACCATTGTTTGTCTAAAAATACTGATTATAGGAGCTTTAAAAGGTACTTGAGGGGAAATGAAAGGGAAAGGGACGTGGTCTAACCCCACTGCCCTGACAGTGTCCTTCGTCTTTGAGGCCAGCTTCATCTTGTTAGAGGTGGATTCAGCCTTAAGAGCGGGTTAATCCGACAGAATAAACTGCTGATGCCACGATGACCCCTCACTCAGTGATGATCAATAAAGACAGCACAGCTGCTCCATACGTATCAAACAGTCTGGGGCAGTAAACTGAAGTATGAATTCTGCAGAAAACAGGCTGACGCAGAGCTTTTATTCAGCGCCTCCGTCACCGCTGGAGTGGACCCTCGAAGAAACGACTCGAAAATATGCACAGCTACATCTGTTTCACGACAAGCCTTTTCACATGAAGCACTTGCACGCCTTTGCTGAATTTTAGTGCAAGAGATAACACATTTGGACGAACCTCGATTTCAGCATGTAGAAATATATGTTTGACCAATATAATCCTTTGTTCCAACCAGTAAATATATAATATCGCCATCATTCTACACGCCATGTGCTTCTGCTCGTTGCAGAAGACAAACACTGTTTGTTGTTGGAGGGTGTGAATTTTAGAACAAAGGGCCTTCGGAACAATGGACGTTTGGGTTTTTGGGCTAACGGACTGTTGGACAAAGGGGCTTTTTTTTCCGGTGCGATGGGACATTTATCATATTACTTCTCAACACACAATGATGTATGACAAACGCCGCGACGATATCTGGCTTGAGATCGCCAAGCAGCTGGGCTACGATGAAGATGATAATGTAACTGCCACAACAGCTGACGTTTGCATCCAATTTGGCTTTTGATCAGTTCATGTATTGTGTAGTAACGTTAACACCTTCGATATTCTCTGTGTAGGTTTTGGTTGTGTGAAAATGAAAGACAGCAACGCGGATAATCCACACCGTAACCGGTGTGCATGATAGTTGTAATTCCCACACCGCAATTTTAGCATCGCTAAATGATATGAAATCAGAAGTGGAAACATACATAACTTTTCCAAGGTTTGAAATACCTTCATGTAAGAAGTTCTTTTAACCCTTTTAAGTCTAAATGTTCAATCAATCTAGAAAAAAAAGGAATTACCTTCCAAGCACAAAAGTTATTTTTGTCTTTTATTTCCTTCATTCTTTTCTCTGATGACTGTGTGTGATTGACGAGCTTGTGGGAGCATCTCTATACATTAACACACACACACACACACACACACACACACACACACACACACACACACACACACACACACACACACACACACACACACACACACACACACCTGACCTCCACAAGCACCATCTCCAGAGCCTCTGCTTCCCTCCCTCCTCCGACCAAAACCCAGAGGAAATTAGAGGCCTTGTGTCGTTGTTTTCAATGCACCTTGTTTCTTTTCTTTTCTTTTCTCCTTCCTTCCATCCCTCTCTCTTTCTCCCTCCCTCCGTCCGCCTCTCTTGGTGAATTTGATCCAGGGCCCGGGATGCTGAAGCAGGGTGAGTAAATGAAATATTGATCCGCTGCTCCGTGGCCTTGCCTTCACCTTGTCCTGCGTGCTGAGTTACCGACTCTTCCGTTCTGCTTGTAATAGGAATTATTACAGGAGGCCGGGGCGAGTAATTACTTGGCATGGCGGAGAGGGCGCAGAGGAGGGGCTGCTGTATATTTCCTCTGAAGAAGTTATTTACCGCACTTGCTACCTTCAACCCAACGCTGCCCCCCTCGCTCCCCTCTGACCGCCCCTCCTGCCGCAGCCATGTCTTTCTTAACCTTAATTCAATTCTTTTAACCATCATTAATCACACGCGGCGTCAAGGGAAGTTTATCAAACGCTGGCTGAACTAAGAGGCCGCGAGGCTAACTGAAGCAACACAAGGACTGTGTGTGCAGAAATGTGAGTGTGTGTGAGCACCATATCCGTCTTTATTTCTTTAACGGTACCTGTGTTGCTTACCAGTTGCCCACCACACTCTAACCATGTTTCGGAGTGTGTAGTAGCAAATCACAAAATCGGGTACATTTGAGAAATACCAGCATGCTAAAATCTCTCGACCAACAACACTGTTCGTGTCCCGTTTGAAAATGATCGGTAAAGTTGACTCACTTTAATTTAGGTCTACTTAATTAAACAATTAAAAATGTCCGATTCAATGTGATCTGTGCTATTCACACACGCACGAAAAAAACAGATCTGTGTCACGTATGCGGCAAAATAAAACCGCCTGCTGTCGGAACATGACGGCTTGATGCACATGAGTGTGACGAGATGGGGAGCACACAAAGAGAGTAGCTGGTTAGCGGGAATGAGAGACAGGTGTGCAGGCAGGTGACTGAGGAACACTGAAGTGTGTCTGACTTTCCGATGAATAAGACAAGCATTCATTCTCTTCTTTAGCTCTGTTTTAGTCTCCATCCTGAGGAATTTGTCGAAAATGATTTAAAACATAATTGATATGCTGGCAGGCTGATACAAATGTTGATTTGAATTTTCATTATTGTCATTTATAATTGCGGTGAATTGCGGTGAAATGTCCGATTTAAACTTTAAACTCAACAGTACATTATCCCACCTCAGTACATATCATTTCCTTCATAACAATATTTGAGTGATACCTGACAAAAACATTTGTCATTGTATGTTATGTGTTATAGATAAATATCATTGTAATTTAAATTCCGAAAGTAAGACTTGTTATTATGTTGATATCGGATCATAATGGTTATACTTTAGGCTTGAACTGATCACAAATGCTTCAATACCTCTGGATTCCTTTGAGGGCCTCAAGTTGTCAACAGTTTGAAGAAGCTGAAAATGTCAAACTCTTTGAGTTTAGAGGGAGACTGAATGCACCATTAGCCTGAACATGGAATAAAGTACTTGGTCTTTGAATGTAGTCAATCAAACAAAAATCACGGCGTAGCAATGTCTACAGTCTACAGATCTGATCATATTTCTACATTTAAAGTAAGACTTTAACACCTAAAATAGTTTCTCTTTACATCTCGGTGTGAAGCCTCCATCCAGCTGTTTGTGTCCCGAGTGAAACCAAAAGTCGACACGTACTCTCTTATTTAGATTTACATCCGTTACTTAAATAACATAATATACATACTCATTTTAAACCAAACCATGTTTTACTCAACGTTTTGGAGAGTTTTTGTTTAAAACGTGTTTAAAACATAGAATCCAGGAGAAATGACGTATCCCTTGAATCATAATTGAGAATGCATTGTCATTTCAGGGTTTGATGTAAAGCCCAGCCATTACAATCTGACACTTTCAATCATGCTGTTTCAACCAATATGTGATTGTTAAGGCTGGATTAGTTCTCTCTGCAGAATCCTTTTTGATGCAAAGATTTTAATTATTTTACAGTAGTAGACAGAACACTAGGCTATAGTCCGTATAACTGTAGGTGAGCAGGTTTCCAGACCTTCAGCTACATCCGACAGTAATGAGGATTTTATAGAGTTGAAATCATGGACACCAACACAATTAAAGAATTGAAAATCCAAGCTTGTATGTGTCGTTGAGCAATACAGCTTTTTTTCAGCATTGGAAATGGTCAAATTGAATGAATGTAAAGGTTTTGTTCTTATGTTTAAGTTTTAGGTTCAGGAAAGTCTTGTCTTAGGTTTAAAATAAACTTTCCTCCCAGTTGCAAACTTCATAAGTAGGAAATAAAGCTCTTCTTACTTCATAATATTTTGGATTGCCAAGCTTCTGTCTCTGTGTGAGGAAAGAGTCGGTGGGCAGGACACCTGCAGCAGTGACCTGCTGCTGTGTTGGAGTTTGATGTATTCCCGCGTCGCTCCACAAGGAAGTGGCCGTTTGTTTGGGTGATAGATCCACGGCGGTTGCGTCCTTGCCTTAGCGGTGGCCTGTCTGGGTCTGCCAAACTGGGTGATATCCCGCTGCATCAGAGTCCCGCTGAAGGTCACCATGGGGCAGAGGAACTAGCAGCGATCCATCCTGGGACGGGACACTGGTTTAACAAGGCTACAAGGCTGAGGAGTGGGGGAGAAGAAGAATAAGTCACCTAAAGCTTTATTTTCTGGATGCTGTTGAACCGTCAAAGGGCATCTTCGTAGTCTGAACACGTTGGTTTAATCAAAAACCTTGAGAACTTTTCTCCAACGTGTCAGGAATTCCTTTCAGGCTCAAGAATTCCTTTTGATAAATATATTCTGCAAATACTATTCAGCCATTGTGATGGATTTCCGTTGGTTACAGTCAATTTGACCAAGGAATGTACTGTAGAGAATAATGAAAAATATTTACAGAATGTCCTCCGACCTAGCAGCTTTTAAAGACATTAGTGCTCTACGGAAAAGTCCCATGTCATTTCAGTTTATATTCATATTTTCTCTGTAAATGAATGAAACAACATTTGGGTCTAAATTGTTTAAATATATAATATTTTGTGTGAATAGTGTTCCGTAAGTGAGCAAATGAAGGTACGCATAAAGGTAGTTGTGCAACGCCAATTATGCTAAGTATACTTAATGATCAAAAGGTATCATTGAGGCTATCCGGTCGTCAGACATTTTCTAAACAGTATGATGGACATAGAAAAGAAAGAGAAGAAGCAGTCAAATTCAGATGTTACAAATACATTCATGATTAAATGCTGAATTGAAAAGTCCTTCCGGTGTGATGGGGTCCAATATGGTGAGAGTAATGAAGAGCTTAAGGAGGTTGCAGAAGTAGAGGAGTGAGGAAGGTAAAACATTGGCTAACCCTAACCCGAATGAGCGAATGATTTTGGACACAAGCTTAGTCTTCCTTGAAAACAACGTTTGCAACAGCAGTAAGCAAAGGGGGGAGGCAGGCAAAACGATGGCTGGCCCACCATGACTATGAAGCACATTAGATGATCTGGCGCATGAATGTGACTTGAGGGTAAGCACGTGGAGGGAGTCGCTGATGAGGAGGAATGAGAGGCCGGTGTGCAGGCAGGTATTGATGAGGTGACTGCAGGAACAACGGGGAGAGCTCAGATCAGCTCAACGGGAGAGGAATCAAAGGGTCCAAGCTGACGTTTGTTCGAACTGAAGACACAATATTGTCATTGACGTCTACATGCACTAAATATTCAGTTTTTGTGCCTCCATTCCAAAAAATACAATATATACTAAGTTGTTTACATGGCTTGTGAAAATGAATATTACTCTAATGTTTCCGTTTACATGCAGCCATGCAAACTCCAATTAGCTCCGTTTCGGTTTCTATCTACTCCTGGGGATAATGTTTGTTCATGGAAATTTAAAACATTATTGATATGCTGGCATGTGTTTTGTTTTATTTTCAGGGAATATAATTTAAAGTCAAATAAATTGCGATGAAATTTACTCTTCAAGCTGTTCAGTTTTAAATCCAGCAGAACATTCTCCAGCCTCAGTACATATCAACCCCTTAATAAGCATCTTTGAGCCATACAAAAACATTTGTCATTGTTATGTGTTGTACAAAATGTATCATTGTAATTTTAATACATAAAGTAGTAGTTTTTATTATGATATCTATGTTTGATTGTTATATACTTATATAGAAATTACCACAACCTCTTAACACTGCATTACGGGGTGGAGGCACACACTGGGTTAAAACTCTGTGCCGAAACCACTGAAATTAAGTCAATGGAAAGTCAATTATGATCCTTTTTCCCCTAAACCTAATCAAGTAGTTTTGTTGCCAAAGGGCCTTTGCACAACTTCTTTTTTTTTTTTTTTTTTTTTGCGATTAATCCGTAATCAACATCATTTTTAGAACTGTTGTTTTTGTTATACAAACTCAAAACAAACAAAAAAATCTTTATTCGGAATGAGGTTCATTTTTCTGTTTTCCACTGCAAATAAAGGCATCCACCAATCCTGCTGTGCGGATGGGGTTGAGTTGCTCCAATATTTTTAAAACAACAACAAAGGCTCCCGAGTCTGAACCAAGACGGCAAACTTTATTACTCCTTTTAACCTTGACGAAGGCAGCGCTAGCAGAGCCCCTCCTTACATTCTCATCTTTCACAATAAAAGCCATAGAATAATTGCAGACTAGTATTGAGCATTGTAGTCATCCTTTGGTGTGTAAATGACTTGAACCTAACGTGAAATGGTTTCCGTGGTGTCGGCGGGTAGTTTTAACACATTTCTGCCACCACCACGTAAAGCGCTGTTAAGAAGTTGTGATCATTTCATGAATTTCTGAGAGATCATGTTCGTTTCAATACCCCTGGATTCTTTTGAGGGCCTTTGTCACCTGTTTGAAGAAGCTTAAACAGTTGGAAATGTCAAACTTTTTGAGTTAACAAGGAGACTGAATGCACCTACCCTGAACTTGGAATGAAGTACTTGGTCTTTGAATTTCTACCGTTTCTCGATACATCTTGGTGTGAAAGTCTTGAACAAAGCTTCCATCCAGACCGCTGATGCCTCAGGATCCCGACGGAGCCTTTCCAGGCCGGCCCTCTCTAACAAGATCAGACCCAGCCCTCATAGATTCTATTACCCAACCACTATATTACATTACATCTCCATTTACGAACCTTAAGCAGCTCCGAGCACGGCTGGGGCTTCGACCTTGTCAAAGAGGAGAAACTCTGACCAGATTGAGTAAGCGAGTGAGTGAGAGAGGAGAGAGAAGAGACGGAGTAAAAGACCTCAGAGAGACAGGCTGAACTGTAGGAAGAGTGTTTGAGAAGATGGAGAGAACTGGAGGATGGGAGGGGGAGGAGAAGGGGGAGAAAAGGGAAAATAGAAAATCGATAAGCCGGGGGAGCGGGAGGATGAAGATTGAAGGATGATGTGGATCGGATTTGGGGGGCAGGGGAGGAGGTAGCGTTTGAGAGATTGCGGTGTAGCTTTGGGCGCTGACGGTGATGAGCATCGCTGAAAACGTATCGATGGAGGCGGCGTGAGGCGGTGGTGACCAAAGGTGACCAGCTCTACTTCGGAGACGTTTGGGGGGGGGGGGGGGGGGGGGGATCACAGCTTTCCGACTCTACCGGTGAGACGGACAGAGTCTTCTTCTGTCACTGAGACGTGTCCATTTTCTCTCTCCTCTGATCTGAAAACATGTCTCGGGAACTCCAGCCGTTGTGACACTCCATCCGCCTCATTGTCCACAAGAAAGAGGCGGACGATCACTTTGTCAAAAAACTAACTTGATCTGTCAGTCCTCCTCACTCAGTCTTGTGTCCTCGGCTATTGTTGCGAAGACACTTCCGCCAACAGACCAGAAAAAAAGCTGTTTGTTCATCGGGGAATAAAGCTGTGATTGGATGAGTTTTTGACTTTTTAAATCGAGGCTGGCGTCAAGGATGCCAAAATGAGATAATTCAACACGATATAGAGCAAGGACATTGTGTACAAACATTCATGTGTCCTTCAGGATGACTTATTTCCCCCTGAGACTTTTATCTCGCACCATCAAGTCAAAATTGTGATTTAATTTGTTGCTTAATGACCAAACACCAGCAAAACTGATTACACTCCCATCAACTTCAGCTATACATTGTGTTTAGTGCAAATCAGCGACTGTTAGCATACTAATACGCTAAACTATGTTGGTGAACATGGTTTAAACATTATACTTGCTAAATATCAGCATATTAGCGTTATGAGTGCGATTATGTTACCATGCTGATTGATGTAAGCATTTAGCTCACAATGCAGCCTCACAGAGTCGCCAGCGTGACTTAGTCCTGTTTGCACTCTGAATGTTATTAAGTTATGTCAATAAGATGATGAGTGAGTAATCTTTCCACGTGAAAATAATTGCAGCTGAAATGCATGGCAAATTGCTAATTAACAATCAATCAAATAAATTCATTGTTATAGTATTGCTGTTGTTGAACCTGGACTCCATTTCCTTCAATTCATCAAGGATTGTTGATGGACTCTCTGCTCAACGTGGAGGCGCGGAAGACAAAGTTTTCTTCAAGAATTCAAGGTAACACGCGGTGAGTAATTGATGAACAAATGGTCATTTTGAGGGTGAAGTAATCCTTTAATGTGGCCTTGGACGACTTTGTTGGCAGTTAACCACTTCTTATCTACAGAGCCTCCATGTGTTAGGGAATCAAGCCTCACCCTCCACACAGGAGGCTGAACCTAAACTGGTTTATCCACTGAATCACTGAGCCACCACCTAAACAAGGACAATTTTATAATGCCAAATAATCCGCTCCATCTATTTTGCATTACAAAAAAAGTCACATAGACCCCTTTTGATGAAGAACAGCGGGGGGACTTGTAAATGATTCTCCATTTGTCAGAATGAGCGATTGTAAATCGCAGGCATCCATCGGTGATGGTGATGCATTTCCCCTCTCTCGGTCCGCACAGTGATTATAACTCTCATTTGGTTCTCATATTACATCACTGGAAAGCCTGCTAGTGCTCAAGGCGTGCATTACTTACAAACTAATGTACCCACCCAGCCCAGATATAGTACACTTCATGCCCTAATGTTGCCTGCTGCTTCATAATACGGCCATTATTTGCCAGCATACTGATGTTTTCTCATCATGTTTGGTAACTGAGGAATGTGCAGGCAGATAAACACTCGCATGTGGAGACACACAAACTCTTATTTCCTCTCCTCCCGTCTCTCTCCATCTCCCTCCTCTCCCTCCTCTCCTCGTCCCTCTCAGCTTCTCTATTTCAGACAACGGACCGAATGAATATTTCCCTTTGAGTGGGAGAGTGTAAAACAAACACAAGCCTGGATCTCCTTTCCCTTTTTCGTGGTTCCTTGGAGGGTATTCATCAGGTATTCACTTGCACTTTTAAAAATCTGACCTCATGTTGTGTCAGTTGGGTTTTACACACATACACAACTTGGCTTTTCAGTCAAACGTGAAGAGGGTCATTTGAGCACTCGAAGCCACCATCTTGTGCAAACGCCATCATCCAAAATAGCTTCTGATAAACTGATTCACTTCGTCTCCCAGCGCAAAGTCCTTTACAATGAAGAGGAATTTAAAGAAGATTGTGGCACGCGCTTGAAGATATAGCTTGGAATTGAGGATGGTTGCAAAACAGAGGATGTATGAATAATGAGACAGTATAGTGATTGTGCTCTAGGCAGCTAAATGATAGCTTCTCGCGAACGTCATTCATTAATTACTTAGTTTGGGCTTCGCGCCATCCTCTGCATCCACTCGGCTATCCGCTGGCAACAACAAAGAAATACAGGCCCTTGACCCAAAAGGGCTAACTGGTCATCAGACCGATCGCCGATGGGTTTAGAGATTGAACTGCACCTGATTAAATTTGCTAGCGACAGTTGTCATTTCTTGAAAATCCATGACTGTCGTCTAGAAATGAGAAACCTGCTTTTCTTACTACTGTGAGAAATCAAAGACAAATTGTTTCAAAGAATACTACAGATTCTGAGAAGTCAAACTGCCCGCAGCTTCAGCACAGTGCAGGAACAGAAAGCTTGAGAAGCGTAGGATCAGTAAATAAGAGCGACCCTTCAATTGGCCAATCATCATCTTAAGTGTTGCAATTTTGGGACGGTATCTCTCCTCCTCATGGTGACCTCACTGTGAGCCTTACAGCAACAACATAGTGCCAGAGAACTTTGGCTCAAAAGCTCAAAGATGAACTCCCAGTTCATAGCTTCTCCTAAATTGGAAATAAATGAAACAAGAAGAGGCATTTACATGACTGTTTTCCATGCAGTGAGTTTTATATAAAAGGTCTACGTCTCATTTCAAATGTAATTCTTTTTCAAATGTGTTAAATGTGCTGACCTGGGCTTTTATTCTGTTAGCTCCAACCGGCTCGCTGCTTCTCCAGGGTGGCTGTTCAATGCAGCAGGCCTCCCCGTGGCCACGCCTGGCGTATCGACTCTGATCAAAGGGGCTCCGGCGGGAAGATTACCCGGAGAGTCGGGGTTTCCGCTGGGCACAGATGGCACACAGAGTGGCTGGAGGCCCGGGGCAGGAGCTGGTGAGGAAAACCAGAGAGATGCGGGCACGGTGCTGGGGCCGTCTTGGGAGAAGAGCCCCATGGCCGCTGACAGTCCATCCAAATGGAGGCAATCTTACAGCCCCTCAAGGGAATGGCTTGCAAATGTACCAGCAGGAAAAGGAAAGAGGGGGGGGGGGGGGTGATGAGGAAGGGAGAGAAAGGATGATGTGGTGGAGGAGAGGCAGGCAATCTCGGTGTGTCCTTTGAAGCTTGTCTTATGGCTTTTTTTCTGTCAGGTCTCTCTCCAGGGACGCTTGGAGAATCTGGTTCTGGAAGGCATCCATACTCTAAAAATCCGAGGCTGAGTTCAAGCATCCAGCCCGGAAAGTGTCTGCATACAGTGAGGAGCCCCCAACGTAACCCGTGACATTCAGACTACCATTAGATCAGAGACAGTGACATGTGAACAAGGCAACGGCAACGTGAGTACCGGTATACACGATGCAGCATGTGGCTGAAGTAAAAAATTGTATTTCTGTAGTTTTGTTTGGCAGGAAGGAGGAGAGAGTGCAACCCCAGCTGCAGGTTCAGGACAAAAAACAGCATTCAAAGGACACGGGGAGGTTGTCTACACACAAAAAATATTGATATTGGGCTTTACCAGGCTTTTATCCGTGAAATTATAACATTTTGGTGGCGGAGAATTCACTAATTCAACGCTGTCCTTTCAACTTAATTCTGACTTTTCCACTGCACTGAACAAGTCCTGATATTTAAAAAATGAAATGCGTTGTTTATTACTGTCTTCCAGATTGACACATGTAAGCGTTTTCTGATCTGACATCCCTGTTAGCACAACATAATTTGTCAGTGGCTTCATAAACGGTTACAAATCACTGTTGCGAAACTAAATCTGTTTCCTGATCGGTCACTGGTTTGGTCGAGGTTTGGTTAAGTTTCCGCACAAAAGCGACTGGGTTCGGGTTAAGGAAAGATCAGTGTAGGTTAAAATAACTAGATGGTTCAAGGTGCATTGTGTGAGATCTGGCCACACACTCCAAAGGGGCAGCATTTCCCCTCCACTACTGGAGACATACATTCTAAATGCACAGTCATCACTAAAACAAACAAACTGGGACAAGTGCGAGAAAAACCATAACATTGAACCCTGCTAACCGAGGGCTTTATAGTCCGTGTAACTTTTGATAGTTTTTTAACAGATAAAATCCAAAGTCGCAGAAATGAAAAAACGTCTCCTACCGTCAAAGATGTCGCCTGGTGGTGGCGAGGATGAAATGAAAACGCAAGTCGTTTTCTCGTTTCTGCACAACACACAAACTAGCAGTACATTTACCCTGTAACTTTAAGGTGATTGACAAGTTCTCGTCTGGGTAGTTTTGCTTCTCCGCCCTCTCATGCGTGACTTAACGCTGCGGTGACTCACTATCTCCTCTCAAGGTTCAAGTGGTATTACAAGACAGGACGGTTCATTTTTGGATGGTTTGAACAAAAGTTCTCGCCAGATATTACACATTGCACATTGCAGCCGCCACATGTTGGACTGTTGGTGAGACAGAACAAGCAATTTGAAGACATTTAATTGAATTGGGATGAATTGAAATGAAGTGATTATCAGTTGCAGCAGTTGGCTTAGATAATTAGACTTAAAGAAAGTGTTTTGAAAAGTTCATGTGACCTGCACTTTAAAAGATACAGTTGTGAAGTCCCCATCTGGAAGTCTTTGTAATGTATTTGGCAACATGTTATTAGAATCATATCAATTAAAGCTTTGGTTTTTTTTTTAAACCAGTTTTCCTCTGAGAAGACCTGCATGCGTTTGTGCCTGAGCTCCAGTCTTTTCTGCAGAGGTCTCCGGTCAAAAGCCCATCTTTAGCCTGCTGCGTGATTGTGGCAGAGCTCTGTAGGCCTTGTTTAGTCCCCTAGTGCAGAACTAATGTGCTTCAGATCAATAGTGCTCAGAGGCGGGGCTGAGATGAAGTCTGCACAACAGCAACAGAATCATGGCCACAGCGCTCTCACACCAACAGAGACAAATGCTTCACACTTTCCTTGTTTAATCTGAGTTTAAAAAGGTATAGAATGCTATAAAAACAAGTGCGCCGGGAAAAAACACTCTGGGAATATGTGGTCTTTCTATTTGCTGGTATGGTTTTCAGCGTGACATATTTTCTCTCAAATGTCCACATTGATTGTTTTTTCTTCTTTCAATTTCTGTGAGGCAATTCATGTATGGTATTCTTCAAGCTTGGTCAGGACTAAATAGCCTTATCTGAGCCTGCCTCGTGTACGGCGTGTCAGAGACGATTGTTTTCGGAGGACATCACAGGGAGATAGACAGATACTGCCGTATGCCGGCTCCTTGTCAATTCTCTGAGCGGCAGCATGTGCGTTCACTCTGTGTTATCAGGTGGGAGATTGATTTCTGTGTCCATCTTGTTTGCCCTTCCCTTTGTGTTTCAAAGCTCAATTTAGAAAGGCCTGTGATGTATTGACGCACGCACCGTGAATTACCCTGCCGAAAGATGCACGCGCACAAAACGTCCTGCAGGAACGGATGGCTTCTGTCCTTCCATTTGCGACGGCGGCTTGTTGCCGTTCAGGGCACGTCCTCGTTGTGAGGCGGCGTGTGATGCCTCGCGGAGATGAGGCTCATGTTTGGCAACCAAATGTCTGACTGCAGCAGCACTAACTAGATCAAGACGCACTAAAATAGGATGTCAATGGCGACTAATATGAAGAAACTATTTGCCTCGTGGCCACGCTTTTTTTGGGGAGGGGGGGGGGCCTCTATTCGCCTTGCAAGCGCATTTATCACTCAGCAACACAATAAGCAAACAAACAAACACCATCACTCCCTACAGCAGAAACCCGCCATCCCCCTACACACACACACACACACACACACACACACACACACACACACACACACACACACACACACACACACACATGTTCCCTCCATAAACCTGGGCCTTTACTTCATTACCTCGACAGGCCGTTTGTAGGCCTGAATGCAGCACATCTAATTAAGAAACTTGCTTAATTAAAAAAGAGGCAATAAGCCTTTAATGGTGACGGAAAATAACGACCATGTCACTGAGGGACACAATAACGACCAAATGAAATACTTGTGCTCGTACTTAGACGATCCTCGACTGCAGCCGGACCTGCAAAACACTCAGCCGGCCGCCATTGTTGTTTGGTCAGGAGGACAAATTAGATAGTTAGTGGCTGTAATAGATGTGGCAGTAAAAGCTACCATGGTCATATTAGCTCTGCTCCCTCACCCATCAAGAGCCGAGCAGAATACCGGCCACTAAAGGCCTTGAGGAGAGGAGGCACGTCTCCAGAATATAGAGGAGCATCCAGCTAAATGCCAATGGGCCACAGTCATTTATCTCCCCATAATGTTTCAGGACTACAATTATGCTCATTCCGTCTCTGTGATGTACAGATCGGAGAGTTCAGCGGCATCAGATGGTTGTAATATTGCAAAGTGTTGAGTTTTTAATGCTAATTGTCAAACGTTTGACCTTGTTCTGCTTCAAGCCGGGAACACACGTTTAAAATCCTGTGAAAAAGACTCACGTGTTTAACGAGTGATGTTTGGAGATTACAGTTAGTTCAGACTTCAGTCTCAAACCGTCTAAAACATCACATGCATATTTACGAAACTAAAATGTTTGCTATAGATTCACAACTGATATCAGGCTGCATGATATCACACTGTACATACTGTGTACTCTCCTGTTCTTTGCACATACCGGCGCAGATTCTCCATGATCATGAATGTTATTCATTAAAGGGGTAGTTCAGATTTCTTTTGAAGTGGGGTACCTCTTCACTTCACGTTGCAAGGTTGGATCAACCTCATCACGGTCAAATACTGCAATTCTGCTCTGCTTGATACGTAATAAGATGATCTACGATAAATCCAAGGATTCAAGGATCATCAACACAAGAAAAACAAGACAACAATAAGACAGTCGTGCTTTCCTGCAGTGCTTTTATTTTAAATCTGCTATACATCCACACATATGTGGTAATAAAAGAGGTGAATGAAGAGAAATCTTGATTTATTTTGGTGGGTGTTTTTTGGGGAATGTGGATCGTTCGGATCAATTTGAGGAATGCTTATGGTTTACAATGCATCACATGTTGTGGTATACGTGTGTCATGCAGGGTGGGGCTCGCACTGGTCTGGTCTTTGTCATGACTAGGTCTCGGTTCAGGTGGTCCTGACGACTGGGTAGAAGTATAAAGTAACATTCATTGGAAATACTCAAGTACAAATATCTTAAAATTGTAACGGAATACAGTACTTGAGCACTTACTTACACTTACACCACTGTCAGTTACAGAAAGAAGGGAAATGTACAAATGCAAAGTTCATCGCTCGTCTTTTTCACACATAGCCAGAGAGTTATTTGGTGTATTGTCCCTTTAATAAGGAGAGCCACCATAACTTTTGCTGTGTGCAACGTGGGCTATAAATACCAGCAGCCTGACTTGTGAATGCATGTAAATACCTTCATGAATGCTAATGGCACATTTACATGTAAAGCAGCGCGTTCAAGAGGGTGAAGGAGCGCGAACGTAATGCGTCTGCTACATAACAGATGGTTGCATCCGGCTGTAAATTCCCTCACACAAGGCCATGATGTGACTCTGCCGGTGAGCAGAAGAGTGAGGAGGATGAAGTCAAGGATGAGCGTGCTCCTCGCTCAGTTTAGGCCGAGCTGTGATTGGTGGGCTCCAGTTGAGCGGCATTGTTTGTTGCCGCAGTGAAGCGATAATCAACGTGTGTCTATCGGCGTGAGCATTTCTGAGGCCCAGTGGGGGTGGAAAGAGTTGTAAAGAGCAGCGGTCAGGGATAGTGTTCAGGGTGAAATGGCAGCAACGGTCACGAGCTTTCATGCATGGGAAACAAGTCACAGTGACTTTTTAACCCGGACCTTGATGATGAAAGTCGGCACAGCTTCCCGCGTCATGATTGCAGACATGAAAGAAGAAAATAATTCACCTCGTTATTCGCTGCGAAACAGAACACACTTAGTCACACAAGGCGCCGTTTCTTATTTCATCCGAAGCCGCCACTGCAGCACCGCCACTTTATCGTGTTTCACTGTTTCCGAATTGATTCAATGGACTACAATGAGATGAGACGCTTTTATTCCCGCAGGACAGGACAAAAGCTCTCCAGAGTGGAATCACTGACTGGAGCTTCAACAGAAGAAAGGGGGGGGGGGGGGGGGAAGAAAATCCTCATGCGTCTGGGTTTCATGAATATGCCTTCAGTTTTACTTGTTGGTCTCACAGCTGGAAAAGCACCCAAGTAACTTTCATGTGAAAGTCTTACTTAAAATCAAAAAATCTCAAAAATCCATGTAGGTCTGACCCAGTGAAATTTCCATAACACTTTCAACTCAGTCTGAATTTATTCATGTGGAAGCTGCAGCATCTCGAGGTTGAATATGCACACAGATAGCTTGAGGGAACACACGGGTGAATAGGGTAAAAATATATATATAATAGATATCATCATGAAACCTTTTTTTATACGCCAATGAAGCATTATCTTAGTAATTGCATACATTTCCAGGAGATACTAGGGGTGGGAATCACCAGAGATCCCGCGATACGATATTATCACGATACTGCGATATTATCACGGTACTGCGATATATTGCGATATATTACTTTTTTTAACTTCAAATGATGTCCCCAAAGGAAAACTGTGTCAACATGTTTTATCTAATGAGATAAAGTTTTCAGTCTGTTCATCTCACTATATATTCATATATATGAACAAACCCCTCTAACACCTTCAGGATATAATGATGGCAGTTTGGTGTATGTGAGCGCTAATGAAGTGGAGATTTCATTATGAAACTTCCCCAGTTGATTACCAACATTACAACATTTATTTGCAAATGAGGCATTATCTTATGCCAACATTTGGTTCGTCATTTTAAATAGCCCCAAATCTCAAAATTGACCCGATCATGAGAAACCATGCTTTTGCCTGTCGTGTCTCCACTTAAACAGACGAAGGTCGTCGAACGTCACATATTTGACGTCCGAAAAGAGCTTTGGTGTCGTTCACCGCTCATTCCTATTCCACACAGCAGCACCATGTGACCTGCCTCGTCTGTCCTCCTTCACGATAAACAGAGTTTCACACGGTGCCCTCAGTGTTTGAGCGTCTGATGAACGTGCGCACGGTGTAGCGCTAATGGGTTCGTGAGTGCTGTTTTAATTTCCCATGTGGAGGCCGGGGGAGCCCGTCCTCCTGACCCTGGCATGTGTCGGATAGCCCTTCCAGAGCTCAGCAGAGAAAAACGGCCTTATTAGCCCAGTTCATTAAAATCATTAATAGTCATGAAATGAGAGGCACCAGAGTCCAAAAGGCTTAATGCTCCATCCATATTAATTAGACGCCCACAAATCTGAAGTGAGGGAAAGCGGGGCTGCTGCGGCACACACAAACACGCACACGCAGACACACGTTTAAGCAACCTGCCTACTGTGGCGTAACCACCCCGCACCCCTCCCCCACCGCCGCTACACCCTCCTCTTACTACTCCCGATTAAATTCCGTTTTAATTAAAACTGATCACAGTTAGAAACTGATGTGGTTAATTAACTGGACTCTGGTGGAAGTGGCTTCCTCTACATCTGACGGTTGCATTGTAAAACACTTCCCGTCGAAGGCAGCGGCGCTGCATGAAATACCGCCACCACCGGCACCCCCGCTGTCTTCAACCCGCGCTCCCCTCCCCCTCCTCACACAGTCCTCATTCCTCTTCAACTTCGCTGCAAAACTCAACCGTTTTAAGGAGTCCATGAGACTTCAAGACTCCAAAATCTCAAATTCGCTGCAAAACTCAACCGTTTTAAGGAGTCCATGAGACTTCAAGACTCCAAAATCTCAAATTCGCTGCAAAACTCAACCGTTTTAAGGAGTCCATGAGACTTCAAGACTCCAAAATCTCAAATTCGCTGCAAAACTCAACCGTTTTAAGGAGTCCATGAGACTTCAAGACTCCAAAATCTCAAATTCGCTGCAAAACTCAACCGTTTTAAGGAGTCCATGAGACTTCAAGACTCCAAAATCTCAAATTCGCTGCAAAACTCAAACGTTTTAAGGAGTCCATGAGACTTCAAGACTCCAAAATCTCAAATTCGCTGCAAAACTCAACCGTTTTAAGGAGTCCATGAGACTTCAAGACTCCAAAATCTCCGAACCGGATTCCTCCACGCTCTTCAATTTCTCTTAAAACTCACTATGGCTCTTTAGTAACGTCTAGTGGCAGCTACAGGAAACATCGCTGTAAAACGCGTGCTCTCCTGCACAAACCTCTATTTCTTTCACGAACTTCTATGTTTGTTCCTCGTTGCGCTGATATTCAAACGTACTTATCCCAAGCGAACTACTGACTTTAAAAATAAAACTGGTTGTTTATTCGCCAAACGAATAAAATCCCAAATGTGCGCCAGTGTTGCAGTAAGATTTTAGCAAATGTGAAACAAGTGCAAATCATTCAGTGAGTAGTTCAGGGAGCCTGGGAATGTGGAGCTTTTCCCAGCAACTACACAGAGCCTGTATGTAGTGTACGGGACCTGACGTGAAGTTTTTCCGGTAAATACCCAGAGTACAGCGTGTTTTCTACTTGTTTAGAAAGTTTAAATTCTCTGGAAACCTTGCAATGATCTACAGTAGATGTCAATGATATATTACAGTGATTGTAAAATACTGCTCATTGTTCCTTTAATGAGACAGAACAAGGCTAATACGTGACAGTCAGAAAATGATTGATTGATATCTTAGATTCTTTATGGGACTCAAGAATAGTGTAAATAGCTGTTAAAAGGATTTTCTTCCAGTGTTGCTTAAAACATTTCTGCTTCCTTTTATTGGTCTTTTATAGACACTTTTCATTTTTCATGCTCCATCCTTTTTACCTTCGACACACTCCTCTCCTTTTCCTCTCCTCTCTCTTCTTTTCCTCCCTGTCCTTCCTTCTCTTTGTTCGTCTCCCCCACCCGCCCACCCCCTCGTCACTGCTTCCATGTCTTCCTCGCCGGCCTCTGTCCACACGGCGCTCTTGCTAGCCGTTAGAAGTTATAGTTTGTGGCTGGTGAGCTGACAGCACTACAGCAGAGGGCGAGATAAGGCTGCGACCTCTCTGGCCGGAGAGGATGAGATGAATACATTTACTCCCCGTGTGATGGGAGGCCGGGTTGAGGGGGGTCCCTAGGTGCCTCCCCCCCCCCCCAACTAAATCTGCTGTATCTGTAACAAGGGCTTCAGACAGCGAGGAAGGGAGAGGTGGATGGACGGGTTAGGAGGATGGAGGAGGCAGGGAGGGGTTGGGGTGTGTGTGTGTCTTGTCTTTTCCCCAAGGCCTGATATTGGATGATGTCCCAAAATCAAGGCCTCCTGCCACGAGTCCACGATTCATCACCCTGAACAGAAAGTGTGTGTGTGTGTGTGTGTGTGTGTGTGTGTGTGTGTGTGTGTGTGTGTGTGTGTGTGTGTGTGTGTGTGTGTGTGTGTGTGCGTGCGTGTGCGGCACAGTACAATATGTCCTGATGTCTTTTACAGTCTGTCTACATCTCGTTTGCATTTCTCTGTTTTCAGCTCACACATTTTAAAGTCTTCATTATTTGTCATTTTTAAGACTTAAAAACGAGAAATAAACTAGAACACTGAAAAGAAGGAAAAAGATGTGATCTTCACTTTTGTAACTTGTCATGTTTTCCTATAATTTCCTGGATGTGAAGACGAGAGTAAACAGGTGATTGACAGGAAGCAGAGTAAAATGGAAAGAAACAGAGTTTTAAACAATTACATTGCTCGGGGAAAGTGTGTTTTTTTAATGAACAAGATTGTAAAACAGCAGATGTCTTCCTCTGAAGGAGAAAAACGAGCTGACCTGAAAAAATAAGTATGGTTATAATAATGTTTTTTGCATTATTTTTTCCATTAATAAGAAACTGCACATACTTTTTTTATTGTTTTTAAATGCATACCAGATTTGCTGTAGCGCGAGTTATCGCCCAGTTAAAGTCGTAAAGAGACTTGAAACTTGCTCGAGATACAGTCGATAAACCGTCACATCCACAGTGATCAGGGAGCGTTTCTCCTTAAAGGTGCATTCAATGACACGCTGATGTCAAAGCATTAAAAGTCAGCTGCCAGTCAGCCGCACTCATGATCTATGTTTGTGGAACAACGAAACCAAGAAGTCTAACTTTTTAATCCAATTCATCAAATTTTAAATTGTGTTTAAACTGGCTTGTATTTTTATCTTTGTTATTTATATCCATGCACTTAAATGTCTCAATGCTGGCATGTGTAAGTTACATCGTCTTTGTGAAGCACTTTGGTGCAAACATGTTCCATTCATTTGAGAACCTTTTTTTTGTTTTTTACTTTATGAACCATAAAAAAAAGATTAAGCGAATAGTTCGGCCAAATGTTTTCATTGCAATTTTTCTATTGATTCTTATAACTTTTAGAGGCCTGCAATTTTTCACAAGAAACAAGTACAATTCAAAGAAAAGTCTCTCCTCTTCTTCTTTAAATCATCAAGAACCCCTCAGGTTCATCTTGCTTGAACATGAAGTTTACATTCAATTCTGTAGTAATGCCGTTTAAGTGCTGATTGATTTTGAAATGAGATTGTTTTATGTCAGATGAAAATGAATTAAAAATCACTGGATGCTTGAAAACAAAATTCAAATTCCTTAAACACGGCAGCGTGCGTTGCCAAACGTTAAGTTGTGCATGTACAGGACGAGTGCGTGTGATTGTGTTTCTCCTTTGAATTGTGTGTCCACCAAGGGCATCGTTTATCCAGCAGCCCAGAGGCAAAAACAACCTGCTGCCAGTATTGATGGTTCGTCCTGCAGCACCTGTGTGGATTGGGTTCAGAGGTCACCAGTCACAGGCAATCAGGAGTAAATGGAGCCTGTGTAACACTAGACAAACGGCTAAGAGCTTCAGAACAAAGCCAAGGCTGCCGCCCTGTGTGTGTTGCTGTATATGTGTGTATTACTGCAATACTCAGCCTCCTTTATTTAACCCAGCCTTTAACTGCTGGAGCAGGATTAATTCTTGTTTATTTCCAAGCTTCTGACCTTCCTGATGATCCCTTTATCCTGACTTCTCCTCCTGGCTGCAAACCTCATCAAAAAATGCCCATCTTCTTTTTTTATTTTTAACTAAATAAAACGACTGCCGGGTGAGCCACTCAGCAGCCAAAACACATCTCCAATCCTTTTATCCCTTCAGTGAGGTTTAACACTCAGATCCTACAGTCGGCCTCGGCCCCTGGTTGTCCACAGACGAATCCAACACTCTTGTATTGTCTTATTGACTCTCTGAGCCTGAACGCCAAGAATCATAACAAGTTGTGGGAAGCGCCACGAAGGCAAGCCGGCGAATTACGCATCTCTGAGCGGGACGAGTGAGGGAGGGGGCCTTGCTCGGGGAGGAATACGCAAATCAAAGAGGTATTAAAACGCACCGATCCGTCGTGCCTTAACTCACTCTTACATCATCATAAAACATCATCCAATTTACCAGCACTGTCAGAGAGGAACCATTGCATAATGCAGCGTCTTCACTATGCTAATTCACCCTCAACTCAGCCATAGACTCGGACTCTTTTTTTTGTGTTTAGACTTATTCTACCTCTCTATAGTGTGTGCGTGAGTGCATTACGCTGTAGCACGTCGATGACTGTGAAAGATGATGGAGGTAAATGAGGCTCTCCAAACCCCTCCAAGCTCTCCGTGCAGCGGTTCAGCGATACCGCGGGGTATCTCTGGAAGAGCAATAGAAACACATTACTGGCGAAATCACATTGCCACTGAGGGGTGTAAGTTACCGGGGAAGTGGATGGAGCACACGGGGGGGAGGGGGGAGAGAGTCGGTGGTGGAGGTGGGGCTCAGTGCCTCTCTACAATTTGCTTTGACACATGTGATCTCTTTTTAATTTTCCAGCTGTGAGAAATATGGAAGGTGACTTGATTCAATTCTGCCTCGGCTGGATGCTGATGCAAAGCAGCGCACACTGACCGGCTGTGAACCCACGTCTGCTGCATTTGTAAGTTCAAGTGTGTCAAAGGGAGAAAAGCTCCTTCAGACCCTCTCACACTGTTTTATGTCATCAATCTGTGACTTTTGGTGACGAGCAGGAGACTTGTAGCCATCCTAGCGTAATGGCTCCTGTCCATCACTTTGGTCCAGACTGAAATATCTCAACAGCCACTGCAGAGACATTTTGAACTGACGTTCATGTTCCCCAGAGGATGACTCTAACTGACTTTGGTGATCTCAAGACCTTTCCTCTAGTGGGACCAAGAGGTTGCAATTTTGTCATTTTGATTTGATGGATTGTCATGATTCACCAATTCACTTTCCCTTCAGGATGAATTGTAATGATGTAATGATTATCTGGTTTTCCCTCTAAAGCACCTTACACACTGAGGGGCGTTTTTTTTGTGGCTATTCATTTGCATGTCAATTCATTGTTTTAACTTCATTGTTTCATGGTCTCCTCAAAGACAGCAAACTATATTATATATATTACAACAATATCAAAGACAGCACCGATCAGAGCCACTCATCTCGTTCTTACCTTTCACAATAAAAGCCCTAGACATATACACTGTGGAGCCTAATTGTTGACCAGAGAGAACTCAAACTCACTTGGAGGATTTTGCAAAAAGGAAACTTAATAAAATAGCTTACAGTACAACAATTTACCTTTGACAGACTGCCAGACGCTGCACTGTCAGTTGTATCCTGGTAGTTGATCCTCAACATGTGGAACATCTAGAAAGAAATGTTGCAAATGTGCAATGTTATAGGTATGAACAGTTTTGATTCATTTTATTCATCACATAAGGCATTAATTAATGCCGTCAGGTCAAAATTTCACAATGTTTATGACATTCATTAGTTTGAAGCCTCGGCTGTACATTTAGTTTATTTCCAATTAGCAAATGTTGTTATGTTAACACCTTAAACTATAATTATGAGCATGTTAGCGTTGATTCAAGTTCATGTTAGCATACCGACGTTAGCATTTAGCTTCACATATGGAATAGTGACGAGGAAACGTTCCGATCTTTTATACACACGGGCAAGGTTTCGCCTTCTCTACGCTTTTCATTTTCTCATTTGCATCTGTCGTTAAAAAATGTTGGATGTGCCCTGACAGCTGAAAACCTGATGGTGTGACGTGAACGAGCCAGCTCCATTCTTGAAGACAGATGTCCCTTCCAGTATCGGTCGGTAACATTGCATTGCTACTCACATCAGTGAAAACTGGGGTGGAATTGTTCATCTTTCTGTTCATTGGTTACAAAATCCAAGAGCTTTCATCAAAGCAAATATATCGCCAGTACTCTGCAGTACAAACCACCACAGATTTTATGTCATATTAAATGCAGCCAAGCCCATAGAATCATGTTGGACGATTCCTCGGCTCTTGATTTACGTCCAATGCCAATTTATTTTGGGAATACTGGAGGTAGCGAGGCAGAAACTACTGTAAGGGTGCGGCGGTCAGGGGATTGAATAGATTACATGTAATGTGAATGGTGTCGCAAGTAGCGACAAACCCAGAGACAATTATGAATTAGCAGATCCCCATATAGCTCTACGGACTGAAAATGTCTTTCAGGTCATTGTTTGGTTTTTAACTGCCCCAAAGAACGGTTTTGGTTCAGTCTCACCGCTCTCATCAGGTTTACAGCAGCATCAGGCAGCTGCTTTCAGTGACAAGGCTCTGATAAATGTACTGTACTGAACATTAAACTGCCCACTGATGAACATAGTGGAGCCTTCACCAGCTTAAGAGCCAGATGATTGTTGAATATTGGACTTACGTTCATCAGGTGGACACAAACACAACTCAAAATGAATGTTTATGTGTCTGCTGGATGTATGAATAACAAGGTCACCATATAAAGTTCATAAGGTGACCATGTCATATATTTGGTATTGAAAACTTAAAGATCTGGGCCAGAATTTGGAATAAAGTTCTGTGGATCGCTACAAGGTTTGTCTACCTTGTCTGGGTTTGCAGAGACTGACCCCTGGTGGGTCAAGGAGGCTGTTTAAATCAACCACACAGTTTTGGGATGTTCAACAACAGAGTGATCTCATCTGCCATCTGCTGGAATATAAGGTTCATTACAGAAGCGGCAGATGAAGTTACTTTAAAGGACCACACCAGGGATATTTTACGTTTGCCTTCCTTGTTACAAATGTTTGCCTTGCTGCCAACTTTGGAGCGTGCCGTATTGTTTCCATCCTTTGCGCAGCCATTGATTTCCATTAATTCCATTATTTCACCTCGTAGTGGCTTGAAACTAAAAGATGTAAAAGGTGCAGTGCAGTTTTTTTGTGGCCTTGTTGTAATCCAACATTTAATGGGTCAAATGTTTGGCATGACATGGACATAACAAATTCAAAACAATGGCCTTGGAAGATTTGGAGTGACATTAGAAATGAAAAAGGCATTAATGTATTATGTGGTGATTTTATTATACCTTATCAGCCACTGTGGTTCAGGTAAACACGGTATCACTGTACGAATCAACCACTGCATTACAAAAAAACAATCTTTTACTGGAATACATATCTAATCCAAAGACTTGTTGGTAATGTTACTGTTAAAGCTCTAAAGCTGTGGCACTATTACAAAGGAAACTGTGGTTGTCACACTTCATGGTTAATATGGTAAATATCTTTACTGGATTTCTACAAACTGGAGGCTGGAATGTGTCCAAAAGTATTTTTCACTGTATTATTTTGCTTCACAGCACTACAGCTATCAAACCAAACCGTCTAAGTGCAAACAGATGCTAATAAAATAAGTGTCAAAATCTACTATTAAAGGAGATATATTATGTTGATTTTCAGGTTCATGTTTGTATTATGGTGCAGCTTTGCAAAGGTATAGTTCCCAAGTTGTGGGTGCCCACAAAATAAATGACTGTGTTGTCTTTTTTTCACAGTTTGTGGGTTGGTAGGCACTCCAGATACCAAAATGTATGTGCACAAGCAAGTTTTGCATGACATGTTACCTTTAAGACAGTTCTGCTCTTATACAGTGTAGCCTATGACATATTCCTAAATTTTCCGTTTGTTCCAGCATATTAAAACATACATATGGGGAGTAACGGGGGTTAATGGAAGTGTTTTGCCAAGCAGCAGGTTGGACATTTAAAGCTGTGGTTATTTAGTTGTGTACTGAATCACTGTAGTACCCCTTTAATGTTCAAATATTGATTAAGTATCATATTTGTATTTTTACTGTTTGTAATCCTTGTTACTGTTGTTATCTATACAACTTTTTAGTTGTTAAATACTTTGTAATAACAGTATTAGTTATTTATATTGGTTATATTTCGGTTTGTTATCATTATTATTAGTGACGGTCGTTTCCCCTTTAATTCTTTTTTTTTTTTTTTTTGGAAACGTCAACGTTGTTCTGTCCAGAGCTGTGAGGAGGGGAGGAGATGGGACGATAACTCAGTAGGCTAAGACAAACACTCACAGGCAGCAGAAACACCGCAGCGGACACGCATCTTGTCACCATGTAGAGGCAGACAGACACGCAGAACAGCGCACTCAGCTTCATCTCCAAACTTGAAACCAGCATGTATCCTGAGCTGCTCTGACTGACGTATTCTCTGCAGAGATTTTATTTTATTTTTTAAATGCAGGTAAGCTTGTCACTCAGCTTTAGTCTCCTAACACGGAGGTGAACGATCTTCTTTCATTTCTGCATTAATTATTCACGAGCGACCCTGCGTCGAGGTGTTTTTGCGGGAACGATGAACTTTGGTCTCGTGGCGTCAGATTACATTGTCAGTCATGATGTTTTGTGTCGTGGATGGATTGAAAGAGTGGATTCCAGCGGTTTGCATGCCACGCAGCAGACTGTCAACAAACAGAGCAGACATGCGGCTGCCTTTCAGCACCAAGGACAGAGCACCGGAGGCAGCTGCGTAGTTTGATACCAGAAGCTTCTCCCAATGACACAACATACCGATTTACTGTTCCCTCTGTGACACGTGCTAATGTGAGTTTATCAACCGAGTGCATCGTCAGAGCTTCAGCTAAACTAAAATCTGAATCTATGCACCAATTTTTTCCCTCTGTTGTCCCAGACACCGTATGTGGGTGTATTACTCTGTCCGACAGAATTACACGTTGTCACTTGTCAGTAGAAGAGAATAAGAATCACATTGTCAAAATGTCATATTTCAACAGAATAATTACTGGGTGTGAGGATGAGCTATTAAAGATGAGTCAGTCTTTTAATTGTGTGACCCAAATTTACCTCAAAGGGCTTCACAATCTGTGCAGCTTATAACATTTGTTATCCAGATACTTAAAAAAAACTCAAGAAGAGCACCAGAGGAATAATCTTTTTTCCAGGACAGACCGTCCAAATTTGGAAAAATTACAGCATGGAAATCAGGATGTTAATATTACATGGATTGATGCACACATATATGACAAATACGGATCTAGGGAGACGTCAAACAGGTTCTGCATTTTTTACATCGACAGAGGTAGCTGCTCTCTTTCTTCTCCAGTCAGTAGGTCAGTCTTATCATGCAGAGAAAACATCAAATGGACAGTGTTTTAAAAAATCCTCACTTACCAGTAGCTGCCCAGATAGTTTTGGCTTTATGTATCTAGGTATGGTGATGTCTGTGACTGATATTTCTCAGTATGGTGGAAGTAAATGTATTTTGGTTTTGTGGCCTAAAAATCTAAAAACATTAATAAAAAAAAATCTCTTTCCAGAATCGACTTTCTGCTTACTCTGGATAATCCACAGATCGCACCGCTAGGAGTCTTCATTCACAGTATGTAAACACTGGAGGCAGAAAAGTGCTGAAACTTGTGCATACTCAGATATGTTTATGAATTTCGTGCCATTTCTTTCTTGCTCTGACTGAAAATGCTGATATAATGGATTCAACATAGTCACTTAGCTGCCTGGGACCAGCTAATCATTGAGTACCCAAAATATGAACAAAGTATGAATCTGAAAATGAGCCTGATTATTCTCCTTTAACACTGAAAAATACAATTCTAACTGTTTGGAAGCAGTTGTTATCTAATATGTCCTAAATTAGCAGACTAGCTCTGACACTTCCGCAAGGTCTTTATTTTGTATCTGCGCTTCCTTTCCCTATTGCCAAAACCTGTGTGGTATTTTTTATTTTATATTGCTAATCTTTTTCTCTTAATTTTGCTTTAATTCTGCTAATTAAACCAAGTGTATTCCACTAATTGATTGATGGACTGTGAGACTGTTTTACAGGAGCAGAAAATGGCAGCCGCAGACATCCTCTACTTCACTTTGTGGCTCACCTCAGTCTTCACCACTGGACTTAGCTGCCCGGAGCTCTGTACCTGCTCAGATAAATTCGGACGACATTCTGCTGAATGCTCCTACAAAGGCTTGGTGGAAGTCCCAGACGGTTTTCCTCCTAATGTGACGACTGTGAGTCTCTCCGCTAACATGATCACTTTGATACCAATGGGGAGCTTCGACAATGTCACCCGGATGACATCGCTGTGGATGGCCAACAATGAGATTGTCTCCATCGAAGAAGGGACCCTCACGCCTTTGGTTCATCTGCGTAACTTTGACATCAGCCACAATATGATTGTAGACTTTCCTTGGGAGGATCTGCAGAACCTCACGGGCCTGCAGCTGTTGAAGATGAACCATAACGAGATGGTCCACCTGCCGAAGGACGCCTTCTCCAACCTCAAAGACCTGAGGTCCCTCCGACTCAATAATAACAAATTCATAACTATAACTGAAGGGACGTTTGATAGTTTGGTGTCTTTGTCTCACTTGCAGATTCATAAAAATCCTTTTGCATGCACCTGCTCCCTCGACTGGCTCAGAGACTGGATTTCAACAACTACTATCTCGGTCCCGGATCAGAATCTGATCATCTGTGCAACTCCACAGAAACTGAGAGGGAAAACAATCAGAAAATTACCTAAGTCAAAGTGCAGAACCACAAATGTGACGATACGAACTGAGCCAAATATTCACAACATGACTTTCTATAAAGGGAGCGCATTGGTCTTGACTTGTGAATTCACAGGAAACCCAAAGCCTCTGGTAATGTGGAATATTCGCAGCAAAAGCCAGGAGCAAGAGCTGGCTTTGTCCTTTACTGAGGATGACTCGGCAGAATCAAATGAGGACTCCTCACTGTCTTATAATCCCGTCAAAGTCTTTAAGAACGGGACTCTTATCGTTTCACACCTCAGGAAGGAAGACGGAGGCAACTACAGCTGCTCGGCCACAAATGAGTTTGGAAGAGCAGAGGATTCAGTGTCAGTGGAGGTGGTGGCTTCAACTAAACCAACACACACCAAAGAAAAGGCCACAACACCTACGTATACTAAAACACACCCATATATACAGCAAACAACACACAAAACATCTCTGTTGGACTCAGTGCGTGGTCCTGATTTAAAGAGAAAAGGCATGATGAAAATTGGACCCACTTTCCCGCCCGCTGCGGAGATCAAGTCTTCTGAGGAGGCAACAACTTATCCATCACGAGTTAGTACGTGTGGCTTGACGGCAAACACAAGATACATTTCTAGCCACGTCTTTAACGGGAGTTTGGATGATATCAAGCAATACACATTTGACTTTGGTGTCATTGCATTAGCGGTGTCCGAAACAGAGGCAACTGTCCGGCTGAATCCTCTTCTCATACCCAGGCACAACAGCGCCAATCGGGCCGCCGACGCCGCCACCTCTGATGAGAGCTCCAACATTGACAGTGAAGAGCGTAACAGCCTTTCAGACGTCTCTGAAATAGTCGATTCAAATGGCTTGTATCTGTGCATCACTGGCGACCGCAAACACTCAGCGGTGCAGTGGTCGAGGATCAAAGAGGGAGTGAACACGTATCTGTTCAGCGGTTTGCGCTCCAGCACTAACTACTCCCTGTGTCTGACCTACAGAGGGGAGGACTGCGAGGTCCAGGTGCTGTTCACCACCAGGAGGAGGGTACCTAATCTGTTTATCATCATCTCCGTCAGCATCTGCCTCCTGACCGTGTCCACTGTGCCTCTCCTCGGTGCAACGTGCTTCCACCTGGTGTACAAATACCGCAGCAAGACCTACAAGCTGATCATGAAGGCCAAAGGCCAGTACCACATGAAGAGGAACCTCACCGCCAACTTTAACATCCGCGCACCTCACACCGAGTCCCGGAGGAAGATTAACGGAAGCCAGCTGGACGAGGAGGAGGGGGAGACGGACAGCGGAGACGGAGATAAAGAGGCGGACACAGAAGAGAGTATCATGACTGAGTCCTTTTCTTTGTCTCAGTGCAGGGGGAATTCAGACAACTGTGAGGTCGGATCAGAGAATAGTGATAGGTTACCTTTGGGAGCTGAAGCAGTGAATATTACAAGCAGCAACAACTATCCAAATCAGTAATTGTTGACATCGTTTGCTGTTTACTTTTTGCATGTGGGTAAAGGGTAAAACGACAGACTTCATGGAAGACGTAGACGTCGACACAGTGAAGTCACACTTTAACCAAATTACACATAGTGATAGACAATCGTGGGATGCATGAACCAGATTCAGTATTAAGAAATCTCCTGGTCATGTTATTTGGTCCAGCTATCGACAGAATTTCAGTAAACCTTTCAATAGCTCGGGGAGTAACAAAATACATCTAACGGCGTTACATCGTACATGTGCACAGGTTAATACAACACGAGTGTCACTCAGAGGCCACTGGTGAAGAAATGCTTTCACTTGGAGGAAATTTTGTCCTTTGTTTCTGTATTCAAAGCAGAAAAGGGGAGCAGCATAACGGTACAGCTCAAGTTATCACAAAGCAAGACGGTTTGCACGAGATTATTCTTTTTAATGAGAGGCATCCCAACGTGAAAATATGGTTCGTAGATCAGCAAAACAATTGAAATGTCTGGTCTGCTGACATAATACAGGACAAACTGAGTTAATGTAACTTAATTTATATGCAGACTGCTGCTGCTCGAAGTTAAATCTGGGGGCACGATCTAAGAAATGATTTGAATCCTGGGAAGATAATCGCATTTTCACAGCCGAAAGGCATAACTTGCACTTTTGTTGTTCCCCAGTTCTGCTTCAAATACAAAATAATGGTGAAATTACAACTTTCGTGTCGAGGTAATCCAAAAGTAATGTAATCAAGACAACATTGTGATACTTGGATTTGGTATTGAGTAATTGTATCGAAATACAGAGTTGAAGTAACCCTCCCAACCCTGAAAATATCCAACGTAAACACGAAGGCTTATTTGTTCATATGAGCTTTTTGTCCGGTTTGTCGGTGAGATATCTGTCTTACAGCTGCAAAATGTTGTAGAAACATTGAGTTAGATTAGCTGGCATGAAAGCATTGAAGCCTGAAATATACAATAAATGAGTTTATTGCTGTAGTAGTATAAGTTTTCTGCCAGAAACCAATCATATAAAAAGTATCACTGTACACATATTGCCTCTTTCTATTTATTAAGAGCATCTTTGTCAAAAAACAGTTCTTAATAAGAAGCTAGTGAGTGAAAAGAAGAGTAAACTAAAAATGTCACCGATTTTTGCCAACTGGAGTCCAGATGAGGACTATCGAGGTTTGACAACAACAAAGGGACGCATAAAACTAAATGTAACAACACTTGTGTCATGTGACATGCATTGCAAAATCCTTAGAGCAAGTGTAAACTAGATTTAGGCAGTATAAATGGACTAACTGTTGTCAAATATACTATAATTCTGCTTTGAACTACTTGCAGTAAACTTGTGCTGATGTATTAGGAGTGCAGTAGCTTGAAAATACAGAAACTTAGTCCTCTCATACGACTTTAAATGTTTAGAAAGAGTTGTTTCAAAGAGAAAAACATATGAGGATAACTGTTTTCATGTTAAATAAAACCATACACTATACACTACACAATTTCTCGCTGGTAAAAATGTAAGTTCAGTATTATCTACTGCATACTGTGTGTAACAGTACAAGCACCTCTGAGTGAGTATGTGAATTACTGCCTCGTTGTGTCTGGGTCACGTGTCCATGCCGTTGTTTTCCCCAGAGTACTGTGTTAGAAAACCCGCATGTTGCCTGTTGTTGTGAGCCGCAGTATGCTATGCTGTGTCTCATGTCAATCTTGAACAATAGACTTAAAAAGTAAAACAAATTCTGTTTTATACACCTGTAATAAAGGAAGCAGTAGATCGTTACCAAAGTGTTTAAATATCCTGATTAACTCTCCTTATCCTATGTGCCTCAATAAAGTTTTGACAAAGAGACACTGAATGATTGCTCATCTTTCTTTTTCTCTCAACACTTTTAGATCCACAATAGTTGGTTGTTTACGTGGTTAATTAGTTGGCTGTTATTGTACTTATAGTATCACTATATATGTAACATAGAAAACAGACTTTTTTCAGGTAACAAATGTACTTTAAAAAAAGTCATGTTGCATTTATACATTTTATTATAATAATAAAATGGGATACGGATGAAGTGATGAATTTAACAACATAACTACTTTCTTGTTTATTTGTAAATATCCACATGTAGGAAATACATCATGTAGCAGAAAACTATATTCTGTATATATAATTGAAAATATGATCAATCTCAATTTCACATCATATTATTCATCCCATAATAACTATGAAGCTGAGCTATAAGTAGAAGCTTCGAACAAATATAATGAATGTATTACATTAATAGTTGCTTTAACTCAAAGGTTACACTGGAGTATGTTGTTGTTCTTGTATGACATTTTTGTGACTCCAGTTTTGGAGATTTATATTAAATGAGAAATGACATGGTTCCATCTTGGTTGATCAAATTACAAACTCCCTGGAACATCATGGACAGCATGGTGAACTGAGAACACATTGAGAACCAGCATGTGTCGACGTAACTGCATTAACCAGAGGCAGAAGTGGACGATGGCCTCCTATTGACTGCCTGCCATTGATCAGCACTGGCACTGTGCATGTCAATATGCAATTGCTAAAAGGCCTCAACAGTCCTGCACAAGCAGAACACAATGACAGTGTGATTTCCATCACAGTCGTATTGTCATTAATATTATTGTCAGGGTGCTTCAGGGATCTAATATTAGTAATAACATTTCAGTTGTTTTTTTGGAAGTTGTGCCGCTGTTAGCTTCTATATCTTCGTCTTTTTTTTTCGTCGTTTTTCATCCCCCTTAATCCTACACACTGGACCTTTAACTGTAGTTTATGTGTCATTGCCACGATATTTCCATAACCTGAACCATGAGGAATAGTTGCCGTGTGCAAATACTGCAAAACAAATTGGCATTAGTTGTAAAAAATAAGGACCATGTTTTTGTTTATACAAGTTCAAGTATAACTTTTATGCCATACTTGTTAAGTCAGATTTAGTTTGGAGTATACTGCCAACCACACTACAAACAGTATATTAGGGATCTCAATCGGTTTTATCTTGGTTTGTTGGGGTCTCGGTGGGCTGGACTGGCACGGCGGCAGCCTCCTTCTTGCTGCTTTTCTTGGAGCTGCATTTGGGGGTCCCGTTCAGGACGGTTTCCGAGGTCTGCTGTGTCTGGAAGTGCTTCCTGGAGCCCAGCAGGGACGGGTTGTTGACCAGCGTGTACAGCAGCTGCCAGCGAGAGCGAATCCTCCGACGGCTGGTCGCCTTGTTTGGCCTATTCTCCTGAATCCCTGAAAGCATGGAGGAGCAGGCTGTCAGGGCAGAATGAGACACCACGCTGAAAATACTGCATGTCACTGCGTATGTACAGTATGTTTTGATTTCTGGGAAACCTATAAAAACCCTGTGGAGGACTGAAATGAGGTGAAACAAACATTGTGGAGAAACAATCCTTTCAACTGATTCATTGTTCCTCAAAATAATTATTCATATGTTGGATGTTGGTTTTGTTGCCTAAACATAATTGACAATGCAGTTTTGAAACTGCAAGAGCACCACAAGCTTTTAAAACACTTTCACGTTAATCTACACGTGTAGAACGGAGGGCGATTGGGTTTCAATGGCTCAATATCGATTGGTTGCATTGTCATAACATTTGGTGCAGACGTTCATGTTTGTTGTGAACTTTAATGATACCCTGAGTTTTTATCTCGTGCCATCATCTGGTCTATATTTTAAATTGTCCAATACTTCCAAAGTCTGTCTCTCTGAGAATTTGATTTTCTTTACAATAAGCAGTATAGCCTCAGGGGTGCATTACAGCGGCTCCAGATTTTATATTCACTACTGGAATTAAATACATTTTAATGAACTCTGTAAAGGACAGGTCAAATGTGAGGCTGGGCTACACGTATGTGAAGATATGTACTGTGTATTGTGTGTGTGTGTGTGTGTGTGTGTGTGTGTGTGTGTGTGTGTGTGTGTGTGTGTGTGTGTGTGTGTGTGTGTGTGTGTGTGTGTTTACAGTTCAGGGTCTCTACCTTCCTCTGCGTCTCTTATCTTCTGCCCAGCTCTGCCGCCCTCGGCCATCATGTCCAGCAGCAGCCCACAGAAAGCCTTCATCACCGGGTGTGACTGGCTGACCTCCACCTTCAGGGAGTGGGCGTAGTATCGGTAGGCTGGATGGGGTCAAAGGTCACAGAGTACGGCTATTGTCAGACTGAGACCTTTACTTAGAATATCTTCAGTTGATGTTGGAGTTATTTAATGATTATATTATCATCAACAAATTACTTCCAAAGTACAAAACTAGTGAATAAGTCACTGACAAGTATTGTCTGTTTACCTAACACTTGATATATAATACTCCTCAATGCCGTAGTTTGCCTTTGTTGTGCAAAAACTATCAAAGATTATACCTGGATCGTAGGACTCTGCGGTGCGATGCAGCAGACTGACGTCAATACGACCAAGATGGACGATGTTGTACAGAGCGGTTATCACCATTCTCCATATTGCGACTATCAATCCCACTGCGGTGTTGATCAGGAACAGCAGGTACGTCAGGAGGAACAGACTCTCTCTGCAAAACACCATCAAATATTTCAGAAAAAAATGAGGACGGTTGTCTTTGTTTTCTTTGTTGAGGTAAATGCCCCCGATCAGTTTACTTGGCATGTTTCGTACCACTCAGACTGCAAAAAATGAATTGCGTAATGTCTTTTGTGGTTTTGGAGGAGCTGCGTCATGTCTGAGAACATGCCACCGATTGGGTTTTTAACTAAAACCCTGCTTTCTACAAGTGCGTATTAGAACCATTATAGGTAAAAAAAAACATGGGAGGGGGATAATATTCTTGGAAAAAAACTTTTCTGTGATTAAAGTCACAAATTTACGAGAAAAACTGTGTTTTTGTTGTTAAGGAACCCCATCGCTTCACTTCACGTTGGATCAACCTCAAAACACCACAGATGCCACAGTTGAACACTGCAGTGCTGTGAGTATTCGAGTGCAAAAATATTAAATATATTGTATATTATTGCCACTGTATAAGAAGATTGTTGCACTTGGCAGCTCAGGTTTTGGCAGTATTTAGCTGCCTCTTCTGTGACGTGATGCGGTTGCGATGTGGTTCCTTGAGTTTTTTTGTGAGTTTACTCTCAGAGAATATCCTAATTTGTTCTCTGAACAATATTCCCCAATCCGAGCTTTGTAATGCTGTTGTTTTTTTACCTAAAGCAGCCCCAGTTTGGCGTAGCTTTCAAGCAGGGATAGGTGGAAAAGGTGGGTATTTACCGTAGAGAGGGGATCCAACAAAAGAAGATTTCGAGTTGCATTATGTAGTATTTTTGGAGTTTGACCCGATAGGGACTAAAAGTCAGGCTATCTTGGACACTGTGGCTTACATTTCTTTTGTAATCTATCCCTTGTGAGTTCTCCACCTTTAAAGACTGCAATACGGTAAGTCTTTAACCGTTCAGTTGAGTTTAGTTCTGTGTTTTTTATTTCCCAAAAGAAAAAGCCTTAACGATGTTTCAAAAGTCAAAAACATGAAATTCACCCTAGGTTACTAAAGGACCTCCAGGTCCCTCATATTTGCAGAAAAATAATACAGTAGATGTGACCTCATATCCTCAAAGGCAGACCCGGCCCCATGCAACACCCATGATCAACAATCAAAATGGATGGTTCAATGGTTTCATCTCAAGAATTTCATCTTTTTCTGATCAGCAGGTGGAAAACAAGTAAGGGATTCTTCCACTTCTTTGATTGCCTAATCAACACATTATTCACACTACATCAACCTCCATCCCAATAAATGAGCTTTACAAACCTGTTGTTCAAGTCTCTCGTACCGGCTTCCTTTTTAATGAAAGCAAACTTAGCAGTCACATGTTGAAGCACTGTAACCAGGGTCAGTGTGACCCAGCCCGGCCTGAGACATCACAAAGATGGAAAAACAATTCAATATAATCTGTTTTGACCTGTTAATAACAAATTAAAATGAAGAGGTAATGTACATGAGAGGTTGCTGACTCACCATGCCTTCCCCGCGATTGTGAAGGCGATGACATTACGACCGTAAAAAACAGGGATAATGATCAGAAACACCAGGAACAAGAAGCAGATGAAAAACACAACAGTCTGAATTGCCATTCCTGCAAAACACAACACAGAAACAGGCCATTTTTTAAAACACATTTACAAAAGGTATTATACTTATTTTTCAAAGCATTCTTTAATGAAGCAGTCCATTAAAAACGATTACGTGACACACTGAGGAATGGATTCTCCTTCTTTACTCTTTAAATCTAGAAATAATCAAGGGATAAGCTTTTATATTTTTGAGATATATCATCAACAAATCCCATTAAAAGACCAAAGTCCGTCTCTGGATACTCTCTACTTTGTTGTCCCTGTCTGTTACATTCAGCCCCAAATGTATTCCTGAAGATTAACATTTAAAAAAAACAGATCATAAATATAGTTTGATGACTTTATGAAACAGTTGGTCACACAACATAAACAGGGGGAAGTAGTGCATTTGTAGTGCATTCAGAGAGTATTCTCATTGTCATTGTCTCACTCCATCTACAATCAGGAGCGCCGCTCAGGTGCCTCCCATTTCACTTGATCATCTTTGAGAATCTCACCTTGATTGGAGTCCACCTGTGGTAAAATAAATTGATTGATTTGAAGAGGCACACACACCTGTTTATATAATGACTCACAGCTGACATCAGAGCCAAGAAGCAAGCCATGAGGTCTTTTTGGTTTGCTTTGGCACTACTGAGTGTAGATTGATGAGGGAAAAATGTATTCAAACTGTTTTAAGTTGAAATAATAAGGCTGAAATAAAGGTGAAGAAGTCTGAATACTTTCTAAATGCGCTGTACCTTTGAGTACCTTTGAGTAATCCTCCTAACAACACTTGCTAGAAGGATTCATTTGTTGTTGGTTTTCGTCTCTTTTTGAGATTTGTTGACAATAAGAAAAACACTGAATACAACCAGCATTTTCCTTCAATGAAGTAAAAATCAGTGACGGTTTTCTTGACTATATGAGCTTTACCGACGCAGACGATTGCAGCCTGGTATCCGGTCAAACCCATCCAACAGACAATACCAGGTTTAGATGGACGGATGGTCTTCTGGCTGTTATAAATGCTGTAAACGTCTCCCTTATACAGTCCTCTCAGGTTTGACCTGAAACAACAGTTAAAACCAGTGATGCATGAGGTTCAAACAGGAAGGCGTGGGAATCTAATCTCAAGTGTAACAAAGCATCAGAGAGTAGTCGACAGGTTTATATAAGGCGGCAAAAGAAGGTGAGGCGACTGGCTGTTGATGGACATGAAACTAATCAGTACGAACCATTAAACACTGAGTGCTTTCATACCCATAATACCATACTATTTAGAACACCAGAAAAATATTTTGTATGTTCCAATAGACGGTATGGAAAAGTGTTACTGCATTTGGTTGCTATTTGCAATATGTCTGGACAGGAAGTCAGTAAATTTAGGGAATTTTAGATCTTGGTACCGTTTTGCATCTCACCAATAAAACAAAAGAGGTTCGCTTTTTGTTCGCTGCCCACCATTAAGTGTGAGTTTTGGCCCTGAGAGGGAAAAAAGTTTGGATACCCTTGGTCTAGAGCAGGGGTGTCAAACATACGGCCCGCGGGCCGGACCCGGCCCGCCACGTCATTTTATGTGGCCCGCGAATCCGCCAGCAAAAAAAAAAATTCTTTACAAAAATTTAAAGTTAGATGTGAAAATAAAAATATCCCCATGGTCGAAATTATGAGATAGAAAGTCGAAGTGATGAGATGGCATGTTGTCTGTGTGCCGACATTAAAACTATCACAACAGGTGGACAGGAGATGCAACAGCCCATAAAGAGGATTTCCAACAAGTTTCTCAACATGCGTACTTCTCTGTACTGAAACGTCATCAGTCTCAGCCCAAGTACTGTTCCAATTCAAAGTTCACATCGAGCCAAGCACGGCCCTAATGCCCGGATGTGGCTCGCTCTGCCCATTTTACCCGGGATGCATCGGAGGTGACTTGTCTGTACTTGGGACAGCCAAATATCCCAGAATGCATTTTGCACCAGCAACAGGAAACAATGGCGGAGGAGAAATCACACAACTGGAAGTACGTGTTGTGGAAGTCACAGATATCCCGGGAAACTAAACTAACTATGTTAGGAGTACCGTAGTTACATTTACACCGTCTTACATTTACAACCGGCCCTTTGAGGGCGACCGTGATGCTGATGTGGCCCCAGAGTGAAAATGAGTTTGACACCCCTGGTCTAGAGGATTTGTAAATAGACAACTGTTTTCGAACATATCCACCCAATCATTTCATAAGGTGATAGTATGTCAATAGTGCTTTTATAGCTTGTTGCACTTTCCCCAAGTGACCCAAAAATCTGCTGATTGCGCTACAATAAAGGTTTATTTTACTCGTGACTCCTCAGTGGCATCTCCAGACATTTTTGAGTGGGTTGACAGGAAGTAAATATACACACCAATCACAATGTAACAGAGTGACACTTTACAGATCTAATATTAAGCTTCCATACTTTCTTTAATTCCTAAATAGAAAGAGAAATTGTACCTTCACATGCAATAGGCCACATACAAAGCCTGTGTGGACAAAAAATGGTATGAACTCTGCTGCACTGCTGCCTCTTTAGGTTTAAGAGAATTGCACGATAAACAAAAGTCTGGTTTATTCGTCAAACAGTTGAAATGGGCATGAACCTCATGAATGCACTTACCTGTGAAGTACCATGGACCTCATGAGCATAATAAGACTGACCAAACAAGACAGGGTCATCGCACAGAGGTAGCACACTGCGAAACAACATGGTGGAAAAGAAAAACCAAATGAGTCATTTGTCTTACAACGATACATTCCCAGATTTCGACACATTCTCAAACCCAAATTCTCAAATGCCGACACTTGGCCAGTGCTGCTGAGCTTCAAACTATGATGCTCTACATACACTTCTAGCAGCAAGTGAAAAGTTGGGTCATTTTCTGACAGACTTTCATACAATCGGTTTGCCTATTGCAGCCAGAGGAGTCACCCCCTGGTGGCCATTAGAGAGAATGCACGTTTGCCCTCACTCTTCAGAACCAGAAGTTGCCGACGGCACGGGACACAAACAGTCCTGTGTATCTTTGACCCACCACCCTACATGGACTTTTTTGCATTTTTATACTACATCACTTGCTCTGACCGTCTAATAACAATGTGGATGGGTTTACATTGGAGTTAAAGCCCAGTGCGTCTCGTACAGACGAAAAATGGCACTTCTGTGGGCCAAGATGCACTCACAAAGCGTGTGTATTTGAGAAGTTAGGATTGAGAATGGGTTGCAGATTTTTGTTGAAAGTCTTTTTTTTTTACCCTCCAGCAGCCAAGTATAGAAGGTCACAATTTTGACGACCTCCATCCTGTCGTCTGAGAGAAGGATCCCGAACCCCAGCAACAGGAAGGCGATGTTTTCATCGATACCAGCACGGACAATGTGGAGAGTGGGGACCACCAGGACGACTAACAACAACGCCGTCTGAAATACATACAAATGTCACATCATTTCACAAAGGCAAACAGGAGTACCGCTAACTATACTATGTCTGATTTAAGAGGTCTACGGAAGACTTACATGATATATCGCCACAAGGGCAACAAATGCCGATATAGCCAGTTTTAGTGGAAAACGAAACACTGCAAGACAAGATAAGTCACGTTCACATCTGTCACAATGGAGTTTATTTCAGTCACGGCAATTTAGGACTCAACATAACTGCAACGCTTCAAAGCTTCTGCTTTGAATTTTTTTCTTACAAACTGTCAGATTTCCACTGAATGTGACATGAATACAAAACGGCCGCTGTTAAAAAAAAAAAACTCTATTCGTTTAAGTGCACACACCTTTTTCTGGAATATAAATATAACTCTTAGGCACCTCCAGTATCCTCTCTGCCAGCGTTGGTTTGTCTGTAGTTGAAGAGCTACAATAGAACGTAGAGAACAAAGGATGTTAGCCACACACAGCAAGAATGCTCGTTCTTTGAATTTTAAGCAAGATGCCTTCTGTACCTTATTTATTTTACTATTCATCTTTTGAAAATAGTTTGTATTCATATATTTGCTTACAATTATTTTACAATTGTTTTTTATTCTCTTTTTCCTATTTCTCCATTGTTTCATTTCATGTCTTGATTCAGCTCAATGTGGAATAAATTGTCCGTTTGAATGACCACATGGATGTCTGGTTTTCGTTATCTTCTGTGTTCTCAAAACGTTTTGAAGGGAAAGAAACATACATTTGCTGCCTCATCTCCATCTACCTGGCAGTCGAAGACTTTTTCTTGAGAAGCGACTTCACATAGTTGGTGTAGTAGCTGCTGTCCAGATCCTAGGAGCAATAGAAAGCAGAGTTATGATGAGTCACTATATCAGAGGAAGTTATTAGTAGAGGGTCATGTGTTTTGATTTCCTTCACAATTAATAGTGGAAAGGTTTTCCAGCGTAACTCTTCAGCATAATTTCAAGGTGACAGTAATTATTTTGTTCTGTGTTACTTGGGGTCTTGTTTCTTCAAATTCCTGTGAGCTTCAATGGATGTTTGGCTGAACAAATCATGATATGAAAAGAAAACCATCATTCTCAATGGATGTTAATGAACAATTAACAAGAGTAAATAAAAATACAACAAAAACATGAAGGTAAAGTAAAAGATTAATGACAGAAAGTGGGTTTTTTTCCTGCTCACCACAAGGATTTCTCCTCTAATTCATTAGCAAAAACTGTGGACAAATTAAACCTGCTGTTAAAACAAAAACTCTGTTGTATTAATATGTTTGAAAGGGGAAAAAATATCACCTCCCTCGCCATAATCTGCTTGAGGGCGCTGAGCTAAACCCACTTTGTTACGCACAAGCTGCTTACAGTAATCATGGTTATGTTTTACATAGTTGAAATTCATGCTTCTTACTTCAGTTGCGGCAGCGACAGCCTGTGATTTGTTAAAATGTTGGTATTTACACACGTCATAGGGCAGAAAAATGAGTGGACATTTGGTACTTTTTCTCCTGGCTGAATGTTAATGTCTGTGTTCTGACTTTTCTCACCTCGTCAGTGTTTGGTCCTTTCACAAACAGCAAAATAAACTGGACACAGAGATATGCAAGGCAGGCCAACTGAGGCAGACTTGCAAGCAGAGCGTAGTACTTATAGATCTGTGGGGAGGAAAATGTAAATACAAGTGTTTTAAAGTATCATTTCAACTAAAATCAGTAAAAAGACTAAAATCAAGTTTTGAGATGTGGTCTTATGTGTCTCAGTTGAGGAGAATCACATTTCTTATTGAGAGTGTTCTCGTGAGGTAATGTCCAGATCATCCGCTGTCAAAAGTTTTTATTTTAACCCCAAAATGAAGTTCATTGTTCATTGAATTCAGTCTCGATCACCAGGTGATGTGCTGGTTCATGTTTACACTGTGATCTGTAGGCTTTAGCTTCTACCTTTATGTTTTTAACCTGTTTTTGCGCTGAACTAGTTTTATGTTTTTAACCTGTTTTTGCGCTGAACTAGTTTAACATCCTAGATATATCCTTAAAACACATATCATAGACCCTTCTGTCTGCTTCTCTATGAATTCTTTTTTCTCCAAAAATTACATATTTATTCGGGGTGTGCAGTTAGTGACAGTGTGGGCTCCTTGATAGCTCTGACAGCTTGACGGTGTAGCAGCAGGGGGCGGGGCTTAATTATATTTGTCAATTTTGGAATAAAAAGCTACGTATACCACGATTAAAACATGAACATGCTGTTGGTGTCTCACCTCTGGAGTCTTTGGACAGTCAAACTTCTGCCACACCAGGACCGCGAAGTGACTGAAGGAGAGGAGCGTCCCGAACACACAACCTGCTTTGTGCTGCAGAGTGCAACAGACCAACAGAGGATAATACAGGACAGGATAGTAGAAGATGGCGATTATCTTCATGTACTCTGAAAAACAAGGGATTTAAGAAAATGGTTTATCAGTTTCTGATGTGTGGCCTCACATTGGATACGGATACATCTGGACCCCAAATATGTTTCATATTTAACATTTCTACATACATGAATCAACTTATGGTGTTTTAACTGCTCCTGATGCTTTTTCCCTATTTCAAACTGCATCATCATTTGCGTTGAGGTTCAGGTTCCAAAACTAATTGGAAAGGTTGAGTATAAGATCATATTTTGGGTTTAAAAAGGTACGTTACTTTTGGTTTCACGCGGGACACAAACACCGGCCTTGTGGGTGAAAGTCCTGTGTGCAGACTCATGCAAGGTGATTAAATGTATTTGTGATACGACACATGCAAACGTACATCCAGGAGAAACAAATGTTTCCCTCAAAACATAACTGACAATGCAGTTCTTCCCCATTGTCCAAGCTAGCTTCTGTTCTTACCCATGTAACTTGACTATCAAAAAATTACATTTATTCAGGGTCCCCTTAAATCACTTAATTTCATCTTTTTATTATACTGCTACTTGAGAATCCAAAATCGCAAATTAAACACAAAGTGGCTTTAAATCCAACACCTTAATCATTACCGCAATATTGTAAGGTAAGCATACAAGCACAAGCAACTACTTAACATGTACATCCATTTTAATATAATAAGTTTATAAAGCTAAAAGGCCTTTTAAGAAGAAGTTCCAAACCGATTAATCTGTGTTACCGCACATTCTATGATTGTGCATCTATCTAAAAGATGAAATGTTAAATATGTTTGTCCTTTTATGTTCCCATAAGAACCATGAGAGTCATCACCAAAGCGCATAAAATCTCAACAACAAATCTAGACAATCGTATGGCTGCAGCTCCAGTCATCATTGCAAATTAACCGTACAAATGTTCACCTTTAAGGTTCGCTGGAGTGTCTTTGGAGAAAGGCAGAGGGTCTGGGGCGATCACCAGCATTGCTAGCTTGCTAAACACCAGTCCAAAAACAGCCATGACGAGGCCTTTTTTCTGAGTCTGGTCCAGGAAGTTGGCTGGACTGTGAGATCATGAACAGAAACATTTATATCTTATGTGACAAACCGGCACTCTAAAGTCCTATTTATGTCTAGAATTCCCACCTGAAGATACTGGAGGATCCTCTTGTAAATCCTTGGCAGAATTTGTTTTTCCTGGTGAGAACTGCCAGGATTAACACGACCACAAGCTACAGGGAAAGATGAAATCCATCAGAACATCTGCTACGCCTCTTAAACACCACTTCCTCATTAGGGTTGTAACTGTACATCTGTGCACATATTGGACTGGAACATGAACTAATATTATCACTGTTTTCTCCTTTTTCTTTAGGTTCAGTTGCTCTAGACATTCTCTGTCTAGATAGGTTTTTGGTGTGTGGAGTGGACACTGGCACTATGTAAAATAAGAGTTTTGGGGTATTTTTTGTGATGAATATGGAACACAACGCTGAACATTTGCACCGAACACGCTGTGCACAGTTGTCACAGAACCTCATTTTACAGAGAACATCCTTCAGACTACAACATCTTGTTATTTCTGCAGTGACGCAGCTCTCACAGTTTAGTCCACATTATTTACTGAGCAGGAAAATCGGTCAATGTCCATTCTGTGTGTACAGGATGAAGAGTCAACTCAAAAGACATTGCAGTGTTCAATGAAAATGCAAAGGACTGTGTAAAGAAATGGGAAACTGTCATATAACCATCATGCTTCAGTGAAACGAAAAGAAGAAGAAGGATGAAGAGTTCCCTGGCCGAGGTAAAGTGGCCTTCCTTTGTAATTGGGTGAGGACGAAATAATAACGAACATCATGAAAAACAATGTCTGCCTGAAGCAGCCGATGGATTCATCGAAAAGCACTAAAGGATTTGATGGAAGATGCAAAAACTTCAGAACAAAATCTACACTCATGTTCCACTTATGGTCAAATTGCACATACGGACTCCCCTTTTGGGCTTAGAGTAGATTCAAGTTACTTTTCATTCTCCGTTTTTTCTACGACAGTTCAGCAACACATGTCAATTTCCACTTGTTACATTAAATACAGTTAAAAAAAATCTATCTCAACAGGAAACTACTCAGTTTAGGCAGAAAGAACTACTTGGTTAGGTTTAGGAAAAGATCGTCGCTTGGGTTAAAATAACAACGGATGTGTCGTAACTACATTACGCAACAAATAAATCAACATTGCCTTCTAGTCCCACATGGGGAACGAACTGGTCTCCTCGCTTAAAGATCACTGGTTGTTGGACACATCCAGCTATTGCTATATCTGTCTGTCTGTCTGTCTGTCTGTCTGTCTGTCTGTCTGTCTGTCTGTCTGTCTGTCTTTAAACGTCCTCGTTCATGATTACGTCGATAACATTTTGTGGGATATCTACTAACGATGGCGCTTTATTTTCTGTAGGCTTAGCTACGAATGCTGGATGAGACCAGCCTGTTAGATCATAATTTCACAAGTTTGTATTCAGTGATTTTTTTTGTCAAACAGATGACAGTTTTATAGACCTGTCCAATAAATATTTTGCGACTTTGCCTGAACCTGAGCATTTGCGATAATCGGTCTGTCTCTCTCGATCAAGTGGATCAATGACCAACACAGTGGCCAGATATTGCTTCACCGGACATCTTTACATGTTTGATTGAATCACCAGCTATTGTGTTGTCTGACCATTGATGTATAAAGAGAACTGGATACATTGTTGGCGGCGGGCCCCTGTTTATTCCTGAAAGTTGCTCAGTTGTGGTCTAAATGGCAATCCATTTCCAAGACTCAACTGCCCAACGACCTAACGTTGACTTAACTTCAACCCGCAGGTTGTAATTCGACAATTTGGCCGCTCCAAAATTGGCCTCTAATCTAAATGACATCCAACACAATGTGCGGTCCCTTTTTTGAACCTGTGTTACTTACAGATATCGACAGCATGCATATGTGGAAGATCCTGTCGTCCGCTGTGGGGTCACATGGCAAAATAACTCTGTGACAAAAAGGCAACACACATTTAAATAAACAAAGCTCAGTTATTGGCAAAAGTTAGAACATAAAAAAATAAAACAAAGTCAGAGAAATGTTAAATTGTTTCAATTAAAGAACGGCTTCTGCAAATATTTTGCAACAATTTTATGATTTGCACAGCTGATAACTCAGATTGCTATTTTATTAGAGATCCATCAAATACAATCGGCACCTTTCAGCTATCATGATTCCCCAGAGATCGGCTAATTAATTCCTATGCTGCACTTCTTAATTGAATCAATACTTAACAAAAATGGAAACACCCCTTTGATGCCTTCAGTTCTCATGGTGAGGTTTTCTACTCACTCTTTGGGTGGTTTGGTTGGCTCTGCGTTGTCCGAGTACCAGTCTGAATAATCATAGTAGGAATATTCAATAGGCTCTAATTCGGTCTTGCTGTGATTCATTGCAGCGGTTCAATCCAGTCAAACGGATTGAAGCAGGTTGATCAAAGATCCAGAGGACTCCGGATCTTCCTCCTTCGAGTCGGGTGACTTCGCTCAGTGACCTGCTGGTGCTGTAACGAGTCGCCCAAACACATTCCACTTCAACTGAGAGCTCAACACAGCAGATTAACACCAGCACAGAGGGGAGTAAGACGAGAGAGAGAGAGAGAGAGAGAGAGAGAGAGAGAGAGAGAGAGAGAGAGAGAGAGAGAGAGAGAGAGAGAGAGAGAGAGAGTAAAGAAAAGAGGAAACTGACTTTAAGTGACCTCTGCTGCTCCTTTAACTGATATAATTTCTCTTTGATCGTTCAACTTGATCGTTAAACTTGATCGTTAAACTTCTAAACCTGGTTTCATCATTCAACTTCATTATTGATGAAATCATTTTTATTATGATTTAAATACAATCTGTTCAGTGATGGAATGTAACAAAGTACATTTACACTATAATTATAAGTGGTGTACAAATTTGAGGTACTTGTACTCCATATTTTAAAGAACGAGCTCATGAAATATGATGCTTTGGTATTTTAAGTTTGGTAACAGTTACTTGTTTATACCATTGATGACCATTGATGCAATCCATGATGTTGTCTGATACAGTTGAAGGTCTCATGTAGAAAATGAAAGCACTTTGTGTGACCCATAACCTGCTTGCCTCCCTCTGCCTGTTACTTAAGAGACTAATCTTATAATGAGATGAAAATCTCTCATTTTAAACAGGGACAACCTTTGTGTGAAAAGAGCTTAGGAAAGGCCAAAATGAGAATGTGGATCATTTGACACGTGGAGTAAGGCCTCAGTTTAAGATCACGTTATATTGCCATGATTATGAAAATAAGAGCTAAAGGAAATATAGTAAGAGTGTGGCGTTACAGCAGCAGAACACAGGTCACAAAGCTTCAACTTTACCAAACTGGGGCATAAAGATGGACTCGGTGATGCAGTTAAATCTTCTCCTGTGAAATCAGACGAGTCTCCTTTGAGAGTTGAAAGATTCTTAATCTGGATGTGTGAGCTCGCTCTTCTGAGGCCGCAGAGGGCCAGCTGATCAGGATTTTCTGACATGAGGGCCTCACAGAGGACCCTCAGTACTTTACAGCTGCTATTTCAACATAAAAAGGCAGCCAACAATGTAAATAATGTAAAAATGAATGCACTGGATGCTCCTCAAGCTCTGAAAAGAATAAATGAATTTACTAAAAGCTAAATTCCCAAAGTCATCTTTTTATAATTTCACTTGCAGCACTGGCTTAAAAACAAGTGTTTGATGTGTCCACTACGCATCCAGCTCTGCTCCTCTGATCTTGTGTTTGAATCAGAAGGTAAAGTAATACTGAGTGACGTCGCTTATCAGTCTGACATTTAGTGGAGGAAAATCAACACTTGAGTCACAACTGTCTGCTTCCACATCGCATTTCAACAATTTACTGTCACTATACAGGTGGAAGACTTACATCTTACTGCTCAGTTCACAAAGAAGACAAGAGACAGACAGTCCTTTACTTTGTGATGCTTTTGTTTAACTTCACTGTTTTTGCCTCTTCTTTCACAGCACAGTATTTTTAGATAGTCAGTCTGTCAGTCCACCTCTGACTATAAATCCTAATAACATTGGTAACTGAATTTTAAAATGACATGTCTGTGGAAACAAAGAACAACATCATTTCTGTTTCTTGTTCAACTCTCTTTCACTGTATCCATCCATCGTTAACAAGCCCTTAAGCTCAACATGTCTGTGCTATACAGTAATTGGAATATACATGAGATGCAATTGGCCTTCTGCAAACTGAGCAGATTGTATCTGCACAACTGAGAAAAACTGTAACTCCCATTGACAGTTTATACTTTGAGATTGTGTTTAGTGTGTGTGTGTGTGTGTGTGTGTGTGTGTGTGTGTGTGTGTGTGTGTGTGTGTGTGTGTGTGTGTGTGTGTGTGTGTGTGTGTGTGTGTGTGTGTGTGTGTGTGTGTGTGTGTGTGTGTGTGTGTGTGTGTGTGTGTGTTTAGTGTTTTGTGTGATACACCAGACAGAAGTGGGCGCTGTTTGGTTGATTCTCTGTGTCACAGAAGGTTCAGGTCTCAGTCAACTCAGTTTTCATGTGTTGGAGTTGACACACATTATATGCCATTTATTTTTGTCCTTTCTTTATACATTTCTATCTTTAAAGTCATGCGCGAGGAACTATTTCCCCTCATCAGTGAAAGTCTTTATAGGCTAAATCATCTTTTGTAAAGTGGAACACTAAAAAACAGATCAAACACATTTTCAAGCATTTTTTTTACTTTATCAAGGCATGAAAACATGAATATAACAATCACATTATTGACAGCAGGGATACACAGTCCATCTATCACCAAAGAAATAAAGATCTGCTTTGTAAATCTCACAAAAAAACACAAGAATAATGAAACACTAAAGATGAAATGTGAACGTGACTCACTTCAGACACAAATCAAATTCTAAAATAGTATACAAATAGACAGCAAGCATGATGACAAGAATTGGATTGCATTTTCAGAATGACCTGATGTGGAAACAACAAACAAATAATAAAGTGGCCTTTTGGAACAATAACAGCACGCAGAATCTCTGATATGTAGACAGGAATACAAAGCAAATGTCTGTCGAATATCATCCCTCCACACACGGAGGTTTGTGATGACTGCACAGGTTTTTAGTTTTTGAACATGTCACACAACAGTTTCTCCATGGGAGTGTTTCCGATGGTCCTGTGGAAGAACAGCAGCTCTATCCGCTCCGAATTCACAAAACGCAGAGAGGGAAGAAGAAGAAGCAGCTTTCCAAACCTGAATATACAAAAATATAATCAACTCCTGTATACAACAGGGAATAGAAAAGCATGCATGATTTATTGCTCATCATAATAATTGAATACACTTCAAACACACGTGTCAATAAGCAAAGTGCAAGTCAACATGCATGTCCTTCAGGTCTTAAAGTTTTGCATTACAAGTTTACATTTTAAAACAGTTTTAATGTTGTTTTGAGAATAGCTGGGAACCTTATAATTAGATACTTATTTTGTGTTTTTTCCCGATGAATGGTTTTGTCATTTTGTATTCAAAATGTATTATTCTTTCTGCTATGAGCACATTTGCATAATTAACTACAAAATGATAGAAATAAGAGAAAGAGAGAAAATAAATAAAAACGGTACTCTTCATGATTTTGTTGTCGTGGCCCCAAATCACAAACGATGAGTTCCAAAGTTCAGGGAGTTTGTCTTTAAACTGATAATTTACTTGGACAAATACTGAGACAGAAAATGAACAGGACTTTGTCATTTGCATTTTAAATTGCCTTTTATTCTGAATAGAAAACATTTATATTAAATCTTTTTGGAATATGTCCTTTTAAGATTAAAAAGTAAAACCTTTCAACAACCTTTAAGGGAGAAATGAATAGTGGAAGAGCTAACAGTTGAAGCAGGTGTAAAGGAAGATTATTCACCTAAAAGTTCATTTCCAATCACAAATGAACTTTAGTAACAAAGAAAAGACAACAATTGGAATTAGATTTACAGAATAGAAGTATTTAAAGGTGGAGATTTTGAATGTATGCAGGGCTGTGGCAGTGATGTTATCAGACGAGTAACATACCTGGCAGGTTGACTGGGGTAGTGTGAGCGGATGTGTTGTCCCAGCATCACCTGAGACTGATCCTGCAGGTTCTCCCCTTGTTCTGGATCTTTCAAACCACGAGTCTCTGTGAGGGAGAGCAAACACCAACGTGAGTCACACAAATTCAGAGAAATACTGTGAAAAATACACTGAAAGAACATCTGTAATATGAGCTGGTGTCCCTCTCGACACATACGCACACCAATTTACAGCAGAATTATTTATATCGCAAAATGAATTAAACAGTTTAAAATCGTATCATTCAATCATACAACGATTTGTATGATATCTTACGAAAGGTTATTTTGTTATTTTTCATGCCTTCTTCTACGAATGTCTAGCTCCACGAATCATTGCGGTGTTTAGTCAACAAAACGAATTGGTTAGGTTGAGGAAAAGATCGTAATTTGGGTTGAAATAACTACAGAAGTGATGTTACTTAAGTATGGAAATTATGTAACAAATAATTCAACGTTTATGTTGAGACTCGGGACAAGAACAACGGTTTCCTGGGTGAAAGTCCGGTGTCCCGTCAACCTCGACCTCCTCCTTTCACACAGACTGTATCGTTCTTTATACTATGTCGCCTGTCTTGGCTCATGATTAAGTCGATTACGTACTAATTGATTACATGGATTCTATATGAATTATAGTGCAATGCTTGTCTTTGGTAAAGCTAACCACAGTGTATGAGAACAGCCTGTTTTATTGCAGGGCAGCAATGAGATTGTTATAACATTAAACAGAAGCCTGAATGACTTCTGGATTCTTTACAGTGCCAACCTTTCAGAATCCTGTTGGCCTCACCTGGCTTAAAGAGCACGATGGCCTTGAGGCAGGCAAACTCAGTGGGATCGACTGCGAGGGCCTTGAAGCGGCTGAAGACCTCCTGCAGGAGGCGCAGGTCCAGGCCGGTGTAGCTGGTCTTTACCTGCATGCCGGGGCAGAGGTCTGGTAGAGAGAGCAGCGGGCAGCTGTCCAGAGGCAGAGACCACTGGATGGCACAGAGCAGGAAGAGCTCGCTCCACGCCTCCTCCAGCAGGATCACCTGGTGGAACGCGAGCAAGAGTCGTAAAGTTAAAACGATGAAGGAAATAAAGCTTTGTGTTTAGCTTCACTGGTTAGGAACAGTAGGTACAAAGGGGGCAAAATAAAAAAAGCCCATTCCTGATGAATAGTAACTTGTTGATAAAGTATAATATATAATTCAAAAAATCAATATTCATCAAGCAGTAACAGTTGTGGCTTATTTTCAAGACAAACGTTTTTTTTTTTTAAGTGAATGAAAATGTTTGTAGAATTAAGTATCTAAAATGTATTAAATAGAATTTATTTAAACCGTTTTCAGAAGTAATTAATTCTTATTGATCAACAAAGTAAAAAGTTTTAAGTTTGAATCTTTAATTTTAAATAATTTATACATTTTTTCAACCAGTGCAAATTATATTGAATTAAAAAAGTAACATTTGAAAAAAATGAAAATGACAAAATACATTTCAATATTGTGTTAAAGGCAAATTTAATAATTAGTTTTAGTTGTAATAGAGCTAAACTAAAACAAACAAAATTCAACAAAACGATTTGACTGAAATATATATATATATTATTTTAATCAAGAGTAATAATCAAACTAAACCAAAATCAGTCTTTCCCTACAGCAAAATTATATCTATATATTATAGCTTATTATTTATTTATTTTTTCCGAGTGTGAATGGAATTCCATAGTTTTAGATTACTGAATTATTTTGAAAGTATAAAAAAAGTTTTCAACTCTGGTGAAAATGTCAAGATCAATCTTCTCAGCATTTTTCTTAATTTATTTTCTCTGAACACTGTATCTTGTCTCGCTTTTACGTGCAAAATCGAAATAAACTCCGAAAATTGAAAACGTACCAATAAAGTCCACCGTATATGTATGAATCTCACCTGGTCTCTGAAGGGCAGGTTGGAAAACACCGGCAGGTTCTTGGCCCACTTCACTGACATGAAGAGCAGCCTCGCCGAGGTCTCGTACACGTTTTCGGAGCTGGACGGGTACAGAGCCATGTGGTACTCCGAGGACGATCGCTCCGGCTCGTTGCTCGTCACGTCGATGTTCTCGTCAACTGAAATCAGCAAAGACGAGGTCAGGCTCATGCAGAACTCAAACTAGCTCATGCTTGCATGTTAACATTTTAACTTTGGTCCTTTGTAGCTTGTTAGCATTCTAACACTGGCTTGATACATGCAAATATATAAATGTATGGAGACAACATGCTCTTAAAATGCTGTTTTCCTGTGGCTTTAATTCACCTGCATCACAGGTTTGGATACAATATCTGTGGTGAAGGACACAAGGTGAACCTGCACCATGAAATGAAAGCAACCCTTCTGTCTAATCTGAAGTCAAATCCCCAAACCCTCCTCACCGTCCTCGGGCTCCAGCTTGGCGCAGGTCTCGGCCGTCATGAGGCTGGCCATGAAGCGGTGGTTGTTCTGGGGACTGATGCAGCGCTGGGGGGCCGCAGAGGAGGTGATGGAGGAGGTGATGTGGGGCCACGTGATGACTGAGGAGGAAGAGGAGGAGGAGGAAGAGGATGAGAAAGAGGAGGTGGGCTCCCGCGTGGTGGCCAGGTGTTCCTTGTCAATGTCCACGTCGATGGAGTCCAGGCGGACCTGAGCTGTGCTGCGGGGCTGCCGCTCGTTCTGTACTGCTGCTGAGGGACAGGACGGGGAAGGAAAGGGAGGAAATAATGATGAGTTACATCTGTAGTTTTGAGCAGTTTCACATTTGGATCTCTGACTGTGAATGCTTCTCGCGTGATCTGATTTTGCACGTTAAACACACTCACCGTCCTTGTTCATGCCGGCCTGCAAGCACTTCTTCAGCCGACACGCCTGGCACTGGTTGCGATGAGCTTTGTCCACCGGACACATGCCTGTACCGGCCTGGCACCTGTTAACCCACAACAGAGACTTTAAAAGGGAGAGTCCACTCAAAACAATCAGAGATACTTTAAGTAATTACAAAAATAAAAACAAACAAACTAATTCACTATCAAGACCCAACATTTGCACTTTTGTTCGGAAAGACAGGGGCATCTCTTACCTGTAGATGAGCCTCCTCCTCACGCTGCGTTTGAAGAAGCCGCTGCAGCCGTTGCAGGCGTAGATGCCGTAGTGTTTCCCGCTGCTGGTGTCTCCGCACACTTTGCAGACCAGAGCCGGGCTCAGAGCTTTGCCCGGGGATGGACTCTTGGCTGTGGGTCAAAACACAGGGGTCGGTCGGTTAGTGCCATTCATACGGTCTGGTATTGTTTCACACGTGTGCCTGCCATCTGCACTGTCAGCTCAGTCTCCTGCAACAACCGGTTAGGTCTGAAAATCTCATTTAGTGCATGATTATGAAATTGAAACAATAAAATGACTGGAGGCAGATTAACAGCTAACACAAACGATGCTGAGACACTGATATTAATCCGAATAAACCCATTAATTATAGATACATTCAGACAGCATGGCTTACAGTTGCATAGTACTACTACTACTGATCAAATGTATTTGTATTTAAGAAATCCTTGGAGGTATCAACGAGTTTTACTTCATGCTTGTGTGTTAAAGAAAGTTTTGTGAAATTGAACAGGTTCATTTTAAGTCAAACATTTAAACAGATAGAAGGAACAGAACAGTTTTGTCTTCTGGGACGTCAAATCTGAGAAACTCAAACAGAAACTTGTAATTAAAAAAACAAACATGATAATATCTGACACCTCCATGAGTCTACTTTTTCTTTTCCTGACTACAGGCCAAGTTTGTGTCCCATCTTTCCGGCTTCGTGGACACCTGTTGCTCCCGGTGGTCATGTGAAACTCTTACCTCCTCTGCTGTCATCCGTCCCGCCGCTCCCAGAAGACTCACTGGGGGAAGAGGACGGCACCATGGGGATCTTTAACAGGTGATCTTCCATCATTCTTTTTTTTGTCTCACGAAAAATGTTGCCCGCAGTAAGAGACGTTGTTGCGAAACCGTTAGTCCTCTTCTCTGAAGTTTGTGAATTATCAAGAAAGCATCAAATGTTAAAGTTCCTTCTGGGTTTGTTGCATCAAAAAATATGAATGATGCAGCTGTCCGGCCTCAAGCGGTCCCAGGTGGGCAGATGGATCCTGTACTGTGTTGCAGCCTCTGATGTGGAGATGCAGATGGACTGAGGTCCTTTGTGGCAGATCAACAGGTTGCCGTCGGGGTCCGTCACTGTCTGTGGGTGCTTCCTCGGTGGCAGCGCCTCAAAAGGGAGCCCAGGGGGGAGGTGGGTGGGGGTGGAGGGAGAGGATTAGCCCCACGCGCTGTGTAAGCAGCATGCCTATTTGTCATCCTCTTAATCTTTACTGTTCATCTACTGGATCAATCAGTCACATTGACAGAACATTGGTGCTGCTCAGGCTCGCGTCTTCATCGTGTCTGCGAACAGAAAAAAACTGAAGAAAAAACAGCAACAGCGACGACTTCTAAAACTCTCTGTTGGAGGAGTTGTAACTTTAGACCGGTTCCCATGCGGCTCCGTCTCCTCGCGTCGCCTCTGTCCACGAGGGCATCCATCAGTCAACGCTCCTCTTCGGTATCTGCATTTAAAAGGGATGATTACATGAGGCGCACATTATTATATTTACCAGCCTCTTCAATTTGTTGTATTTCCCCTCCAAAATTCCAGCTCCATTTCCGCCTGCTGTATATTTGATCTGTGTGATTGCCTCCAATTCATAATGACCCCCAGTGTTTGCGGAGGAGCTGCTTATTAACTCCCATTTCACTCTTTTTTTTTGTACAAACTAGAGATCATCCGCTTCCCTCTGGCTGCCAGAAGAAAAAGGTCACAGAGGGAATAATGGAGTTTTGAATGGCTGATGTTTTAGCCGACTCTAATTTAGCTCATTCGCGAGGGTCTCCCATTTATTATTAATAAGCTAGAATTCATACATGTGACATTTACATAGGCAGCGGTGTTAAGCTGCAGTCAACAGCAGACTGGAGGACCAAAGCTGCCAACAACCAGAGAATATGAGCCTTTGCAATCATCTTTAAAGGAAATTGACTTGTTTTACCAAAATGCCAGACAATTTGGGCCAGAATGAAAAGCACTATTGCTGTGATTAAGACAAGAAAGGCAAAGACAAACCAAAATTCAGTTCAATAATTCAAAGCAGGTGTCAAACAACACTTCTGTTGTTAATGACAGCACAGTGATCGTCCTCTAACGCAGCTTTCTGCTCATTTTCATCGTTTGTTTCTTCACAGAGAGGACGCAAGCTGCCATGTTTCTGGCATCTGTGCGCTGGCATCTGTACTGTTGTTTGTTTTTCTGTTCACTGTTTGTTCTGTGCTTGTTATTAACTGATCTTAGATCCGACATATGAACGCTTTTAAGCTGCGTTAATTGAGTTTCCACTGAGGAACAAGCTCAAACCACAACATCTGACATATCATCGGCTTAGCTGCGTCCAGCAGACACACAGAAACATGAATGTTTGTTTGGAATCATAATCAATCTCCTTTAAGGTCTGTTCCACCACTCTGGAGGAAAACTTCTGTTGTTTTTGCAGCTAAATGTTCCACTTTCTTCACCAGACAGGCGATAACTGTATCTGTCTGCCGGTTGGTGCTGGGCAGGTGGTGAACAATGTTTGCTGAAAACAGCTGCCAGTTGCGGGTCAGAAAACCAATACAATGAGCTGAAGACAAGAAAAAGCTCAGTTGAGTGATCCGCACAGTTGATGACAACTCTCAGTCTTGTCTCACCAAGTAGCGTGTGTCATTTCACGCCACGGCAATAGACGCTAAGAGCAAGGGCTCTGAAAGTCAGGTGACGAAGAGCGAGGAAGTCCACGTATGGAGGAGGTACGAGTGGATGGGTCAAACAAACACGTGACTTTCACTCAAGAGGCTGCTGTTCATGTGAAACCAAAAGTCAACAACTGACTTATTCACGTTGACTATACTTAACTTACGTATGTAGATTCAATTAAAAACTTATTTTAACCAAAATCACGATCTTTTCCTAAACCTAACAAATTAGTTTTGTTTGAATTCACAGCGGTGACCAAAACAGAACACTTTGAAGGTTCAAAATAGTTTGATGACATATTTGAGTCAAAGTCAAAGGTTTTACAAAGGACATTTTTGATATCCATTTTGATCACTCCATTAATTAGAATACACTGTCAACAGCCACATAAATAATCATATTCGCCATTTTTGTTTAGGAATAATGGGTTCTAGAAACTGGAAGGTTGGGTGTGCGTAAGAGCATACACCACATCACTAAGTCACGTTGGTTTGAGCAGAGCCACCATGGGGGAGTCATGTCCTTATTATTTTACACAATTTGATACAATCTTTAAAAAAAATGTATTCATATAAAATATAACTCTGGATGACGTCAAAGAAGTGTAACTACATCGAACTAAATATTAAGAAATTGGCCCATTTTCTTTTTATGTTGACTTTTTTTTATTTAAATCCTCTCTAAATCCTGACTGAGCATCGTATCACATGTCACATCATTTTATTATCCTTGTTCAAAATGTATTCTTTTGTGCAAAAGTTATTTTGTATTAATCTGTATATTTGAAAAAAATAAATCAAAACAACTGTCGTCACAGTCAGAACCGTTTCACGGCTGCTAAACCCTAAGGAGAAAATGTGCTCGGAGGGCAAAATGAATGTCGATGTCAGCGACTTCCACCTCCACAATAACAAGGCTCCACCATAATTGGAAAAAGAAAATGGAAAGCAGTTAAGTAGATTCGAGTTCGACCACATTTTGTCTGCCTGGGCACCAGTCACCAGAAGATGAGGGGGAGAAGGAGCACAATTAGCTCAAAAGATTAAAAGAGCAGTAAAGACACACTTCTTGTGGGCATCTTTAGCCATATGGTGACTCTCTTCATCCTTGGCCAACACACTGTTGACCTTTGTAAGATTTACCAGTTAATTAGTCTGAGATCAGTGTTTCTGCAGGCTTTCTGCGTGGAGTCACCCAATTACACACTGATTATTACTGATGCTTATTAGTTATTCCTGTTTCCAAAAAGAGTCAGGAAACATGTTAGGTAGATTTCCATCCACCTGATTTTATGCACATTTATAATGTGCATAAAAAAAGTACTTTAAAAAGAGAAAAGTAGTTACAACCTATTGCCGCGTAATGCAATCACTTGAGAAGTAAACATTAGTCCTGTTTTTCTGAAATATTTAGATGAATATCTCAGAATTCTGAGAAGTTTTCATGAAAAAAAGGGATTTATTTCTCTTATTTATTGAAATGTTTGATGACTTTAAATTGATATTTTTCTGTGTCTCCTTTTTATACCGTCCTGAGGAAACTATATTTCAGTTGATACCTTATTTGTTCAAAGAAAACCAAATGTTTGAACATTCAAATTATAGTTTTTTTATTTAATGTAAAAAATAAAGTACCCATAGTGTGCTCTATAGCTACAGTTGTTGTTTCTCTATGCTTATAATGATAATATATTACGGTTTTAAACAGACTGCATTGCCACCAAACTGGAATTGTCTTCTTGTCAAAAAGTTAAAAAAAAATCAGAAACAGCATTTAGAGCAGAACCAACAAACGGACTCATCTCTTCTTCATGTATTATGCAGCTTTAATAATGTGCTGGTGGTGCCTTTTAATATGGTATGAGCAAAATGACCTCCTGAGTGAAAGCATTATTGCTTTATTATTTATCACATGTATTATCCACTCAAATCATGTGAGGTATGCAAACAGGTACAGGGTTTGCAAACTCTTAATTATAAACTTTGGTTGTAATTACAAAAAAAATGAAGAATGGGGGGTTATAAACATTTCGGGATATTTGTTATTCACATTTCTACAGACGTCTTTACTCGTTGCAAACAGCCGATCAATGTTCAACCTCAGGTGTTGATGATCAGTCTTCGGTTGGCTCAGACTCTCACTGCTCGTCTTGCATACAATGTTTATTATTTATAACACAAAGAACTTACTTACCAGAACTGCTAAGCCGTCACAATCTTCTGGAATTCTTATTTTTTACAAGATATGTTTATAATGCATTATAGAAATGGCCGTCATAGTGTTACCGTTCGTGCTTCTGTTCTCCCATGAGCATTTATGATTGTGTCATCTGAATACATATATATAATATATATATATTAAAAGAATAATGCACATTATATACAATGAAATAGTATCGTATTAAATGAACTAACTAAACAGATGTGCAACTATTAACCAACAGCAAACAAACAACAGTGTTGCAGTGTTATTAGAAAACAGGTTTTACGAAATCTGTATCTTGTAATGTTATATCTATATCTGTTCATCCTTTTTTGGCAATATCTTGCTCACTTTTAGAACAACAACAAACAAACATCTGTTCCCGTCATTGATGCGGCCTGTGTTGTATAAATGTGACACCTGCTGTAGGAGTGCGACGGTGTTGAGCTGCAGATCAGATCTGCTCTTTAGAAGATGACTCTGCTGCGGAGATGACCAGCTGCAGCCTGCTGGCCGGGGCCATTCGCAGCATTATGACAGTTTACATAATAATAATAATAATAACAACAACAACAATACGCTTCAGTACACTGTGACACCATCAAGTTTTAGGCCAAGACTTGCTGACAAGAGCAGGCCATAGATTATGCCAACACAAATGGATTAGCATGGGGGCAGCCTTATATTAGGATTCAAAGAATGATTAGAGGAGCCGTGTTAGGTAATGGTGTTAATGCCGTGCTTCATACGAGTCTTTGTAATCTCCATCAACAGGTCTACGTCTGAGAAAGCTGCAGCCTCTTTATGTTTGTTTAAGGTTTGATTCAAAATCCCAGATTTCCACCACCATTTCACAGGTGTGCAGTGTAAGTAAGTACGTTCACTCACAAATATAATACAAATATGAGAAATATAAAAAATACTGTATATTTTTAGATGAGCCAAACCTCATTTTATTTGCTTTTATTATTAGTATTATTAATAGTAGTAGTAGTATTTTTTATATTAATGTTCATTATGTACTGGACACTTTGGGCTCTTGGTAATTGTAACTGTATTTCTCACTATTTTCAGATTTATTTACAAACTAAACAATCAAACAATTAATGGAGAAAATAATCAGCAGATGAATCCATAATGAAAATAATTATATTTTAAAATGAGTTCCACCTCAACCAGCTACAGTAGAATCCTGCTTTCACATTAATGCATGAATGATAATAATCTGATGGTGTAACAGTACATAATGATCATAGTATGACAGTTACAGGTGACATTTTCTACATTGAGTCATGTCATATTATATATTCCATATTTAATTTGTTAATCAAATAGTTTTGTCTGTTAATGTGTAAAAATTTCTTAATCATTATTTTCCTTTTCGCTAACTAGTTAATTGTAGCATCAAGGTCATTTGAAAACCAGGTATCTCCAAATGAGCTAAGAAAAACAACCCTTTTTAGAAAATCCAACAGGTTATTCAATGGTTATTATTACTTTAAACTGTTTGTGGTATTATATTTTTTTAATTTTTTGTATTATTGTGATTGTTATTATTTAGATTTATTTACATGTATTTATTTTTCCTTTAAATTTAGTTTAGAAATATTTTTTTTGTTCTGTATTAATTTCCAATGCACAACTTGGACATCCATTTAAAAAAAACGACAAAACAATGTGATTTGATCCAAACATGTCGGCCATGTTTGTGTAGAGCACACTTTTATCAGATCTGTTGTTCACACCTGATTACATCACTGCCCGCACACTCAGTAACCTCGCCAGCCTGAGGAGGCCACACATATGAAAGAGGATAAAAGAATACACCCCCACACACACACACACAGGGGGAGAGTGTTACCATGGATCATGAAGGAAACTCAAGGAGGAGGGTGGAGATGAGGGCGGGGGCTGTTAAATCTGATCTGGCCAGTGCTGACGACGGCAGTGTGGCTGTGTCCTCACATCAGCCCTGCATCAGTGTGTGTGTGTGTGTGTGTGTGTTATATAACAGTGTGATGAAGCTGCCTTTGGGATCTGATGGCCGCTGAGCCTCTTACCTGTGTGTCAGGTGGAAAGCCCTGGCAGCAGTTCTTCATCTTCCACATCACTCGACTCTGTGGAGATGAACGCACATTGGCCTCCTTGGCACATTTGTTTTCATTTGCAAATCACTGTTTCCCTCCATTCATCCCCAGGAGGAGTTTGAGCTCTCAATTTCACATCCGTTACACACTGGAAATAGACTACAACGTTACTGCGTAACAGCTGAGACTTAATATAATCCATAGAAACATTTCACAGATGCTGGAGTTTAGTGTGTTGCTTCCAGCTGTTTGTGGAAGTCTTTCCTCTGAGTTGATTAAATGCAGGATGCATGCATCCATTCACGTTGCTCGTTCTGCTACATCGCTTGCTTGGAGCAAATGCAAAAACGTTGACTTTCAGCGTATCTGTGGTTTGCAGAAGCAAACAATTTTTCCTGGAGACTGGAACACACGTCATAGTTTTTTTTTATGGTTTTGCTCATTTAAACCAGCGTTCCTAGCTGGTAGTAATGATCTTTTTAATATATTTACCACTTTCTACACATAAAGTTGTTGTATTGTATGACTATAGTCATGTCATGTGTCATTTGCTGAATGTCTCTCGTTCTCTGCTGCGGTTTCTTGTCCGACACTTCTTTAACGCCCCCCCGGATCAATCAGGGAACCCTCTGGAGGTCGTGCAGCCTGTGTGTAAACTGTTGGCAGGAGTGCAGCCGGCCGTGTGTCCAGCTCTCTCTGTCCTGACCTAGATCTCTGACAGTAAACAGCTGCTTCCTAAAGCGACGTCGTGCTGCCATCAGCAGAACGGCCCGGAGAGATAAATGTCAGATTGGACCTCGGCTGAGCCTCTTGATGCAGCTCAGGGCTTGTTTAGGAGATCCACAGACACTTAGCAGCCAACTGCTGCTGCTGCTGCTGCTGCTGGCTTTGTTTTGTTTTGTTTTGTTGTTTTGTTTTGATCAACACTGTTTGCATTCAAGGCTTACAAAAGACAACAAAAAAATTACTTCAGCCTGCCTAAAGCGGAGGCCTTGTGTCGGGTCAGTGAGCATCAAATGTGCAGTATTTGACTGAAAGAGTAAAACACTGAAGGTGGAATCTATGAACTGGTCTTTGAAATCATGTCCTCAAATATTTTAATGAGGGAAAATCCAGAACATTTTCCAACATTGTGCAAAATCAAACAAAGGCTATCCTGTTTTCCACGTATGATAGTGGTGAAAGAAACTTCCAGTGTGAATTTCAGTACAGTATTCAACCAGTCCTCCAAATTAAATGATTAATTGTTTGTACCAGAATGTTGCATTTTCTCATCTAGTTATTTCGACATAAATACAACTTGGTCAGGTTTTTTCAAGACACTCAAGAATTTATGCTTAAATAAATATTGTTTTCCTCTGATTGATTTCACTTTAAGGATGTTTCTAATGTGAAAATAGCACATTAGGCCTTTTTTTCTTCCCCCCCCCCCCCCCCCCCCCCCAAGTTGTATATGTGATGGATTTGGATCAACTTGGTGTCACATTACTGTATTTTATTGGGTTTTCAGCTGACGGAGATTGTTAAATAGAGGTTGTTTGTCATGAGCTACAACTTATGATTATGACAACACAGAGATGTCCACAGTTTAGTTCAACTGTGAACCGTCTTAAGAAGATTTGTATAATCCTCTTCAATGTCAACTGTTGTCAAAGAGTAGGATTACAAATTCCAGGTATTCTGTTATTTACCAGGTATACCTGCAGCAAATAATGGAATTCAATCATTCGGGGATTCCATTTGGAAAATCTTACTTCATTTTTATACCCAATTCACTTCTTATTACAGAAATTCTATTGTATTTTTTTGAATATTATAATAATTTTTCCAGTTTTTTATGCACAAAATGACTGTTAAGTGTTTTTACTGAAAAACACCTTGTTGGTAACTACAGATAATTCGTTTTAATGACTTAATGATGATTGAATAAATATTTTTAGTAGTTTTACAAATCTTGGAGGAAGCAGATGAAAGTGATTTGTCGTTGAAGTACAACACCTTTAGTTTCAGCCTCTAACTCCAGGTCCACTTCTCACCTTTCCACGTTTCATTTCATTAGTTGAGTAAAACAAACTAATTAGACACACGTCTGGCAGATGGCTATCAGTCAAAGGCCTAAACCTCGACCACTGCTGCTGCGGCGGATTAGTTCACATGATTTTAGATTAGATTAGGGCCCCTGTGGAAACGCAGAGGAAGCAAGAAGATTAAAGCAGATGAGGTAACTCATATTACCATTGTTACATTTCTGAAAGATACAATACAGAATCACTGCTTTGTTTTAACAGATGGAGTGATATATTGTTTGAGGAGTGGCATACTTTCTAAATCGTCATTTGATAACTTTAAGCAAAATTTAAATGATCCTTAAACCTCTCCTGCGTTTCATGGTCTTGTGGACTATGAGAGATATTTGTAGAACATTTGGTAAATTAACCAATTTATTTGTTGTTTATCGAAAATCACTATCCAATAAATTAATCACAATTTGTATTTTTTTTCTTCAATTTGCTTCAATTTTACTGGAAAGTTGAAAGCTAAAACATAAATAATTGTTTTATAAGTTAATATTTTCCATGCACATCGCAAAAATAACTACAAATAGTGTACTTTTTCTTTGCATTCTTTTTCCCATGATAAACACAAATAAATAATTGTATAATTGTTAAAAGTACATTCTTTCATGAACAATAGAACGCGGCTTTAACGGGGCTCTAACACCCCACTCATCCCCTCACCCCTTCACACGTCCACACCCCTCACCCTCTGGCTCATCTACTGACTGCTGACATAGCCATTACTCACCAGTTTAAAGCAGCTCTTTGGCCACACGGCTAAGCAGGTTCCTTAAGATGTGAGGGGGGGGGTCGCGTGTTGGTTGTGGAGGCGGTGGATGGAGTGCAAGGGGTCAGGCCAATGGGCGGCTGGGATTACCACCGACCCACCATCTGCCATCCAAATAATAATCAGACTGAGGAAATCAATTGCCTGTGTAAATATCATAGGTATGTAAGATCTAAGACGGCAAACGTTGAGACTGTTTTACTGCTGACCTGAAGGAGCATGTTATCAGTCGTACGTCATCCCCTTCTTTATTAACCACACGTCTCAGATATCAGTATCAGTAACTCTCCATGGCCATAGCTAGCAAAATCATATGGTTTGTACAAGTCATTTGCTGCTCAACATCATGGTTCCTTACTAAGTTGTATTGAAATTCTCAATCAACCTGAATAACTAAAACACCTGTGTAGCTGTGCAAGGTATTTGTATTGTTGTTTTTTGGTAGAAACTTGAAACAATCTCGGTGAAACAGGGTTTTTCCAAACATTTGAGTTCCTTTGAATGATACTTTCAACTCCATTCAATACAAATGAAGTTGTTCCAATGTCGACTCATAGAAAAGTGGAATTATTAAATGAATGTCTTTTTTCTTTGTGCAGTTTTGTATTCTGAAAAATATTCAGAAAAATATAATTTTTGGGGGTTAAGAGTAATAAAGTTAACATTATTAGATACCGTTTTAGCACATCAAAGCTTTGGTATTCAACACCTCAAACTAAACTCTCCAGGTGCTACAGATCCTGATAGACAATGTAATTGATTGTAATCAGACTGGCCCATATGAAACCTTGGTTGCGTCATGCATGGTGGCCCTAAACTGACCAATGTGACCAATAATGGTCAGATTTATCTTTGAAGAACACAGATGCTGCTCCATATGAGTCATGCAAATAACATGCAGAGCTTACAGCCGCTAATTCAAACAGATGCCTCGCTTGGCACACACTTTCTTCCCGCCTTTTACTAATACATCATATTGTTATCTAATCCGCTCAGTCACAATTAAAATGATATCCACATCCGCCCTTTTAACCATATTATCCTTGAATATTCAAATCTCCGGCTGTTTTAATCCCGAAGAAAACAATTAATTTCCGTGGAGCAGCATGCATAGAGAAAGCTCTTTTATGTTCCCTATATGCTATAAGATAACCGGCTAACATGCAGCAGCTCCTGTGTATTAATTATAACTGTATAAAGAAACAATATGGCCTTATATCGAGGGGGGGGGATCCCTTCTGATGCAGCAGGGGCCTGTTGCCCTCTGAGGTCAGCGCAGTGGTCATTTATTGTTCTGTTGTGGAGTGCGATGCTGCAGAGAGGAGCGTCAGAGGAGGATTAGTGAGCGGTGGCACATGTCAGGGAGTGAGAGTGTGGACTAGACGGGGCGTCATGGGGCTCAGGGCCGCTGACACGCGGCCGAGCACGCTTCATGGCAGCACAGACACTGAGGCTGTGTATTAAGATGTCTGGTGATTCATCACACAGGCCTGTGGTTTCTCCAAAACAATTACAAAGATATAAAAAACATGAATCTGCACGTGTGGTGTATTTGTAGTTATTTGTGGCTTGTTTTCACCCTTATTCATAGTTGCTTTGTGTCACTTTGTATTTGCTTTGGTCTTTTTGTAGATATTAAATATTGCAGAAATTAAATATTGTCTAGAATTTTGCAAAATGAAGTTCTTAAACGAGACTATTTCTTTTGGTTATATTTACTTTGATATTTCTAAAAGAATATTGAAACTAAAATTATATTCCAGAATAATGTCTCAATAATTGATCGTAAAATGTTAAAGAAATATTTAAATTATGTATGCAATACCAGTCATGGCAGGATGCTTTCACGTCAAGCCTCACTGCTGGGAATTGGACCCTGATCTTTGCAGTGTTGGGTCCGTGCATACAGTTTTACATCAAACCTCTTACACACCCTTGTTACCAACAGTTGATTTCCATACCATGGAAATGACCATGAAACACAATAGAGCTCATTTCACCTGCATGCTCTCCTTTGGTACTTCCACTTGCGATGTAGTTGAACAAAAAGTGTTTTTCTCCATCTTGGATTTGTGCAACCAGCATCCTCAGAGAGGTGTGCAGCCAGTCAGGCCGCTGCCATGTAATCTGGACGGGAACTCGAGCCGTCCCTCACCAGGTCGCTGAGGCCCCACTCATTATCTTATCTCCCATTGTAACCCGCTGTAATTCACTCTCTCATGATTGATGATGTCGCTGTCTGATTACACCAAGACAAAACCCCCTAAGATCACCTTTCGTCCCTGTGGCCAGAGCTCCACGAGGTCCATCGGAGAGGAAGACAGGGGGGGTTGGTGGCCATGTTGAGCTGCTGTCACACGCACATCAGGTGTGCATTATTTCTGAGCAAGAATCAGCACAATGGCCTATTTTGTGCTTTATGATAAATGACTGTAATTCAGTGATGTCTTTTTTATGTGCGTGCTATCAATATAAGAAGTCCCACTTTCTTGCGGAAGGATAATAACATTTGGGTGGCTCATGTTTGGTTGATTTGGATCTTAATGTTCGAGATGTGACAAACAAGACAAAGTGTTTCTGATATGTTTGTGTGGTGCAGCACAAACAGAAATAAGAACGCCGGGGTATAAAACATTTAGACTGAAGGCTCCTCTGCTTCAGATCCTGTCCCTGGCCTTCCTTGGACAAATCAGATAGGTAACCTGTGCTCTTTTTAAGTGAGACAGTGAGCCCGGTCTCTCTATGCGGCAGGTGGAGACAGATGCCTCATTATCCATGCCACAGGGGACAAAACAAGCCCAGGACACGATGGCAACCCCCCCCCCCCCACTGGCATTCAGTTTCCTGTGCACCAACACGGGGCAACCTTGGACCGCGCTCATCTCTGACCTCAGTGAGCGCAGGTCGCTCGCAGAGTCACATTAAACTTTCAGAGAACCCAAAGGTCCCCGTCAGGAGTGTTAACAGCAGCATTGTCCCCGCTCCCCCTGACTCAAAGGGCCAAGTGTAACAGGGCACCCCCTCCCGTGGTCAGGGCCGCCCCCCCTGGCTCCACAGATACAGTGACACCCTTCAAATCCATCTGCAGCTCCTTTGAGTCTCTGTGAGTCGGTTAGAGAGGCAGAAGTAGAAGATTCAAGAGCAAGTGGCTTGTTTATTTTTTTGCAAAGTGTAAAACGTCAGCGGAGCTGCATCGACACGGACGGCTGAACATCGTCTGTACGACTCAGACTACAGCGAGAAATGCATGAGGGCAGGTGTGGGATCAGGCTCAGATGATGGGATTGCCACTGAGACGGCTGATCACATTAAAGGTGCAGTCTGCCTGAACAGACGATCACAATCTGCCAGCTAAGAGTTATCAAAAAATAACCTTCAAACTTTTAACATGACATTCGAGGGCTGTGCCGAAAATCAATATTGTCTTGAATTTTTACCAAGTTAAATAGTTATTTCCCTCTTCAACTGAATGCAAAGAAACAACGTTAAACAACATTTAAGATGAACAACTAAAGCATGAAATCTGTTCACTGACTTCAACTTATGGTTACATTTACTTTGAAATTTCTAAAAGTATATTGAAACTAAAATTATTTTCCAGAATAATATCTCAATAATTGACAGTAAAATGTCTCCTAAAGGTCATAAAGAAAACACTGAAAATAAACGAACACGGGTCCTTTATTTTGTTGCAGTATTTAAGATGTAATCTGTTTGTGTGGCAGCTTTCATCAGATATTTGGCTCAACAAATTGGCAAAGAAATCAAACCAGTGACATCTGTTGAAGTTGTAGCCTGGTCCATAATAACTCTGTAACACCACTCACCCCCTACTGTTAAAACAACATCATATTTATCCCGGATTGGTGATCGTAATATTTCAAAAACAGAGTACTTTGTAGAAACAATGAAACCACCTGCCGCAGATTTTGTGACATCACTTCAACACGCTGCAGATTAGCAACCGAGGTAGCAGAAAACTGTCAATAAATATGACAGAGAACAACAGAGACTGTGATTAACACCGAAGCATTTGTTGGTCCTCCACACAGTACGTCATTTGTTTTTCTGCACTTGGTGATTTAATATTCCGTAAAAGTATCAATATAACAATGTAAAAATACAAATCTTGCATTTAAATAAAAGTACTTATTCAGCAGAAAAATACCCTCAGTAACTGATACGTCATTATAGATTGCATTATTAGATAATCATGCAATAATGCATGACTGGCATTTTACTGTTGGTAGTGTGATTTTTTAAGTGTAACTAATATAAATGTGAATGATGAACCCTGGAAAAGTAAAGTAAAATGGAGGTTTTGCTGCCATCTAGTGGTTCAGTTCTGAACCTCCACCACGGATTAAACGGCAACAGAGGTGGAAAGACTTGACCTTATCTCATCATGTCAATGACTGTGACAGGATGACGTAAATACATGCACATGGAGCGGTGATTGTTCCTAAAAATCAAACATTGAATTTCCATCAACTCTTCTGGTTTGTGGACAAATTGGAGATGAAAAGAAGCTTTACAAAAACCAAACGATTTCATTGCTGATGCTCGGCTGTCTTCCTGAGGTGACGCTGCAGCAGGTGCACAAACACAGCGATATTCACGACAAACTGGATTAGGCCTATAGAGGAAATGCCGTAGTTCACATACATGAAGCCGCCAAGAGTCGGCCCGACCGTGCGAAGCAGAGATTGGACGGATGCACACAGTCCCATCATAGTGCCTGCGTTCAAGAACAAAGTGGGTTCAACAAACAATTTAATGAAAGTAATTTAGCTTATCCTCAGTATCTAGTATAACGTGAGCCTGTAGTTTTCTTTGCTTTGGGTAGTTTTGTAAAGTTATACTGCTTTTGTGCACACACGTGATCAAAATGCAGCTGTGTGTAATTGGAGGCTGTGAAAGAGTGCACCTGCTGTTAATGGCTGTTGTGAATGTTGTGCAAGTAGAAAAGCAGGATGACGTCACCTGTTTTGGAGGACGGTACGCTCTTGGTGAGCATGCTGTCTGTGATGACATTAAACACACTGAGAGAAAACATCATCGGGACGACGGTGAGGCAGAACTGGAACACATCCTGCATGTAAGCCTGCAGAAATAAATACATGTCAAATGATCTGCAGCTGAGGATTTTTTTCATTATGACCAAATGAGCACACTTGAGCAAAAAAAGACTTATTGTAGATGTAAAATTTAAAAAATGCAATTTATTGCAATGAAAAGGAGAAATGCAAGAAATGCTAAGATTTGAGAAGCTGTAACCAACACATATTTGTACTAGCAGATGACAATGTCAGTCATTCCACCACTTCAGTCCAGACTGAAATATCTTGCGACTATTGGATTGAATGCCATGAACGTTTCTTTGTGTGTGTGTGTACCTGAGCCAGTCCCACCAAAGAAGAAACGCCGATGGACAGAAGCAGCAGCGAGTTCTCAGAGTATCTCGCTGTAAGTCGACCGACCACTCCTCCCTGAACAACCTGCACAAACATCCGGGTTTTTACTGACCTCGTCCTGCAGTCTAGAATCATCATGAAGCCCTGAAAATCGAAATCAGCTTGTCTCGCATTTCAATCTGAGGGACACTTACCATTGAGGCGATGCCAAAGTAAGCCATCAGATAGCCATTCTGCTCAGGTTTCAACTTGAAGAAGTCCAACGCAATGATAGAGAACATCACTTGAAAAATGCCTGAGGACGGAGAAAAGAACTTCTTCTGTTTGATTAGTTGTAGACAGACCGTTATTACTTGTTATTATTTTTCTCACACACTCCAGCTGGATCGATATAAGAGGCCTTTAAACACATAATCCATTCTTCAGAAAAGCAAATGCAGTGGGATGCCACACATCACACACCAGGCCATTTTAAACAGTATAATAGATGACCGATTGCCGATATTGTGCAACAGAAGGATTATGGGGAAACTATCTACTGAATTCACACGGAATCTGTGTTTCACAATTTGTTAATTTACATTGAAAAACCTTGGGATGGAAAGCGATAAACGTATTGTGGTGAATACATCCGTGTGTGAAAACGAACCCTCTTCTCACCTGATGGCAAACCTGCAACTATCTTCACAACAAAGGTCCGCTTCACACCAGGAAACTTCAGCAGTCTGGTGATCTCTCCCACGTTGAATATTGACTTGCTTTTGTTCTCACCTGCAGCGAATTCAAGAATAAAAGTCTTGTACCATCTCCAAAATCAAAAGAATCCTCTCTCAGTCTTCTCTCATTCATCTTTTCAAGACTATTACTGTAACTACCGGTACCTTCTCTCTGGCATCAACCAAAAGTCCCTCTCTCGCCTCCAACTCGTTCAAAACGCAGCAGCTCGGCTTCTCACTGGTTTTAACAAACAACATCACATCACCCCAATCCTGGCTTCTCTCCACTGGCTCCCTGTTTGTTTCAGAATTGATTTTGAGATTTTACTGATGACTTTTAAAGCGCAGATGGGTTTGGCCCCAACATATATAGAGGGAATGTTGACCCCCTATGGTGGGGCCTTTCCGGCTGTTCCAAAGTCGAGGCTGAAAACGAAAGGCGACGGTGCTTTTGCCATCCGGGCCCCTCAGCTTTAGAACGACCTGCCTGAGGAGATAAGGCTCGCAGAATCAGTAATATCTGTTAAATCACTTCTCACAACACATTTTTACAGACTGGCTTTTATGTGATGTCGTCGCTTTTCTGTTTTATTTTTAATTGTTGATTTTACAAAATTATTTTACTTAATTGTTTTTTATTATTTCTTCGTTTATTTTTATCGTATCAGCTGTCTCACTGAGCTTTCTGTTGTTTTATTGCCTTGCTGCTTTATCTGTCAAAGCACTTTGTAAACTCTGTTTTTAAAGGTGCTATATAAATAAAGTTATTATTATTATTGTACATGTACAACGTGTCTTAGTAACATTCTAAATTAAAATGTTTTAAAAAAGCATTTGTTAATAAAATACGCAATTGTCTTACAAATGCCTCATTATCTTACGAATGAAGGTACATGATATATATGCTTCAAACATGCAGGTCACATTTACACTGTACCACAAACCAAATCAAAATCACAAAGAACTGGATCAGTCGGTTTATTTGTATCATAAATGTTGCGAGGGACAAAGACCCAGCAGCCTAATAAGTGTCCCTACACCTTTAATGTGCCTCCAGTCTTGGAGGCCGCCCTGTTGCTCGATTGTCGGTGCCCCTTTTTGATGTCTGATAATTCCATCTCCAGTTTTCTCCTTTCTGCCGTCACTGCCTTGAACTTCTCTCCCTGGTCTCTGACCGTGTTCTGACACCGCCATAAACGCACCGCTGCCTCTGCCCCTTTATCTCTCAGCTCCCCGCACAGCTTCTGCGTGTCCCTCAGCTCCTCAGTCCGGGCGAGCAGCTCTTTCTGTACGGACTGGAGCTTCCGGAGAGGCACCTCTTGGCTGGGTCTTCTGGTCGTGTGACGTCTTTGTTGGACTATTAGTAATTCTTTCCCTATGTGATCCCCAATGACGCGAGACCTTTCTCTCTCATCGAGCTTCACCTTCTGTGTGGAGAGCTCTTTTTCACACTTTTTGAGCGCCCGCCTCAAGACGTCAGCGTCGCTTTCTTTGATGCTCCTCTCCCTCTCAAGATGCTGGGTGTCCAGCTTGAGGAGATGGATTTGCTTCATCTGCTCTTTGCACTGACCGTCCTTCTTGTTCACAATCGTGCTGGTCTTGTCACGCAACTCCGAGTGTTCATTTCTGCAGCGCAGCAACGTGTGATTCAGGCCGTCTCTCTCTCCGATCGCCCGGTCCAGACATCCCTTCAGGTGCTGCTGCTCGGCCCTGTGGTTGACAGCGCGCTGCTCCAGTGACTGCTTCTCCTTCTTCACTGACTCCAGCTCCTCTTTGAGGGCCTCATTCTGCGTGCGCTCCCTCCTCAGCTCCTTTCCCTGGATCTCCATCTTCTTACCCAGCACCGACAGTTCTTTTTCACGGTGCAACAGTTGCTTCCTCTGGTGGACTCCGTTTTCGATCAAGTTGTGGATTCTTTGCCTCTCTCCCTTGATCGGCTCAGTATCAGTCATCAAAAGCGCAACTTTCTCCTTGAGGACCTCGTTTTCCATCTCAAGGGCTTTGTTTTTCTTCCTCGTGCAGAGAGATTTTTAAAGTAAAGGTTTAGACTCTCTTGTCACCATTGGAAACAAAATCCTATCATCATATCATAACATTCCAACAGAATGTTATGAATTAAATGTTATGAATTAAAGGTGCTGTTGATAACATTGATGCCTTTCAGCCACTAGATGTCGCACTCTCACTCCCCCGTTCAATTGTGTTCACTTCACAACATGCTTGCCAGTCCTATGTATGCAGGAGTGAGCATCTTAACTTTAAAGTGCAGCTATGTTGTATCTGTAGCCTATGTTGTGTGTTCAAAGACATTTTGTTCTTACTTTAAAAATAAATCGTAAAAGACACATTATTTTTACTGCAAAATGTCAACATTTACAGTGATTCCCTGAGAACATTAGGTGAGGCAGACGGAAGTGTGTCTTACTGTCTTTGTTGGTTCCTGAAGCTTCAGATTTGGTCGTTTTGGGGATAAACTTTAAAACCAACAGTAAACTGAAGGCACTCCCCACAGCACCAAAAAATGCGGTAAATGTCTCCCTGGGAATTAAAAGCAGTGTTAGGTGCACGATAGAAGAGACACTATCTTTATCCCTTTAAGGGATTTGGGTTCAGTGTATTGCTCAGGTACACTTCGACACGTGCCACGTCCCAGTTGGGGGTCGAGCCGTTGACCTTCCGGTTCCCAGACGACCTCTTAACCCAGTGCGCCACGGTCGCCCCCAAATATAGATAGATATACTATGTACAGTACATTTACAATGTTACACACACAACAATACCATTCATATCATCATCATTTTCGTTGCATTTCCATGTTTAGTTAAAGCTGTAAACACAACATTAACAAGCTATCCCCTTATGAAGGGGTCAGAAAACAGTTGCTTATTCTCACACCCAGCAGACGTGGAGCAGCATCAGCATTCATTTGGAGTCTTTTTTTGTGGTCACGTTGACTCTATTTTTAGCTCTGTTTTGGTCTCTACTCACTCCTGATTAAAATCTCTCAGCTCTTTAGCTGCTTGATGTTCCATTCTGCAGCACATCACTCAATGCAGACTCGTTCTCCAACAACACACACAGAATTAAACTCACCCAAAGCGCGTGTTAAGATGGCCGCCCAATGTGGAGCCAGCTATCATGCCGATGCCAAAACACAGGCCGATTTTGGATAAAGCATCTGCCCGTTTCTCAGGTGCTGAGAAGTCTGCAACGACCATCTGACATGCTGCAGACAGGAGAGGGATGAAGAAATAAAAGCAAGTGAAACAGCATCTATTTTTAGGATCATCAAGAAACAATAACATTAGGATAACATGTTGTTTGATTTTTGGAGTGTAGGTCATACAGTAGACTAGAGGGTAGTCTATTTAATGCCCTATTTTAATGTTTCACTTGATTTAACCACAGAAATCGTGTTAACAGTTGGAATGTTCTTATTACTAATTATCTGCTGATACCAAATCCCAATCAATATGCTCCTTCATACAGTATAACATTATGCAATAAAAATGGCAAGTTTTTAAAAATGTTCTTTCATTTCTTAGCAAGGTGTGAAAGACGGCTTCTGGGTTTCATACAACTACACGAATCACAGTAAATTCTTTGAAGGTGTATTTTTTTTCAACAAAGTATTAAGGACACTGTCAGCAAAACAAACTTAGATTTAAATCATAAATTCTAAATATTAAGAGAAAAAAAGAATCGACAATGTTCTTAAAAAAGAAATCACACCATAACTTTGGTTTGAAGTAGAAAATGTTACACTGAGTGAGCAGGATTGTATAGATGAGCGGTGCTTACCAGGCAGAACATGCATGAAGACTGTGGGGAGCTTGTGGATGAACAGCATGGCAGGATTCTCTGCTATGGCCAGCAGCAGAAAGAAAACGACTGTGGAAGAACACGCCAGAGACAAAGCTGCTCGTGCTCCGAAAATATCTGCAAACCTGCAAACAACAACAAAACTCACATACCACAAGTTTTCTCCTGGACAAAAACAGTTTAGGTCGCTGTTATGAGAACAGCAGCCTCTGAGAATAGAATAACATTCATGCACAACTGTAAAAGCAGCGATTACTTTTTGGATTGTCTTATACTTACCTTCCAAACATAGGACCCCCAAGCAGCTGGATTAAACCGACCGTGGTTTGCAAGTAACCAAACCACAAGGTGTCGAAGCCAAGTTTCTTTGCCAAATACTACAGAGATACATAATGAAAATACATCTTCAAATTCGCACAGTCGTATGTGGTAAGGTCTACATGCTTGGAGTAGCTATTATCTGGAAATCAGACCATCTCTACTCATCAATCCATCCAAATTGTGACATAAATTTCAGTAATAATGCATCATAATGTATTAGTTGATTCGATTTTCTATTATTAATCAAAGTAACTATCAAAAGCTGACCTAGTGCAGATAAAAAAGTAGTGCAGATAAAAAAGTACAATATTTGCCTCCAAAATGTAGTGAAGTAGATAAAGTAGCAGAAAATGGAAATACTCAAGTAAAGTACAATTAGGGACAGTACTTGAGTAATGTACTTTGTTACTTTCCACTGCTTAAGTGTGGCTTTTAATACAGTTGTAACAGAGTATATTCACAGTATGTTATTAGTACTTTTACCTGGTAAAGGATCTGATTACTTCCACCACTGAAGATCATTATATAACATAAAAGACCTATAACGATGACAAAGTAAATCTATCTGCAATTATAATGTATATTCAGTAAATGTGAGTGTATGTTGCTGATAATAGACCTAATAGCACATTTATAAATACAGGGCTTTTACTTGAAATTATGTATTTTTACATTAACTAACTGCTTACAACGGAGGATTTCGGGCGATGCTGTGAATTGATGCAATCGTAGCACAAATAACCACTGTTAACGTGTCATAACACACATGATCACTCGTACACTCATAATAAATAATACAGGCCATGTGTCATCATAAATAATAACAATAAAAGAAAAATAATGTCCAGCGTTTCCGGAAGCGTTTTCACGTTCAACGCCGGCACGGAAATCTTAGTTTCGGACACGTGACGTGACAGAAAAATACTCACAGGGGTGACAGAAAACTGTAAAAACATCCATGTAATATCCAAAGCAGCGATGATGTAAACGATGTGAACAATCTTCTTCTTCTGCTGTTCTGTCATGTTATCCTGGGTGGGAAGTGGAGCCCTGGGGGTCGCTTCCCTGGTTGTTTCTCCTCTTCCACTCATTTTGCTTCTTGCAGAAAAACACGCTTTATACAGTAACTAACGTTAATGTCCAGCGTGCAACACACTCCAATCAAACTGCGATCAAGGTGTCAATTGTCCAGTAAAATACCCTTTTCCCCGGTGAACTCTCACATAAACTAGCTAACCTGATGTTAGTTGTACTTTGGAACCGAACGGAGAGGCGACATGGAGGCGTTACAGAAGTAGACGTAGCCTACATACATTTTAACCCCTGTCCCTGAACGTCTCTTCAATAAGACACCGAAGGTGTGGAAGTTAGTTTTCTACAGTGGTGCATTCAAAAGCTCATACTTAGATTGTACTTTAGAGTTTTCTCGCTCGTTTTATTGGTTTTGGGTGAAACACTAAAGAGGGGTGTACTTCTTCCCACTCCTTTTCGGACATGTAATATGTATTTTTTTTTTTTTTTTTGAGAATTTACTTTATTAAAATGCTCTTCATTTTATTGGCTATTCTTGTTTGGCTTTCTTATTATTAGTTACATGTCAAAAATGAAAAAGTGTGGTTTCTCCGATAGGTTACTGAAAGCAGTACCTTTTAATTACGCTGTGTGGCAGAGTTGAAAATAAACTCTGTGCAGCACCTCAGTTTCATGTTGTCTGTCTGTCTATCTAAAGAAGTTCTTAAATGCCATAAATGTTGCAATGCAGCAATGGAAAATAAGTACCGGTACTACAATTGAAATATGCAAAATAATTGTTTTACTAATAGGCTATGTAATAATAATTTTAAAAAAAGTTAAAAGAAGTAAAAAAGTACTCAATCTGCAGCTGAGTGGCCCCTGGCAGTGTTAAATGATTATGAGTGCAATATTGGAATAGTATTAGCGATGCATTAACACGTAAACTGAACTTTTGCCAGTGTAGAGTATTTTGCTGAGGCATTTAATTCCTATGTATGATTCTGCCTGCACCTGGGTGTTATTTTGAGTTCAGGGATGACTGAAGTGTAAATATCAGGTTATATCTTCTAAACGGCAGTTAAGTTTCTCTTAACGCTCTGTTGTGGTTGAATCGGCTGAGGTCACTGACAATATGTTCCAATATGTTCATGAACAACATCTGGACCCAACGACTTGGAATTGCATAATTTCTGGGCACCCTTTGGAGTAATTTGATAATTTTATAAAGTATGTGATTAGATTGTTTACGCTTTTATGAATAAAGTCACTATATCTTTAGTAAAATCCATAAACAGACATGATAATCTATAATGTATTTTTAAAATGTGGTCTTAGTTATCTTAGTTAGGGAACTTAGAGGAGATGGGTGGAGGATTACCAAGAAAAGGAAGAGGAGCAAGGTGGACAGTTTGAAATAATAACTTTACTTCAACAATAGCTGACATTACTAAAATCCATAACACATGAATGCGTTTGAGCAGTGGTTCCGAACCTGAGGGAAATACTTTTATCCTTTCAATTTAACATCCTCAAGCAATGAAAAATAATCCGAGACAACATTAGAAACCATGTGGCGTTGTTTGCTGTCGGTTTATCTGAACATTTTAACGGATGATTTATTTTAATTTTTTTATATTTTGTATAGATTTTTTTTTTTAACTTTTCAATATATTCAATTAATAACAAATAATAACAAATTAATGATCGCTAAAAAGTACACAAAGGAAATACAAATATTACCAAAAATAACAAATCTTTTAAAAAAAACTGTTTTTATTGTGTTTAGTGTTGCTTTTATATGTCTCTTAAAACATGGGGGATCTTTAAAAAACAACAATGTTTGAGGAGTCTTATTTTGAAACTTAAAAATTAGCGCTTCAGGTTTATTATTTTGAAGTCCGTGAGCGACTTCCTCCTTCTCCCGGAAGCGTGCTCCACCAGCTGGTGTGATAGCCCCTCTGGTGTGTGTGTGTGTAGACTGTCAGAGGAGGACTTCAGTTAATCAGTTTCAGGAATATTTCCCTAATTTCTCATGGCATGTAACTTAGATATCAGAAGACATAAAGACACGATGCAGATCCTCACTCCTCACGTTTACTGGGCTCAGCGGCACGGAGAGATTTATCTCCGGGTGGATCTGAGCGACGCGAAGGTAAGTTCCACATCACCCAACCGGCTAGCTTAAGCCCTGGTGTTCAGCCAGTTAGGCTAAAACGTGGCTAAACTGACCTCCTAACGTTAGCTAAATCATCACCAACCGCCTCCATGATCTCTGAATTAGTGCAGAATACAGGCTGAAAATGAGCTGAATGAGTTATTTGTGTTGTAGCTACACTGCACAGTTATTATCAACTAAATACTTCTGATATCATTGTCAGAAGAGAGTACTCCAGAGACCCAGCTCTGTACAAACGGCATCCGGGTGTTAATGATTAATTTATGTCAGCCAGTTAAAACAAATATTATTTGACTGACTGCTTTATTTTATTCTGCTGGCTTCATGTGTTTGCATTAGTACCATGGAATACATCCTCCTGCTCCAGTCCTCGTCCTGCAGCTGCTGGACAAACGTCTTATAAAAGATGCATGACTTCTAATGGTTGTTCTGTATCCTGTTTAGCCTCCTAGCAGAACGGCTCAATGATAACCGGAACAGGCTGACAGAAGAACACTTCTGATCACCGAGGAAAGACTAAATATAAGAACCTCCTCTCAGTTTAATGAAATACAATTCAGTAGCACTAGCACGGCATTTAAGCCTCTAAAATGCCCGTAAAGTGTATGATATGTTACAGGGCTGTCAAACTAGACTGCAGTGTATTTAGCCTGGTGTACCGGATACACTTTGTACTGATTCGAAAGGATAAATCTGGTAATAATCTACATTTTTCTAAACCAAAACTAACAATGAATTGATCCCACTAACAAGGAGCCAACGCCTGATTTTATTCATCTGTGCCATGGAGCTCCTCACACACCATTCTGCTGCTTTAAATACTCACGAGATATCCGTCTGCTGATGAAACTAGTCCCTGACAAATGTACTATTTACTCCTATTTGAACTACAGCTCTCAGCTGTTTAAATAATGAAACTATAGTATTTGTGATCTTTTCATGGGATTTGTTGACAGTAAGACAAATATAATATAATATAATATAATATTAACCAGACTTGTCCTTTAATTGTGTGTGTGTGACGCCAACTCGAACTGCGAGAAACCTGGGCGTGACCCCGGACGACCAACTGTCGTTCTCAGCAAACATTGCATCAGTTCCACGCTCCTGCAGATTCCTGCTCTACAACATCAGGAGGATTCGCGCCTTCCTCACTGATGAGACGGCGCAGGTGCTCATCCAGGCTCTTGTCATCTCCCGCTTGGACTACTGCAACTCACTACTTGCCGGCTCCCCGGCGTCGGCCATCAGACCTCTGGAGCTTGTCCAGAAAGCTGCAGCTCGCCTGGTGTTCAATCGCCCCAAGTTCTCCGTTCTCGACACTGGCTACCTTAAGAGCCTGCATCCAGTTGAAGACTCTGGTGCTAGCCTACAGGGCAGGGAAAGGAACAGCTCCTTCCTATCTCCAGGCCATGGTCAAGCCCTACACCCCCGCCCGACCACTTCGCTCTGCTACCTCGGGGAGACTAGTTGCCCCGTCGCTCAGAGGTCCCTGCAGCCGATCGACCCGGTCGCGGCTGTTTTCTGTCCTGGCCCCTCAGTGGTGGAATGAACTCCCCACTGACGTCAGGACGGCAGAGTCGCTGCCCATCTTTCATCAGGCTGAAAACTCACCTCTTCAAGAAGGCCTACCCGTAGCCTTCCGCTTAGCACTTACTTAGCATCTATTGTATTCATACTAGCTTATTGCACTTCTCGTTTTCATATTAGTTTGTGGCACTTATTGCATTCGTTTGTTTCTGCACTGTACGTTGGCGCTGGTTTATGCTCTTAGATGCTTGTTTGAGGAAAGGACATGCACTTATTACTTCTGGTGACTAGTTCTCTCGAAAACCGATGTTGAATACACTTATTGTAAGTCGCTTTGGAAAAAGCGTCTGCTAAATGACTGTAATGTAATGTGTGTGTGTGTGTGTGTGTGTCAGGTTGGTTGTGATGACTGCATTTCTCTTTTTCAGAATCTCGACATCAGCTTGCAAGAAAACAACACACTTCAGTTCAGAGGTTGGTGTTTCTATTGGTGCATGTAAAGAGGACAAATATGTTTATAAGAACAATTCAAGAGAAGTTGCACGATGAAATTTATGAAGTGAAATATTGTAAAATATTCCGCATACTTTATTATTTATGATGGCAATTTCTGTATGAAACGCACTGTAAAGCTTAATCTTGTTATAATATAAATTGTAATCTTCTTCCACAGCACAGGGCCATGGAGCTAAAGGAGATAATGAATACGAGTTCAGTTTGGAGTTCTTGGAACCTGTTAGACCTGAGGTATTGAGCTTTTATCCATGTCAAATCAATTGTGATGTATTCTTTTTGCATCATTGAAATATGATTTAGGTTAAACGCCAGAGTGCAGAAGGGCAGTTATTGATTCAATTCATTTTCCTACAGTGTCTGGTATTAAATATTTGGCACACTTGTAGCTGCCCTCTCCATTGTCTCTTGTTGTGTTATCTTTCCGAGACAAATTTTTAGTGATGTGTCACTTGGTGCAAGAAAAACCTACCAGATAATTTGTCTCGTCAACAGATCCTGCTAATACAATAGCACACTCCATACAATGTTCTCTTGCTGTTCAGATGAAAATAATACCGTGCGTGAACGACTGCGTGATAATGCGTCATGCTGCTGATTGGGCAAGCGTACCCGCTAGAAATAACTGCAGTAAAGTCAAAGTGAATTGTGATTGGAAAATGTTTTCTTGCTGGAGAGAGGCTTGATTAGCTGCTACATCACAGCCTGGAATATCCCATTTATTATGAATGAATTTATTCTAGGACAGAGCTGTTTTATTCCACCTCTCAAATAAAAGCATTTGTCGCACAGTTAACTGTTTTTTTTATTGATCATCCGTAGCGGATGAAATGTGCTTACGGGAGTCGCAGTCGTCTTGTTTTTCTTCTTGGATACACACAAACCGGCTGTGTTCACACAACAGCTACCGGTACTCGCATTACGTCAGTGCCTTCTGCGTGTCTCGGTTAAGATGCGTATAAATGATCTAATACTGTGTTTTCAGATCAACCATAAGTCCACCCAGCGTCAGGTGGTCATCAAGATCAAGAAGCAGGCGGAGCGCTGGTGGGACCGGCTGACACTGCAGGGGAAGAAGCCTCTGTTTCTGGCTCCCGACTTCGACCGCTGGCTGGACGAGTCCGACGCAGAGATGGAGCTTCAAGCTAAGGTAGGAGCTGAGAAACGCACACAAATGAGAATAAGTCCACTTTGATGAGTTAAATGTGATCTACCCTGGAAAGGGCTTTTGACTGCTAATGCAAAGCTGGCAGCAGTATGTTGTGAAGCGAATATGTGGTCTATAGGAGTTATTATCGCCTCGGTTAGGTTGGTGCAGCCATGAGGCCAGGGTAAGCTCCTCATGCTGAGCCTTGCAAAGCCAAACCACAAACATTTACATTGCTCGTTGTGGTCGGGCAAAGCTGAACTTGGGAAAGGTGTAAATTCAAATCAGCTGCCTGACCGTTCTCTCCTTTGCTGGGATGTTAACATGAAGCCCTTCTACACATGACACACGGGGCTGTCACAATGATTACGTGGAAAACACAGCAACCATTAATGGACTTCTGTGTACGTCTTATCATCTAATCTACTCCTTTTATTTTTCTTTATGGTTCTGCTTATCAGTGCTACTTTTTACATTGATGATTTCAACCATCGTTTCTGTTTTTTGGTTCCTTATTGTTTTAGTATTAAATAGTTAGGGCTGTACTGGATTTATTTATTTCTTACATTTAAAGCTTCTATTGAGATGTGTCCTCATATTTAATAAACTTTATCATGTGTAGCTGTTCACACTGTGGATATATTTAACATTTCAGTGGAAATTCCAGTAGCTTTATAATACACCCTTATGAATTTAGTCTTTTATTTCTAAAGGTACTCGCCAAATCATCAATTATAATACACAAGTCAGTGAACTTCTCTGGATCTAATGAGAGCATTGACATCGTTACGCGTAATCACTGTATTAAAACAAGTAAAGATGCCAGTGAATATAAAACAACATTGTAGATCATTTCAGAGTGAGATTCTCATGGTGTGATTTTCTTTCAGGAGGAGAAGATAAACAAGATAAGTGTGGAGTCGAGAGTTCGTAAAGACCGTGAGTCACACTGAGCTCTGCACCTGCAAACATCAGAAACTCATAGAAATGTAATTAATGTGGACCTGTGCTATCCTGTGGGAGGAGTGTTTGCACCGTTAACCAGTTCATTTGATTCCTCAGCCTACCTGGGGCTGAAGAAAGGATACTTGTTTATGTACAACCTGGTGCAGTTCTTGGGATTCTCCTGGATCTTTGTCAACATGACGGTTCGACTCTTCATTCTCGGTCAAGGTTTGTAAAGAAAAAAACAACACTGGCAGTTCATGAGGTGAAATGTATGTCGCAGGAAGGCAAAGTTGGCGACAGAGAATAATTACTGGCAACAGTTACATGTGATGTTCTAGGACTGATTTCCCACCTTCCAGGCAGCTACTTCTTTCAGATAAATTCAGTATGCCATAAACGGATGCTTGCAGAGACATGAAGCCTGCTTGAAGGGGAATCCATCAGTTTATTTTTAGTCATCTTAATGGCAGTTGATCTTGTGGTTTCTTCAGTTCATCACACGGATCTCTGTAGAAGTGAAAACAAAGGCACTCGGCGTGAAACAGTTGAGTAAGACTGGCAGACTGTAGAGGGACGGACGAAATAAAGATTAAACAAGCTATTGTGGACCCTAATCGCTTTTCAATTTTATGGACAAAATAATAAATAAATAAAATAATTAGCAATTTCTGTGTGGGTGTTTATGGAATATGAAAACAGGCGAACATAATTAGCACCACTGTATAAAGAACACGAGGCCCAGAATACACTGAGAGGTCTGTGTGTTTGTTTGTGAGGAGCTATTCACAGATGAGCTCATTTGAATTGAAACAGGAACACAACTACACAGGAGGGATTTGTTTTGTAAATGATGAGGATTATGGATCGTGGCTCATGCAATGTGCTGTTTAATTATGTCTGGTTTGTTTCTCTCGCCCTCCACAGATTCGTTCTACGATACCTTCCACACCACTGCAGATATCATGTATTTCTGTCAGATGATGGCCGTGCTCGAGGTCATTAACCCCTTGTTGGGTCTGGTTAAGACTGGGTTTTTTCCTGCTATGATACAGGTAATGCAGGGAAGTCAGTCGCTTCAGCTCCTATAATACGTTTTATTATTATAAACCGTGAAAAATCTGTACTGAAGTTTAAGAGATTTAACTCTGTGAAACTGGAAAATAATGTTAATAGGAAGTTGGACGCACTGTTAGCATTAAGATGTGACCTACTTTGATGTGAGAGCTCTTGTTCTTGTGCCTCGTGATGTTGCAGGTGGCAGGGAGGAACGTCATTCTGTTCGTAATCTTCGGCAGTCTGGAAGAGATGCAGAACAAACCTGTTGTCTTCTTCGTGTTCTACCTGTGGAGTACCATCGAGATCTTCAGGTCCGCTGATGTCCCCTTCCTCCTCCCCTCTCTGGTGAACATGTGCTGTTGCCTGCTGTAACATCAGCTCTCCCTTCTCTTCATCAGGTACCCGTTCTACATGCTGGCCTGCATCAGCACTGAGTGGAAGCTGTTAACGTGGCTGAGGTACAGCCTCTGGATCCCTCTGTACCCGCTGGGAGTTGTGGCTGAAGGTGAGTGACTGGTTTACTGACCGAATGGTGGCTCAACCCGTGTGCCTCACTTTAAGCTGCTCTGGTGTCCGAGGTGAGAAAAATGTCTGCGTCCAAAAACTACCATAAAGTTGTACATTAATATTATTTTCCACTTGTTCTGCTTCCATTCTAGAGCCCTGGCTTCAAAATTGTGTTTCTTACAAAACATATTTAAAAGAAATTCATCAAAATCCGTGTTGTTGCTAATCATTGACTGATTCCAGACTGTGAAATGAAAAATGTACGTTAGCATAGATACAGAAAACAATACATTTTTCGTGGGTTTTTATACATAAAACAACATTGGTAATACGTAAACAAAGCTTTTAAAAAGTAAAAAAAAAAGATATATATATATAAATAAAATCTATCTATCTATATAACTCGGTAAAAGCGGAAAATAATATTAATATATAGCAGTTTTAGGAAGAGGACACGTTTGTCCTCCAAGGTAAAGAATGGGAGTTTTAATGGGTTGGGTGTCTGTATTCTGTCGATACAAGTTATTACAGACTTATTGTCGGAGGTGTTGGGGTTACACATGTTGCTGACAGTGTGTCGTTTTGTGTTTCCAGCTGTGGCTGTGATCCAGTCCCTGCCCATCTTTGATGAGACGCGTCTGTTCAGCTTCCCCCTCCCTGCGCTCCTGGGACACTCTTTTAGCTTCTCCTACACTCTGCAGCTCTACCTGGTCCTCATGTTCCTGGGTGAGACATCCGTTAACACATAAAAATCAGAAATACAAATGCTGATGGTTGTTTTTTGTTGTGGTATTTTTTGACAAAATTCAGGATGTTCATTGATTGGTGCATGCAGGAAATGTTCCTGAATATTTCAGGAATAGACGGCAAAGGGATTCAATCTAATCTTGTGTTAGTGCGCACTGATTTGAACTTTAAACTTGACTGTGTTTGGGATACTGTGATTTAATTGGATTTTCATCATACTGTACAAAACATGTCTCTCGAAACGCTGCGCTTGTGGAGGAATTTAGGCAACTTTATAATCGTGCTGTGCAAACGGGCCTTTTGGTGCGTTAGTCTACCGTGACAGAAAGATGGCAACTAGCCTATGAAGGTAATGCTGACAGAGACCGTTTCTTCTCCTCTCCAGGTCTCTTCATCAATTTCCGCCACCTGTACAAGCAGAGGACGAGACGATACCGCTCGAGGAAAAGGAAAGTCCAGTAACTTGACGGTTTATTTCTAACACGCTCTGAACTGCCGTCCTCTTAAAGATACAGCTGATGTTTATTTTCATCTCTAATTGCCTTTCCTCATCTTCCGACACACACACTGACCTGCTGTTGGAGTACTGGTCACCTTATTCCTCCACTGGGTGAACTGTGTAACCTTCTCCAGTCCAAATCCTGTAAACCCTACTGTACCAGCTCGACGGCGGGGGTCCCCGCTTTACTATTACCACGTTTATTCTCTTATCAATGTTCATATTTATCAACTTTTCTGTCGGTGTCTACAGTCACCGTCCAAGGTTTTGTTATATCACAAATATTTTGTTGATTTTCTTGTTTGGGGGGGAAACACAAGTGTTTACTTTATGAACATCCAGGAGTGATTTAGAGTTGGAGATTAAGTGGTTTAGGAAAACAATTTCTGTGTTCAAATACACTGCAACACATCCGCCATTTCACCTTTATTTATATTTTTCACAGTACTACAAAATAAAGGTCCTTGTTGGTTTGAAAAATATTATTAATACTCAAAACGGCTCCTCAAAATATATTGGGTTTATTGGTATTTTAGCCAACTAATTATAAAATCCTAGATTATTCAGAGTCAATTTTAACCTGTTATTTTCACAACCCGTTCTCACTCCCAACTCCTCAAATACTGGCCCAACCTGTCAAGCTATGACACTCCACGTACCCCTCTAGTGTCAGTTCTGCACAGGCAGAGCTGCGTCTTGTGGCCGCAGTACTTGTGACGCGAGTGGAGAAGAAGGGAGGTGACGTAGTCAAACTAGTGACCGAGCAAGTCCACATAGGGCGGAGGTCGGGGTGGATGGATGAGTCAAACTAACACAGGACTTTAACCCAGGAGACCGCTGTTCATATGATTGTCTCCCTGATGTTGGAGATGTCTGCTTGTTTTCTTCAGGGATTGATTGTGTGAAAACAGCCTGTAAACAAAATGTTTTTTGTCAGACTGAATTCTGGAATATCGGAACGTACTGTATTTAGATTCACCGCGAGACGCAACAATCTCAAGGATGTTTCAAGTCTTTGAAAGTTGATTTCGAACTTGTAGATTCTTGGAGAATCCGTCTGCATTAATGCAGAGTTGATAAGCGAACACGACTTTTATGGTTCTTGAATTAATGGAGATATTATTTCAAATGCTTTAGCATGAAAACACTGTCTCTTCACTATAACCTGTCAGTTTTGATAGTTGTTGTTTTGATTCACTGTCACTTGGATGAAGCCGTCGGTCATTTACTGCTGTGAATATTAGCAACGCCAGGCAAATTAATGTAGAACGAAATAATCGAATAATGTTTTTGTTTTTTGTCCTGCGAAATTATAACTGTTGTTAAAAAGTGCAAAAGGGACATGGCTCATCATGATTAGATGTTAGAATGAAGTTAAATACTGTGTTTACAGCGGACAGGAAAGGGGCGATGGAGTTGGCTGAGGTTCAGACTCCACAACCCGCTCACTTATTTGAAAAAGGGCAGAGATACAAATAGATCTCGATGCGTTCTACAAAACCAAATCTTACCATACCTTCATAAATTATACCCATTGTTGTTGTTTGGACCAGGGAAGTTTTGGTCTTATGGTAAGAAATAACCAAAGGGGATATTTGTCAAAAATGTTTGCTTTCCAAAACATCTCGTCATCATATTTCTTTACTCTCAAAGATTGGAATCTGTATCAACGTCATAATATCCACTATTGCTTTAGCTCAATTGTTTTTTAAATGTTGTTTCTAACGAGCAGCAGCGTCTTAAAACGGTCCGATGTAATGATTGGATGTGAACTGTACTCTAGACCAGCGGTTCCCAAACTTTTTAGGCCGCGCACCCCCCCCCCCCCTTAATAAAAAAAAAATTAAAAAAAGCAACAGAGCCTTTTAAGCCTTCATAGCCGCATAAGAATCGGACCAATGAGAGAACAGTTTGCTCGCGCGTGGCATTTGTTTACAAGATTTAGTCCGCTGTTAAATGTTGCAGTGTGAACACAAACCGAACAAAGCAGCAACTGCAACAAAGCAAACGAACTGTTTGTGAAAACGCCCTGAAACACTGCAACAAAGTTTCAATAACTTTCAGTGACACAAGGCGTCACTTTTAAAGAGCAATACGGATGCGAGCACACACGCACAGGCTCAGAGGCAGATTATCACATTTAATTTACAATTAATGAGCGACTAATGCAGCCAGGATGTCTTCGGACAAAGCATCGATGCGGCGCGACACAGTGTTGTTGGACACCGGGATCATGTCCAACTTTTTTGCTTCTTTCTCCCCAATCATACATTCCACCATCTCTCTGGCAGCTGGCGAGCTCACGTCTTCGGCGATTGTGTGCGGTAGCCCCTTTCTCGCTATTCTGTAACCAGATATGAAGCCCGTAGTGCGTCATTTATAGACCAACACATGAATGAGACTGCAGTTGTTTTTGGCTGTTTTGTAACTCCTCCAATTTGGATATAAACAATGTAAGGGGCTTTTGACTTGCACTGGCATGCTTGGTGTTCAGGTGGCGACGTAAATAAGAGCTTCAGACTGTTAGCCAGAACCTCACTGCACACCACGCACTGTGGCTTTGGGGAATCTGCGTTGCCAATCCAAGTGAAGCCCAGACACACATACTTTTCATCATATTTCCTCTTTTTTCCCAGTCTGATGCTCACTCTCGTTTCCTCTTTTTTCACCTTGACTCCGCGATGGGCCGATGTGCTCCCGATTTGTCTGTGCTATCCCTTCCTCCTTTTCGGTCTCCTCTGTCTCATCTTCCTCTGACTCTGGCTAGATTTCTTCTCCCGGTCTCTCCCAACACACCTCTCCGTTCCCCTCGCCTCCGATTCCTCTCTCTCTCTCTGTCCCTCTCTTTTACGACTGATAGCTTCAGATGTCCCACCTGACAGTTTTTAAATTAAAATTACATTTTTTTTTATATTTAATATTATTACACCATCAGACCGCCATTACACTTTTCCTCTCGCGCACCCCCTAGAGGCAGCTCGCGCACCCCCAGGGGTGCGCGCACCCCACTTTGGGAATCCCTGCTCTAGACCATGAGCATTAACAATATTCAGGGGAATGTTGTGGCTGAATGCACCGATTTGACGTGAACATTTTAGAAGTCTATAATAACAAATGTTGTGTAAGTTTTATTTTTAATCTTTTATTCGATGGTTTGTTCCATTTGGAGCCCACATGTCCGAACTGAACTCTTCCAGATGTAAACTCACTACTATAAATTACAAGTACTCGTGCACTCTGAAGGATTCACTGACTGTACACAAGAGTTCTTTGTTTTGCTTTTTCTCCTTTTTCCAAACTGGTCACCTTTTGAGCCTTTGTTTGTTTGTTTTATATTTATTTGTGTTTACTGAAGTTCTTGATTTGAATTTATTTGTTTTAGATAGATTTTTCTAATGGGAAGGATGTGTAGTAGACAAACTGTTTGATTTAGACATTTTATTGCATTTCAAAAGTCCTTTTGGGCAAATTCAGACTTGATTGTAAGTCACAATTACGGTTTCCTGACAAAATAAACATCAGTTACTATTTTGGAGGTGGGGTGCTTTTTTTCTCTCAGTTCCTGTTATGAAATGTTGGAACGGTATTCTTTTCAAACTAGGAACGATGCAGTTATTTGTTATGCATGTTAACTAATCTGCCATGAGGGGCCTTCAATAGATTTTACTTTACAAGATTGTATAGCGTCTGAGTTTGTTTTTTAACGTGGCACATTTAAATATAGATCAGCATACATAATGGCATTACATGAGTTGGTATTTGTAGTTAAAAAATAGTTTCTGGTGTTGGTGAGTAGAAGAAGGAACATACACACCTATTCTTGAGGTAGATGCAGGTTTTGTCTTCAAAACATAAGGAACATTTTTTTTCGACAGTATTTTATAAGACAACTTAATTCTGAATCATATGGGACCGTTTTAAAGGGGACATTCAGCTTCATACTTGCAAAAATAATATTGTACACCTTTTGCAAAGGTAGTTCTGAAACCATGGCTGGACTTAGATGGGGGGGGGGTGTGGTGGTATTGCTTTTATTATTGGTTTTATAGATTTCAAACGCTATCACTGAGGCAAAAAGCCCCAGCTAAACCAAAAAGCTCTTGTTTTCCACGTGCATGTTCAGGTTTTTAATTTTCAGAAGAAAAACAATCTCCACGCCCCCAAAACCCGGCTACACCTGTCCACAGCCAAAATAACGCGCAAACTCCTCCTGTTGGCTCTGAGCATCTCATAGTTCATCGAGCAGGCAGCGCGCTCAGAGCTGCCCACGAGGTTTCACCTCAAACTGGCAGCTGCGACCGGCACTTTGAATGTTGGCGTGTTGATACAGCGTTGTATGTGAAAGGGAAGATGCGAGGTGTTTCCGCTCCGAATCCTATAGCAGCATTATGCTGAGCTGCGTTCCAGGCCTGACATGCTATGCGCACTTGTAGCTCCCCAAAACCCGGAGCCAGCATCTCTGCGTCCGTTACGCACAGCTGGAGCGACTGTCCGCAAGTTCGAGGGGGCGAGGGGCCGAGCAGCCGGCGCTACAGGTAAGACCCGCACCGCCTCTCACTGCACAAAGCGCCTTTTTTGGATGGTGAAGGATTATCGATTATCTGCGCTGACCTCGTTTACTCCTCACTTCAGCCTCAACTCGACCTTTGTCATCACATATGTGATGGTTTTATTGACACGGACATCTTAATACACAGAGGGTATAAGATGATTTCATCTTTCATTATTGATCTTTTTCCGCGAATTTCATCACGTCGTCTCTGTGCGCGAGCTCACGCTTCATTTAATCAAAGGCAATCTCTGATTTAATTGCATTATTGTGAGGCAAGTCCGGTTTTTTTCTTTCCGTTTTAACATGTTCAACGTGTCCTCAACGCACTCCAGTTTTGTGAGAAGCCAAAGCCTGTGTGATTATGTAGCCATAGTAACAGGTGGCTGTCTGCATCCACCCCCAACACACACACACACACACACAGAGAGAGACACTCCTCTTCAGTAGATCTTCCTCTGCAGCTATGCAAGCAAAGATGACATTACACATAGCCATGTTCATGATGTTGTGATTGTATCCGTTTCCAGTCTTTCCACATGTTGAAGCTGCCTGCTGTAAAAGATGAGACACACTCTGCGTACGTGTGTGCGTCTCCTCCCTGTCGGCGGCATCTTCTCGCCACATATCGCAGCTGGAGCCACCAAGGAATAGCAATGCATCTGACATAACTTCCTGTTTGGAGTCGAGACAACGAGGGCAATGAAGGTGCACTCGCCGCCGAGGAGGAGACTCAAGCACAGTCGCGTCCTCTTCTTCATCTCAGGTGTTCTGCTGTGTTTGGTCTACACGCTGACTCTGAAGGCCCGGCTGTCAGGCCCGCGAGCCTCCGCCCAGACGGATGACGCGCTCGGTGATGATGTTGTGGAGGTCAGCATTCGGGAGGTGATTGCATCCAATGAGACGGATGTGGGGGTTGTCTCACCTGAGAGCACCAAACCTCCTTTGGTGATACTCGTCAACAGGACAGATGTAGAACATTGTCTCTACGTAGATCCTCAACCTCCTCCAACTCCACCGCCACCAACCACGCCGGACACCCCTCACAAGAAGGGCGATTACCCCGTGGACATCTTCTCAGTGGAGGAGCGACAGCAGGGCTGGGTGGCCCTGCACCTCCTCGGCATGATCTACATGTTTGTCGCCCTGGCCATCGTCTGTGACGAGTTCTTTGTTCCCGGGTTGGATGTCATCGCCATCAGGCTGGATATCTCTGACGACGTGGCGGGGGCCACCTTCATGGCGGCCGGAGGCTCTGCCCCGGAGCTCTTCACCTCCCTGATCGGCGTCTTCATCTCCCACAGCAACGTGGGCATCGGCACCATCGTGGGCTCGGCCGTCTTCAACATCCTGTTTGTGATCGGCATGTGCGCCATCTTCTCCCGGGAGATGCTGCATCTGACCTGGTGGCCGCTCTTCAGAGACGTTACCTTCTACATCCTTGACCTCATCATGCTCATCGTCTTCTTCCTGGACAACACCATCCTGTGGTGGGAGAGCTTGATGCTGTTGATGGGCTACATCAGCTACGTGAGCTTCATGAAGTTCAACAGGCAGATCGAGAATGTGGTCAAGACCCTGATCAACAGGCACATGGGTATCGTCAAGGTGTGGACCGCAGAGGAGCCGGAGAAGGTCAGTTGGTGATACACGTCTGGGGAAAAAGTGGCTTAAAGATGGCTATCGTGAAATTCACAACAATATAATCTGTATTCACACTGAGGTTGTAGAAAACATCCCTCTGCCTACCAGTCTGTGTCCATCAAAGCTGATTTGATAGTTTACAGATTGCCTCAGTGTCCAATCAGATGTGTGGTTGGACAATCAGCTCTCCATTCAACACTGGCAGCTCTAAATAACTGATTACAGCCACAATGTGGCTCCTTCATTTGCAACATCAAATACATCTAATTCGTGATGCACTGAAAATAATCCAGTGATAATAGCACTATAATTGTAATTTCTGATCAGTTATGTGCCTGTTAAGAGCAGAAATGGCTGTCGTGTCATTCGGTTAACAGTAGGAGACATGATTAGTCAATCAACAGAAACGATTAGCAATCAACAACACTTTTGATCATACATTGAACATTTAAGTCATTTTTAAAACAGAAATACCAAAATCATCAGTTCTAACTTTTTTTTGTCATATTTTACAGCAAACTAAATATCTTTCAGTATTGGATTGTTTGTTGGATAAAACAAGCAATTTGAATATGTCAATTTGTGTTCCGAGTAACTGTGATGATCCTTTTTTTTTCTACAATTTTCATGCATTTTATACACCAAAGAACTTATGAATTGGGAAAATATTTGTTCATTGCCCTTTACATCAATATCGCACAGAATATTTTCCTGATGATAATATTTAACACCACAATAAAAAAAGAACAGCAAAAAGAACAGACAACAAAAGATGCAGACAACAAAGATGTCTCTGCAGAGCAGTTGTTGCCAGATCGACTTCCATCTGAACACAGTATATTTTCTGCCCTTTCATCTCCTCGCAGTTGGAACTGCTGCCTGCTCAGATGCAATGAAAGAGGGACAGTGATTTTGTGGGTCTGAGCAGGTGATGCCCTGTATTTGTGTAAAATCCTTTGATGATGCTGAACAAGAAAGGGCTCCAGGTGTCACAGACGGCGTGTCACAGTAATGAAGTGATTGAAACGTCACTCTGTCTCTGCCACAGCCCTGAAATACCAGTATGCAGAGATGTTGTTTCATTTCGAATGAAAAACAAAGTAGTGTGTTTTTAAAAGGCTTTTTTGTCTCTGTACAATGCCTGAAGATTAAACGGCTTCTTGCTGCTCCCAGAAAGCAGTAAATGTCTGAGCCCGCAATTAACATGCAGAGCTGTGTTTCAGTATTTCAAGTACTGCCAGCGCATTGTCCAATAAGCCTGAAGCACGTCTGCAGACAGTGTGTGCTCCCTCAGTGATAACACTGGACGTAATGACGCATGCTGCCACGTTACTGGGTCAGAATTACTGCACTCTAAAGTATCCTCTTCCTGCATTGTCCAACAAGTATTTACAGTCGTGTCTCTTTAATCTGTTTAGGGAAGGATACCTGTTGAACGTAGGACACGGGGAATTAAGGATCATGTTGCAGAGACAGAGGACTCGGGCAGGAATCACTTAAGAACAGATTCATTTGCACGAAGGAGAAATTTGATCGATTGTATTTTACTGTGCATCTGATTGAATAACAACCAACTGAAATAAGTAATAAAGTAAAATGATGTGCAGTAAAATTCATATTCTGTTTTATCGCAGCAATGTGACGTGCAATGCATTATGGTTTGCCAATTTCCTGGGAACAGATTTCAGTTTGCTCTGCAGCTCCTTCGATTCAGCAGTTGTACCACTGCACCGACTCCCTCTGGGTCCTTCCGGAAGTTGTTATCCAGAAGGAACACATGTCTTCTGTAATCGCCTGTAATGTATCGCGTTGTTCATCCCCGTCACTTTGTCTGCCTCCTGTTTTAGCATCTAACTGCATGGCAAACCACTGCTGTTTTCTCACTACTAATGATGACAGCTGTAGGGATGTTTTCAGGTCCATTTTTGATTGAGAAGTCCACCCATCACCCCCCCAGAAATCTTCCTTGCCGGTCTGCAGATTTGATATTGGTTTAGGCTCTGCTTAAGACCAAACTCTCAGGATTAAAGGTGCTGAATTCCAAATTAAGAGCACAAGATTGAGGGATTGCCTCAATCTTGACTGCTGAGTCGGCAATTAGTAGCGACCTATGCTAACTGTGCAAACAGCAGGAAACGCTGTATGCGCACAGTGCAGAGCGGTAATTGTCTAGTCAGTGGGGGCACACGCATGGACTCACATGCACTCTCACACGCACTCTCACACGCACGCTCGCACGCACGTGTGCACACAGCGACTTCATTCTCTCTTCAGGTAGACATTACTCCACTGCATCTGTACAAAGCAAATAGTTATTTGCCGCTATATTAATGCTCTGAATTTCTATTTTAGTACCTCTTAAATCAAGCATTTTTGATTTTTAGGAACTCTGAACAACTAAATGTGTGATGTTGTTTCGTTGTTTGACAATGAAACAAACGAATCTCTGTACATGTTCACAGGGAAACTGAATTACTGAGGTGCTGCTAACTGATTAAGCTGTCACAAAATTTACAGGAGAGTGAATCTCCACCAGCACCACGTCCTCCGGCTGCTGCTGCACCTCCTCCTGCTGTCCATGAATCCAAAAATGAACTTGAACCACCTCCGAGCTCCCCTCAATGCAACGCACCGCCACAGGATGATGACACAGCAAAACGCAAGGTACCAAAAGCTAAATCGAGTGTTGATGTGGATTGACATTCTTCATTTTGGTAATTTATTACACGGCTCTCAGTATTAGAGCTTCCAATTTATTGCACCTTATTTGCTGTGGTCATTTTACTTATTCAGTGAATTGCTCAGTTGTGATGCTGGGAATGTAATTCCTCATGTAAATGCAGAAATGAATCCCAGAGATTCGTATCCCTCTGGACTTGTGCAGTAATGTAAAATAACATCTGCAAGTCATGAAAAAGTGGATTTCAAGGCTGTACGAGGTATTCCACACAGTTAAATGCTACATTTTAGTGTGTAAAATGAAACTAAATGATGAGGGTGGCAGATTTACCATCGCAATTCTGACACAATGGCTCATCGATTTCAGAAAAAGTTTGACAAAAGCAGTTTTTCATTTCTAGCCTGCAACTGATTTTACACGGTTGAAATCACAACTGACGAGCAGATTTTATCAGCTGTAAGCTCGCAAGCTAATTAAGCCAACGCTGGCTAAATGAATTGTCTGAAAACAACGCGTATTAAAATGAGAACCCGATGAAAGCAGTTTCATAAATATGCAATTCAGCACCGGTGCTGAATACATGATGTGGTTGTGCTACAAGACTGAGGCTAAATGCTGACACGTTCCAGGAAAACACCTGCTTCCACATAGTGGGTTAAAATACTTTGTCTGGGAGTGTGAAGCTTGGTGTCTCGATTCCCAACAAATATCTGTTAAACACTAAACGCATGTCACGGTTTTCTCCACAGTTAAAATAATAACAATTATATTCGTTTTCAGGTCATTTATCCTGTTCTGTCCAACTACTTATTCCAGAACCCGATACAAAACATAAACAAAGCACCGCGCGTCAAATCGATGCTATGATGCCGAGGGCGACATTTATCTAGCATGGGGTATTAAAATGGTTGCAATCTCACCGCTAGATGAAACTAAATTCTGCACACTGCTCCTTTAATCACAGAAGGTATTGGTGCTATTGGCCTTCAAAGCTTTGCACTTGTTCAACTCTACATTGCCTTGAAGTTGTTGATGCAGTGTGGTCCCTGGCTTTGTGTCTGCTGGCCTGTAGACGCGTCCCAGCCTGCAGCGAGGCGGCAGCTTTGCCTCCCTCCACAACACCTCGCTGAGGAGCAGCATCTTCCAGCTGATGATCCACACGCTGGACCCTCTGGGAGAAGGTAACGGCCGCAACCAACCACAGTTCCTGCAGTAATGAGATCAAATTTGCAGCCTGTTGCTTGAGGAGCTTTTAAGGAGTTGATATGCGTTTGATGCGTTGCATTTGATCCTGAAAGGTTTTTTTAAAGGCAGGTTTTCTCTCGTGTGGTGTGCGAGAGAAAACGTTTTCATAGATTTTCATAAAGCTGCAGTGGCTTTGAGGTGCAAAATACAACTCAACAAGTAAACCAAAGATAACTTATAAAACAACCAAATACTGTGTCTGAATGCTCTTCAGTTTCTCAGTTCATCAAATATACTATTTTGTCGTACAATACTATCACCCTAAAAATTATAACTTGCCCTTTAAAGTTGAGAATAAGGCAAAAACGATTCTTGCAAATTGTCCACAAATAAATACAACTCTTCACCTTTAGACAGCATTTTGGATATTATTTAATTATATTATATTGTTTGGATATTATTTAGATTATATTATTTTATTAAATTGCATTTTACATTTGATGACACCAGTCTTTCTGCACACCGTAACTTGATACTGTAATGTTATTTCTGCACCACATTGTAATAATATCCCGCTGGATGCAGAAGAGCTGTAGCTCATGATTCTTTTACATAAAGCAGAATTGTTGACAATGATAAATGTGTCTTATTTATATCATATTTGACATAAATGCATAAAGTCTGAGAAGCTGGAGCTGGTGAACTTCTGCTGAAAGAAACGATTCATTTGCTGCTGATCGACTGAATGTTCCAGCTCTAGGATGCGGTGACTTAACGCTGTCCTAGTCTGTCCCGTCCTGTAAGTCGGGGCAGAGCAGTGAACCAACGCAACCTTCAGCCCGTCCTCAAACTCCCCGGGCCGCTGTTCCCTCGCTCGCACAGCACTCGGCCACCACTGATCCTAATCAGCTTTTGAATAGAGGCTAATAAGAGCCAGTGTGCTAACAGACCAAGCGCTTTATCTCTGTGGACCCAGTGTGCAGCAGCAGCAGCAGCAGCTGAGGCCGGCTCCGTGGCATTACTGTGGTAAACTGTCAGCATCTTAGACGTTTAGCTTCCTGATAACTAAACCAGTTTTCTGTGTTACATGAATACAGATGTGGAGGAAGTATTCCGATTATTTACTTTGGTAAAAGTACCATGAAAGGAAAGATCCTCTTCCTAAAATACTTTACATTGTTAACGTGTTATTTTGGTATTTTTAAGCCTGGACCCTATATTTTCCCGTGTTTATGTGACGAACAATGTTTTTAACAGGTGGGGAAAATAGTTTTTGTTCTGACACTCAACCATGTTTGAAATAGGACTAAAAGCAGTCGTGTTCACTTCTAGGTGCACTCAAACAAAAGGTGCATATGTTGGTGGTTTGCAAGTTATCTAAATTAAAACTCATCTGGAAGAAAACCGATATGCTGCCCTAAAATATTTCACCAGTTTTTTTTACTTCATAAATGTAAGGAATACATAGAAGTAACTTAGAAATATTATCCTTGCAAACCTTTTATTTTCTCCTGTTCGTCATGAACACAGGAGAGACAATACTTTACATCAGACTAAGAAAATTGATCACCGACATGTGTTTTCCCTGTTTCTCAGGGCTGCCGTAGTGATGCCTGGTGATGCATTTCTGAGTTTATTTCATCTTTTTGTTCCGGTAGATAACTGGTCAAGCAAAGTCGCATCGCATGCAGATATTTTAGAAAGTTAGAAATGTGTTTGAAGGCACCGAACGGCTCAGGCAGGTGATTACATCGTGTCGGTTTGAGTGGACACAGCGTGCGGTCACAGAGAAAATACGTAAATCTCAGATGGCCAAGAAGTTGAAATGGCTGCTGTGGGTTTCCGTCCTTAGAGGCCGCCCTTAGAGGCAACGTGAAAATCCCCGGCCAGAGGAAAGCCAGAAGAGGTAAGAGCGGCAACATGTTGTCGCCTCGCTGTTGTTTCCTGTCATGTGTGGTGTTGTGGTTAGTGAGGACATTCAGCAACTCAAACAAAAGACAACAAATCACAATCCTCTCCACGAGTATGGCAACGCATTGCTGCCACACTAGAAAACAGATAACGGATCAGTGTCATGTTATAGTGTGAACAGTTTGTTATAACAAGATGTTTTCAGGTTATTACAACGTACAAACTTATTACCTTATAACAAGAAACAATTATTGTTCTAACAAGAACCTATTCATCTTGTATGAGGTTGTATAACATGAAAACTTGTTATGTTGTGCACTTTATGTATGTAGTTGCATGTGATTAAAGTGTCACATAACCGGAAGAGACTGAAGATGTTCAGAATTTAGTTTAATGCGTGTCTCTGCCAATCAGAGACATCCTTTAATGGGGATGTCAGAGGGGAGGGGTCAGTACAGAGGAAAGGTAAGATATCTGTGTGTATTATGGTTGTTGTTGTTGTGGTTGTTGTTGTTGTTGTTGTGTTCAGTCGGATCTGCTTCTGTCCCAAAAATGTTTCTGAACTGGTTTTTGGATATCTTGGATGTTGTTGTATTAGATGTGTGTTTGTTTGCATCCAGTTGTTTCTGTGTTGTTGTGAGGATCACTGACCTTTTTTCACACACTGGCTGTTTGGAAAACTAATAAATAAACTATATATTTACAATAATAATCACAGGATTATTACAGAATCTGAGTCTGTGCTCATTTAGTTTGAGCAATGTCTTACATTATCGTAAATGCAATTTAACAAAAGTCTTGGTACTAAAGCAAAAAACCTCTTGCAAATACTATGATACTTTTATTCAGTTGCTAATTTGACAGCCCATAGTATAGAAATATCTAAGAGTCAAGCGTATGAGGAGATGTACACTGGCCCACTATTGTGTAACAAGATTTAGTCTGCAGCAGACTCCCCTCTGAGGAAAAGAATAGAAACATTGATCACCAGGAGGGATGTAGGAAATGTAACTCCAGTCCTTGGTTCACTTTCTTTTAAACGGCCAGAGTGTGAGTGTGTAAAGTCAAAGGCATGTTGACTTGGTTGAACAAACTGCTCGTGCTGAAGTATCCCTCGACCAATATTAAAAAATAATGTTGTATATGAGCGATGATTTTCTTGATTGCAGTCCAGAACAAAGTTAAGGCTGTGAACGTCCCGGTCTCAGGCAAATTACAGAGCAAGTCACATCACCGGCCCTCTGAAGGTGAGTTGTGTGTCACAGGCTGACGGTTTGATAAAAGCCAACAGTCGGGCAAGATTCATGTCAATTCCATGAGACAAGTGCGATAGGTGTATTAGCCTAGCTTAGCACAAAGACTGGAAGCAGGTGGAAACTCAAACTCAAAATATTTAAAGTTTGGTCCGAGTGTGTCGGCAGAGTAAAAGACACACGCTGTGTTACATTGTCAGCTACATAACAAATGGTCTGTTCTGTATTGTGGCCATTTTCTTTGCAGCAGCGCGTCAAATTCAGATCAGGAGAAGACGGCCAACTCCAGCTTTAACCCCCGAAAACTGCATCCAGAGTTGTTTTCTGTATTACTGACGTTCCTACTGGTAGAATTCACATGATAGAGTTCCAAATAAGAATTGGTTATAACCATGTAATGGCCGCTAAAACCATGTATCTGTATCTTTATATTTTATTTAGTGACTTTTTGTTGGTATTTTTCAATTTAAAGGTTTTCTTTATTTAGAAGTTTGTATGCTGGAAGTGCAGCACTCGTGTAAAAGGTCGGTTGCTTGTCGTTGATCAAAGATGGCTGAAGAAGGTTGTTCTCTACAATCAGCGGAGCCTTTCACTCGGTGTTCGTGCGTCACAGTACGGAGTAATGAAGTCCTTCAGACTCTGAGGTGCAGAGCAGAGTGGGGCTGCAGGGAGTCTGGAGGGGCCTCAACAAGAATCCATCAGCCCGAAGATTAACATGCAGACGGGACCGTGTGTGTGTGTGTGTGTGTGTGAGTGAGAGTGTCAGAGAGAGCAGTTTTTGGCAAAGAAAAACAATGTTTACTGAATCATCTACTTGTTGAGACAGACAGGACGATTGAACAACTTAATTGAAGTGTTGGAGTCCTCTATACAGTATATCTGCTGATGTGTTGTGGGGAGATGCAGTATAGCTGTAATATACGTATAGATATCCCTGTAATATATGTATAGATATCCCTGTAATATACGTATAGATATCCCTGTAATATATGTATAGATATCCCTGTAATATATGTATAGATATACCTGTAATATATGTATAGATATCCCTGTAATATATGTATAGATATCCCTGTAATATATGTATAGATATCCCTGTAATATATGTATAGATATACCTGTAATATATGTATAGATATCCCTGTAATATATGTATAGATATCCCTGTAATATATGTATAGATATCCCTGTAATATATGTATAGATATCCCTGTAATATATGTATAGATATCCCTGTAATATATGTATAGATATCCCTGTAATATATGTATAGATATCCCTGTAATATACGTATAGATATCCCTGTAATATACGTATAGATATCCCTGTAATATATGTATAGATATCCCTGTAATATATGTATAGATATCCCTGTAATATATGTATAGATATACCTGTAATATATGTATAGATATCCCTGTAATATATGTATAGATATACCTGTAATATATGTATAGATATACCTGTAATATATGTATAGATATCCCTGTAATATATGTATAGATATCCCTGTAATATATGTATAGATATCCCTGTAATATATGTATAGATATCCCTGTAATATATGTATAGATATCCCTGTAATATATGTATAGATATCCCTGTAATATATGTATAGATATCCCTGTAATATATGTATAGATATCCCTGTAATATACGTATAGATATCCCTGTAATATACGTATAGATATCCCTGTAATATACGTATAGATATCCCTGTAATATACGTATAGATATCCCTGTAATATACGTATAGATATACCTGTAATATACGTATAGATATCCCTGTAATATACGTATAGATATCCCTGTAATATATGTATAGATATACCTGTAATATATGTATAGATATCCCTGTAATATATGTATAGATATACCTGTAATATATGTATAGATATCCCTGTAATATATGTATAGATATACCTGTAATATATGTATAGATATACCTGTAATATATGTATAGATATACCTGTAATATATGTATAGATATACCTGTAATATATGTACAGATATCCCTGTAATATATGTACAGATATCCCTGTAATATATGTACAGATATCCCTGTAATATATGTACAGATATACCTGTAATATACGTACAGATATCCCTGTAATATACGTATAGATATCCCTGTAATATACGTATAGATATACCTGTAATATACGTATAGATATACCTGTAATATACGTATAGATATCCCTGTAATATACGTATAGATATACCTGTAATATACGTATAGATATCCCTGTAATATACGTATAGATATCCCTGTAATATATGTATAGATATCCCTGTCATTCTGTGTGTTGGTCCTCTTTCTCCAGATGAGCCTCAGCCGACTGAGCCAGCCAGCGCTGCTGCCGCTGCAGCCGAGCCGTCCACCTCACAGCCTCAAAAGACAGAAGAGAAGAGCGTGAAGCTGGCCGACCAGCCAAAGGTTCACACTGCTGATTTCAAAACAATGACTAGAATAGAACCTGAACACGATTATTCACACAGACCTGTTTTTAAATTGAGATTTATTTTTAAATTATTTCGATCCTCCAGTTTCAAAGTAGTGACTTTTGGATTTCCTGAGATGAATAACAATCAGCCTCTCTACACTCCTGCCATCCTCCATGTTTATTCATGTTAATTGCAACTTGGGACAACTGGGAAATAGGAGGTATTGATGAACTTGTGAACTATTATTGATATTATCGTTACAACCGGGAACATTCGACTTACAAACAGTCGAATGTTGTCAATTTGGATGATAGAAAAAAAATGAAGTCACATTAAGAAACTTCCAGCTGCTGATGTGAAGTTTGATAGTTTGATAGCAGACACATCTGCATCCAGAGGAGAAGTCTGTTGTCTCCTGCCTTATAAGCCGACCCCCCCCCCCCCCCTTGGTTTTCATGCTTTTGTGTGAATCACTGCCTCTGTGATGGCCGCTCAAGGTACAAGTACCTCAAGTACAGATGTTGAGTAAATGTATTTAGCTACATTCCTCCACTGTAGACACTTGTAACTTTTCAAACAAAGATATTACAAATATAATTATTGTGATTAGTTCCAACTGTGCTTTTCCTGCTGTCAAGAGTCAAAGGTTTTTATTGTGAAAAAGGTCAAGTGTGCTCGAATATTAGCGACGCTATCAGGATTTAGGTTATTCTGAGAGTAAAATCAAATGTAAAGTCCCGGTGTTGCTTTCTCCTGCAGGCGGCAGCGGGTGGATCAGCGGGCTCGGATGGCAGCGGCGGCGAGTCCGGTGGGGGTGACGGCGATGGTGGAAACGAGGAGGAGGAAGACGAGAACGAACCGTTGTCTTTAGAGTGGCCTGAAACCAAACGCAAGCAGGCCACCTACCTGTTCCTGCTGCCCATCGTGTTCCCGCTGTGGCTCACGCTGCCTGACGTCCGCAGACTGGTGAGTACAATCCACATTTGAAGTACTTGTACAGTTTCCCGCTACTTCTTCTACTCCACTACATACTTATCACACATTCTTGTGACAACTTTAGTTACTTTATTATCCCCTTCCTGTCCAGTGAAGACCCCGTATATCCATCCTTCATTTCATCACAAACATTTAACATCAACACATCTGAAGTGTTTCTTTGTGTGTTGAGAAAATTCTTCTGAAGCTAAATAGTCAATTTAAAAACCCTCTTTGATCAGCTGGAAAATGCATCGTGACAAAGGCTGTTTTAGCTGATGAAAAGTAGACTTTTCATCTTAATCATCTTAATACATTTCCTTAAAAAAAAAGAAGAGCATGTGGATTTTTCATCAATTCATAATTTATATTAAACCGATTTTTTTCTTTTTTAGAAGCACTCTGAACTATTTTGTCCCAAGTGTGTGAGTCTGTCCGCAGCCAATCTCGCATCCGACTGACCAATCAGCCTCATGTTGTTGTGCACATGTATGACTCAAGGGACCTCTCATGGTTGCGGTGATTCACTGTTTTTGAAAATATATTTGAAAATGAAAAAAATGGTGTTTGTGAAAGTCCTTGAATTCAAGGTAGTGTTGACCCTGTATGACGTTTTTGTAAATAAACAGATGTCACACACATGCAAATCAGTTTGACATGTTTTACTAAAGAGCACCATTTATTCATCTGGTTTAAAGTAATGCCGTTCTGTGTCTGTTTCTCTGAACTTGTTTCTTATTTTCCAGGAGGCCAGGCAGTATTTTGCCCTGTCGTTTATCGGCTCCATCACGTGGATCGGAATTTTCTCCTACATGATGGTGTGGTGGGCTCATCAGGTTGGTTGTCATGTTTACAGCAATTTAAAAGCCACTGACTTACTGGAGTCCCTGCTGGTTTTTTTTTGGCAAACTCAGAGTAAGGATGGATTATTCATTTGTAATCTTCTTGTTCTACAGGTGGGGGAGACGATCGGTATCTCGGAGGAAATCATGGGCCTGACTATCCTGGCGGCCGGGACGTCGATCCCCGACCTGATCACCAGTGTGATCGTGGCCCGGAAAGGTCTGGGGGACATGGCCGTGTCCAGCTCGGTGGGCAGTAATATCTTCGACATCACTGTAGGGTGAGTACCGGCTGCAACGGAAAAATAATTTCAAGCTGGCTTGTTTTGGCTTGTATCTAATTGCAGCAGTAATTCTCAGTTCTGAAGCAAAAGTATCAATCCAACAATGTAAAAAATACTCTAGAGTGAGTATTCAAACAAAATCCAACTTCAGTAAAAAAGAATAAAAGTGTGACGTGTTGGATGTACTGGTCAGATGAAGTGTGTTGACAGAAACCTGTCTGTCCTCTGGTTTTAGTCTGCCCGTCCCGTGGCTCATCTACACCATGTTACACGACGGCGAGCCTGTGACCGTCAGCTCCAACGGCCTGTTCTGCGCCATCGTGCTGCTCTTCCTCATGCTCCTCTTCGTCATCATCTCCATCGCCAGCTGTCGCTGGAATATGAGCCGAAGGTTGGGCCTCACCATGTTCGCACTGTACTTTGTGTTCCTCATGCTCAGCGTCATGCTGGAGGATCGCATCCTCGTCTGCCCCGTTTCAATCTGAGCTGACGGGCCGAGAGAACGATCGCCTCACATGACGTCCAGACAGGGTCCATCCCGCTACGGTGGATGTGTTGGATAGGAGAACCAAAGCTGATGTCAAAAGGCTGACCTGGCGCACAGTAGACACATGGTAGTAAAACAACTTAACTAGCAGTGATGTCAAAGGAACAGTCCACCGCTTACATTGTTAATCTGTAATCTTTAGCGTTTTCTAGACCCTACTCTGTCCAAAATTAGTGTCACTTTTTTTCTGCTAAAAATCCCACAATGCAATGTCCAGCTTTTTATAGATCATTGTGCAACGTTACACCTGTCAGTGATGACATAGTGAAATACTGCTCTTATATAATGTACTATATATTAATATAGTAAAATATTGAGTGTAGCAACACACTCCAGCATTGGGACGCACATCTAAACACCCGCACCTTTCTCTGTAAGCCCACAAATCATCAACTAGGATATACTACTGGTATATTTTACAGCACTGACAAACGCTCCAGAAAAGAGTTTTCTGCTGACCTTTAGTGGTGTAACTTAACTTCTACAACTCCTTTCCATCGTACGTTTTAGACGTCACAGTCCCACTGAAATGAAACTTGTACCTACAGTGGATTTTCTTTTGTAGATTTTCCTAAACTTGTGGGTGTAGAAATGTACAAAGCCCGGGAGGTGAATTTTTATGAAGTGCACGCAGGCTTTTATTAAGTCACATGCGCGTGCTTTACCAGTTCTGGTAAACGGACCAACGGCATTTTCGGTGGATTTTAATGTGTTTATTCGTGTTGTTACGGTACCGGGGCTTGGAGCGACCAAAAAGGACAAAAGACTTGCAGGCAATCACATCTCAAAAAACAAAAACTTTTGTTGAGAACCGCAATGGATTTCTGCTCAGAATGTTCCCGATTATGACCAGAAGTGGTTTGGCTGTGCATTAACACAGGGAAAGTCGGCTGACTTGACTGAGCACTGACATGCTGTTGAGAAGGGGGACAGCGTCGCCATTACGAAATGGTCCAGGTCACCTCCCGGGGTCCCTTGAAATGACACCTTTTGTGCAATTAATTTCTTCTTTTTAGGCTATTGAACTTCGGTGCAAAATGCACGGAACATCATCACTTACTGTTTTAGTTAATGTGTGAGTGGAGTTTTCCTTTTAATATTTTGACCATAATGGTTCGGGTTAGGGTTCATCCCTGAGGGGACTTTAATGGAGAAATGAATTAAATGCAGTACAGCAGTAAGGGTTTCAGATTTATTGTGCAGCGCTTCAAAACTACTGGTTTCAGTAGTCAGTTTCATATGTTCAGTATTATCTCTAAAACTCTGTTCTGTATTCAACCAGACTAGTGTTTGTTCAGTGTAGAACAATTTTTGTGTGAACAAATGTTTAATTTTGTCAACATAACTGTGGTGGAGAAAACCAGTGCTCGTGTCAGACTCTTAGCTGTGAGAAAATAAAACCTGAGAGGAGTCATGTTGTCCATCACTGTCTTGTTAAATTTTTCAATTGAAGTGGATGCAAACGTGTATTATTGATAGGAAAACTATCAGTATTTCAAATAAAAATGACATGCTGCAATAAATCATTTTTTTAACAGTGAACTGGAGCTGTGTGTGCCGTATGTGATGCTCACTAACATCTGAACATTATGAGGTACTTCTCCAAAGTCAGTGGTTTACCTACAAGTACTGTTTTTGTCGAAGGAGCCCTAAGAGAGGGCTGTCTGATAACAAAAATCAGAACTCTATTTCATCTTTAAACTAAATGTAATTGGTTGTTGAAATATAAAATACAGTATAACGATCACTCCCGGGGTAAAAAAAAAACAATTCTTATTAATAATTGTCTTTATTCCACAGGATGATTTTACATTCCTCGTGGTGTTTTGAAGTTCATTCCAATAGTTGGCTGAGTGACTTGAAGGTTGGAAAGGCCACCGAAATCCTAAAAGAGGAAGACAAATAAATCAGGATTTAGGGATCTAATCACGAATTAGTCATCACAGGGTTGAATCCTGCATTATTATCATCAAGTCAATATGACTTTATGTTAGTAGTTGACACTTATAATAGATCATTTAAGTTAAGAAACCAAAAATATAAATCAATGTATTTGAAGCTCCACCCTCTTGGATATAAATGGGGCCTGAATCCAGCTAATGTGTCCGTTTATCGGCCACAAACATTCCTTTATTGATCATTTACTGTGTGACTGTTGGTCATTTGTTTATGATAAACAGGAAATGCATCCTGCAGTAAATCATCACGAGTGATGTCGTTAAGTATTTGATTTGTAGACCCGTTTTAAAGTGTGACTTACATTTCTATGTGGGGAAGTTTCTTTAATAAATCCTGCTGTTAACAAAAAGCTTGTGACAGTTCATCTACATGTCTTCATGGACTGATGGAGGACCTTAATAATACACGTATGCAGTAATGTCTCTAAAATGATAGTTTTACAATCCAGGAAAAGATTTTGTGAGAAGCACAGTCGGGCGCAAAGCTTCTCTGACGGGGAATGTTTTGCCGGTCAAACACGGGTTAAACTCCAAAGCTGGAAGTCTTCAGATCGAAAGGTTCGTCACGTGTCACTAAGAAAACAGCAGATTGTGTTTCACACTCACCAGCATCTTGAGCATTTCCTTTGTGTCTGGATCCACTTCGATGAGCTCCTGGTCCAGAGCAGAAATCTGGAGGATGAGACATTTAAAAAAACAAATGAGCCGCCTGAACTGTGTCTTTTCTAACATGTTCAATTACAGTTTGAAAGATGCGCGTTATTAAAGCAAAGCCACAGATGTTGCATGAAACAGTAAGCGGACCTCTGGGACGTAGTTGTCCCTCCTCTCTCTCTCCTCCTCCTGCAGCTTGATGGAGATTCCTCTGACTGGACCGCGCTGGATGCGCTTCATCAGGTGTGTCACATACCTGAGGGACAAACAGAAGCTCATGGTTATTACCTGTATAATAACACAACGATCATATTATTAGTCCGGTGTACACGGACGGTTTACAGACACTATACCCTGCAGAGAGTTGCTATTAATCACATCATAAAAACATCTATCCAAGGATATCTATTGAAGTGGGGTGAAATGTTTGATTGATGAACAGCAGCAGGAAACTACAGCCGTCGAGTTCTCGGAGGTAATTAACCGCCTGCTGACTCACTGAAGTATCTCTGCACGCACTTCCACTAACATCTACTGTGACTCCACACTTTAACATCAACTCTGCAGGCTCCAGCAAAGAGAACGATGTCAATGAGATGCAACATTCAGACGGCTTTAAACCACCAGGTTTCCATTCACACCGGTCGTATATTTGATAGAAAACAATCTGAACATGAAAACTGTGATGTGGACACTGTCTTAAACTCAGTAAATTATCAGACTAAGCAGAACACAGTTAACACAACTACAGTTAACTGTTGACAAAATACTAAATATTTCACTTGTTTAATTGACTCACATCACAAAAGACATAAGCTCCCGCCTTCTTTAAAGAGTTGAATCTGATATAAAGCCCATTACATATCATGTTGTGCTCCAGAGAACACTGTTTCTGGCCATCATTGGTTCACTACGAGGACCCTCTCAAACTCCACACCTGATGAAGGTGTGGAGTAAACAAAGGATCAAACGGTACCAGAGGAGCCTCTTACTCCCCAATGAAACGCATACAAGTGTGAAACCAGGAAAACATACATGGAGACATACTGGAGTATTGACAGGTGTAATTAACAAACAATGTCAGGGGTCCATACAAATACACAGAATACAGCCAAACAATCAGACAAATATTATTAGTTCTACATCAACCGTATCTGTATTCATCCTGAGGGAAATAGCTGTGCAGCAGTCACTATACAAAGTAGAACAAGTGCAAATATAAAAATAATAGGGTACAAATCCAAATGACCATATACACACACACACACACACAAAATCAAAATAGTCCAAACCATGCATTCCAGTACTCATACTTTTAGTATGCCAGAAAAAGATTTAGTTTGTCCCAATACATAGAACTTCAGATGCAGTACGACAAAAACACCAGGATGTTCTACTGCAGCCCTCGTCATTTTCTATGCATCCTCTTGCTAAAGAAATTACAGATATCCCATCATGCAATTGTTCTCTGTTGACCCTAAACAGCCTGCATGCTGCTACACTTTCCTTTCACCACCAGGTTTGAGGTGAACCAGGCTGCAAACAACCGACCAGCCGACCAACCGACCACAATCACCTGCGCTGGTCACATCATAAAACACTGACGGGACGTCACCCGCTAGCAGGAGTGCATGTTTCAGCAGTGTACACACTGAAAAAAATGGCTGCAAACTCCACTTACCCTGCAATTTTGTTACGCAGAGGCTTGCTGGGGATGATGGCGATCTCCTCGCACACCCTCTTGTTGGTGTGGAAGTCACTGCCCAGACGCATGTAGTATTTCTCGATGATGACCCTGGAGGCCTTCTTGACAGTCTTGGTCCTGACTCGACCCTGAAGAGAAATGAAACGAGACGCTTCATGCAACTGAAAGATATAGTAGTAACACATACCATAGGGATGTGCAATCACATGTTAAGTTGCCTAGTTGTTTGTTTTGATGTACTTGACTGCGTATTAGTGGTCAAACTGGGGATAATCTTTAGCCATAATGTTCTTTAAAAATCATTCAGCAATATGTCTTCAATTGTTTATTTGTGTCAAAACACAGCAAAACTCTTTAGCCAAAAACAGCTTCCTCACAAGAAATCACAGTAATTAACGTTAAATTTGACTGCAGTTTACCCAACTCACAATGCAACTATTTAATCCGTTTTAAGGCAAATTAAAAGCAATTTCATCACCGATAAGAAAAGTAAGCTTGCTTTTCTAAAAAAATAAGTCTGCATTACCGGTTACTAAGGAGAAAATCATAGCACCAATTAAGACACAATTTTCAAAATAAAATTACGTGTCATTAATGCAATTTTAGGCCATTCGTTTTGACAGGATAACTCTAATAAAACCGGAAATAGTTGTAAAGTTTGTTTGTGTTATACCTGTTATCATACGCTACACATTAGTCCTCTCGCGACGGTTAAACTGGTTAAAAGCAGTACTCAAATAAAGAGTAAACAATAACAAAGTGACCCAAATCTGCAGTCACGAATACTTGTGTTCCGGTGATATTCTGGTTGTGTATTGGACCGTTTCGTTACCAGTTAGCTTGTAACACGGAACTATATAGCCCGTGTTTACGTACATTTAACGCCACTAAAGTGCACCCAATTACAGCGTTAAGAAATCTTTGAGCCGTTTGTGTGCAAAGTGATACAAGTAACCGCTTGGTGGACAGACGGACAGTGAAGATTGAGGAGGATTGTGAGGGCTGGAGAGGTGAAGTGATCGCTGCGTTACCCACCATGTTGACGCGGACCGGTGGAAGAGAGAGTCACCGGAAGTTCATACTGGAAGTTTATATTTACAACCGCCCGTCCCACACATCAACGCGTGGACAACAGCGACGACTAGGGGCGGGAGGTGAGAAGTGCACTAACTGAATGCATCTGGACTGCCTGCTTGTAATGTTGACTTTTTCAAAAAAATGTAATTGTACGCTTAGAATATGATAAGTTAATATGGCTGTATGCGTGTAGAAAATGACTGCAAAAATATAAAGCATCTTAGTAAATAGGACACCACACTCCTGTGTATAAAGTAAAGCTTATTCAAATTTGTGAAATTCAATTCCATGTGACTTGAGATCATCTCAGCTCTAAGATGCTTTTGAGAAACAAGTCCCAATGATTTTAGGTCATTAACTGTGATCCTAATATTAGTTTTTACTTACATCAGCAGCTCTCATGACACAAAAGCAAATAAATGTTATACATATAACTTGTGACAAAGGGGGGCATTGCTTAAATTTCGAGGCATGTGCAATCTTACCATCAACTGTCTACTTTGGGGCGCAAACTGCCCCTTACGTCAAGATTACCGTCAACACCAAGTTATTCAGAAAATGGTTTCTTTTACAATCTAAATAGAAAGATTTTTTGACGCAGTCGTGACACACTTATGGTAACTGTCGAGATGTTATGTCCCTAACAAAAGAAAAAAGAGAAACCTGAGAACAATCATCGGTTATATTTGCAACTTCTTTAAAGTGAGAGTACAGCACCTGAAGCAATTAATACAAAATCACTTCACAGACGACATTCCCACAAGGTGGTGCGATCTTTTATTTTACATAAAAAAAGGGTGCAAACTGGAGTTTCCCTTTAGGTGTGGCGGGAATAAAAAGTGATTTTATAAGGTTCATGTGTGACACATTGTATTATATGAATCGAAGGAGAAAAACAACAAAACAAACGGGCATTTCAGATAAAAAAGGACCTTTATCTTTCTGTAAATTAAAAATATGAAACGATAAAAAGAAGAAATCTGGGTCCTTCATTCTTGAAGCCCTTGACTAACTCATTCAAATACATTTCTGAAGTGACATTCATATTTCAACACAATAATATATATTTACAGTTTTAAGATTTCTCTTAATCATAGCTCTGAAAACAAAAACAAAGCTGAGGAGAGGATAAACTCTTGGAGCTGTACAATTTGAATTTCCAGTCTGAGGGGAAAAAAAAAAATATATATATATATCAAAGAATACATATTTTATATGGAATCCCAACAGAAAGAACAAAGAGTAGAATTGTGAACTCTGTACAATTTACAAATAATCATCACAAATGTCACCCTAAACCTCTCCCTCAAAGAAAACAATACAGTAAATCCAAGACGACTCTACAGTATAGCAACAAGGGAAAAGTGCCAGAGAACCCAGAAAGACCTAAAGCCATTCATTCACACGTCAACTGTCCTTCGCTTCGACACAGGAATGTGAAGTTACACACAACCGAAGCCATGAACACAAGTCTGAGTGAAGCGCATCAGAAATGATGGTAACTGAAATGGAATGTGATGCGAGAAGACGTTTGTTATACACGAGGACTGGAAGCCGTGACGTCTCACTGACCCAACAGTACGGGAGCCCCACAGGTGAGAGAAAGAGAGAGGCCGCTCGCTGTCGTCTCCGGGTAAGCCATGCAGATACAAACCACACAGAGTACTCATATATATCGCTCTGCGTGAGACCCAGAGAGTAAAAAGTAAATACATCAGAGCAATATATCTACCGGTATATCTACCATTTCAGCTGGACGACCCACACTTTAAGGAAGATGTTGCAAAGACAACCAGCCACAAATCCAACTGTGAAATAATAGAACTTGGTTGATAACTGGATACTGGTTTCAACAATAATAGAAAGAAACCAACAGAAGAGACTCATAAACCCCCCCCCTCCCGACAACACTTCCTGGTACTGAATTGGGCCACGTTGACAGTGGACAAAATGACAGTGGACACGTCAAGGACACACGGTGGAATGCGATGGTCAAAAACACATTCAAGTTCATATTTTCCTGGCACAGGTAAAAGGCATGGGTTAGTAGTAGTCTCAGGAATGGCACTCTGGGAACTCGGGGGGGGGGGGGGGGGGCGGACGTTGAAGGCTAAATAGTCTGGATATCCATCTCACTACACATTAAAATACTTTCAACTTTTCTCAAGAAGCTGGAATGAAAACAGTCCGGGTGTCGCTGATACTCTGTGGGGAGAATCACAGGCAGCAGATGTTTGGTGTCTGAACAGCTCACGACCACAGATCAAAATACATCACGGCGAACGTTTCAGAGACTAAAGCATGACTCCAACCTCTCAACCAACATCTCACTGCACCTCCTTCTGGGTGAAAACATGAACCCAACACTAACACCAGCTAGCACAGGACTCCACAGGCGAGGCCGACACCTGTCCAACACACTCAAGAGGCACTCAAGAGGCACTAAGACGTCTCAAAGAAATGAATACCCGTCATTCAAATAGCCTGTTCTCCCGCCATTCCCCCTCAAATCCTATGTGTGGACTTACTATGATGACGACCAAGAAACAAAAAAAAAAAAAAGACAGAAAAGGTCCCGTAGATTTTCATATTCAAGTACTTTCAATAACACAATAACTTAGACCCCGGAGTAACTGACGTGTCGGGGGCAAGAATAAACCGAAAGCTATACAGTGTAAATACACGCAACAAGCAGGTTTACATACGGATTCATTGAGACCGTCTGCAACATCTACAACATTGTATTTCTAAAGATGATGAGAAGGTCCACAAAACGCCAACTCTAACACTGCGCTGAGTTGATTCACCTAGGACTGACATGTGTGTGTGTGTGTGTATGTTGTGTGCACGCGTGAATGTGCAGAGAGGGGAAAAGGGAAGGGTGGGGAGGATGTAATGGCACAAAAAAAAAAATCAAGACTGAGTGGGCGGGGATTAAAGTCGATTTAAAGTGTATTCCCTGCACCCTATAGGGAAGGCCTAGCGCACGAGGCAGCTACAATTAAAGTAATAAGCACGATTAAAGTACAGTATTAAGAAGGCAGGGTCTCGTCAGGGAAAGCCGGGGTCAACAAATGTAGTGCAGTCATGGTCTCAAGCTTTTTTTTGTTACCCTCTTTCCCCATAAAACCATGGCTATTTGGAATGGGAAGAAAAAAAAATTGCATTCAAAGAAATTCACATTAGCAAGATATAACATAAAAAAATAAAACACCTATGTACGGTAATTCTCTGTTAGGAGGATAGGCAAGGTGACATATCGAGGATATTGTTTCAAGGCAGTCCTCCATGACACGAAATAAAAACTAAAATGGTATGGACATGTTCACTTATCCGCCTTCGCTCACGCTGTCGTTTCTCTCTCGGCGTCGGAGGAGCCGAGCCGTCCAAACTTCAAACGTCGCTTTGCAGCACAGGGGTCTTCAGACTGGACACGCAGGGGCAGGGACGTCCCTACACCATTACACATCTTTACACCACACCTCCTCGTTTGGCGTTGCTCTCTCTTCGGAGTAAATCCTCAGCGTTGCAAGGGAAGTCATTAACTGCTCTGATACTAGCTGGGGAACAGTCTGCAACTTTGGGCTTTATCCTACAGGTAACCCCAAAAAAAAGAAAAAAAGAACAACCATCATGCTGCCAACTCGTTCATGTGATGGTCGACGGGTCGGTTGGTCGGGGTTAAGGCATCGGACAGTAGCGTCGAGAGGCTGTGATTCCATTCTCTGGTCACTCCAAAGCAACATCCCCCAGAGTCTACTGGTGAAGAGTCCATTATTAAGCATCACATTATTAAGAACATTTAAGACCCTCCCACCTTTTAATCCATTTAGTTTTGGTTTCACGTTTTTTTCTCCTGTTTTTAAACATTGGTCTGAACTCCTAAACTGCAATTTCCTTCCCATGCGCATGACAGATTATAGAAATGCTCCAAAGTAATTTACATTTCTGTCCATACATTCAGTGTGTATGTTTTAGAATAAGTAAGAAAACTGGTGGCAACCAAGACATAAATAGCATGTTTGTTTTTTCCAGCCCCATGTCGAAGTGTCAGGTCGCTGCTCATTATCACAAAGCCGACAGGAGCAGAACTGCAAACGAGACTGGAGTGTGTGTGTTTGACGGGGGCGTGGTTAAGGGGAGTGCTTTAACCAAGCAGCACGAGCAGAAACACAGTGCAGGAGGCATCTCTGGTCTTCTGTTCTCTCAGGCCCCGGGTCCCAGTGCCAGGGTTGACCTCTTTGGAGGGGAAAAAAAAGTGCAGGGGCCAAACGGCCGACTGATGCTCTTTGTGCCTGGTGATGGGCAGTGACACTCTGGGCTCCTCGTGTGTTCAGGTTTACATTCAGTCCCACGCCAGGAAAGACCAAAAGGGATTTGTGTCAAAATGAGTTCGCACACCAACGACGGGCAAACCGCTTTGAACCGGGGCTTGACAGAGGGGGAAACGAAAACATGATTTTGAGAGTCAAACAAAGAAATCATAGTCTGCAAACCGGCCGACGGTGGCGAGCTTCCACCGGAAGATCTGTCTCTTCCTTTTTGCAATTCAAACGAAGAGAAACAGGAGCAGAAAATATGCCAAAAGCCAGAGGAAAAAAAAAAAAAATACAAATGCTGTGTCTTGGGGAGGAAAAACAAAGATTATCCTCCGCAAAATTCCAACATAAAGGTTGCCTGCTCGGACGACTGGCCTGCAAAACATTTCCGCACATCTTGGAGGCGAAAAACAAGAAAAAAAAAAGAAAAAATGAAAAAAGGACTCATCAAAAGACACAAGCGTCTTGTAGATCGCAACAAACCATTTTTAACGGGTCCCTCCAGAGAGCAATTCAATCAAGATCTTTCAGTTGTCTCCCGAATTTATTCTGAATGGGACCTTATTGATTTCTGAAATCACAATCAACTGAGCAGGACGCGTTTGGGGCCGGAGGATCATTTGTGCCTCGGCGTGTTCTTCTTCCGTTTTCGCTTGAAGAAACAGCAGCACCTGCGGACAGAGACACGAATTAAAGCGGTGTGCAGATGAGAGAGGCTTCAGATGAAGCAACAAGAAAGAACAAACGACGAGTGGACGGCTTCAATTGGTTTGGTTAAATAGCTGAATTGGGAGCCTTTCAAATCCGGACAGATGCGTGTTTTTGGGATCACATTGGTGAGAACTGCAGCTGGCAACGGGTTTGATTCGTAAAGCATTAGCATCAAGGACAAGATGGATGATGTGCCATCCGCCAAGTGTTTGCATGCTGATTCACCTCCCACAGAAAGATGACAGCGGGGACTTTAATACAAACTGCTGCAGGGACGCTGAAGGCAACATTTCTCTTATGCAAAAACACAAATGGAGCAGTGCACACAGAGCACGAGACACGGTCAATAAAAACATACAAAGACAAGGCAAAGCTGTGGATCAAGACATAGGACAGTGACTGGGTACTCTCAGAAGAATTCATTAAAAACAAAACATGGGGCACCATGCAACAGGAGCGTAAAGGCTTTTAATCTGAAGCCAAACATGCTGCTAAAACAGTAGATGTCAGAGTGCTTTTTAAATACTACAGGGGCTCACACAAAAGACGACTTAGTTGACTTCTATCAAAGCACTTATTCTTTCTGCCCCGACATCAAGTTTTAAAGTCAGTATGGCTGCTCACACGGCAGCACTGCTTAATATATTCTCTACATCAGGCGGTGGTGCAGAGACTTGATGGTACACATATTAGACCGTGTTCTCAGGGGTTTATGGCCCTGCTGTACCAGTGAGAGTCTAGTTAGTTTGTAAATAACTCCACTGGGCCCCAGCCTAGGCTGGTCCACTCCCTGTCCCATGAGTCTGATGTGGACTAGCAGAGAGGGACTCACCACAGGTTGAGCATTTTCACGCAGCTACAGCAGAAGAGAGGAAAGAGTGTAAAGAGAAAAGGAAGATGGATTAATACAGAACAACCAGGATGATGGGAATGGGCTCATGCCACACACACACACACACACACACACACACGCACACACAGGTGGACACGGAGAGGCAACGCCCGAGAGGTTAAAAAAGGAGAAAAGATCACAGAAATGGTTACAGAATATCGACTCTGCAGTCATTTCCTCCTTATGTTACCTTTGTAAATGTACGGTAGGTATGACTTAGTATTTTCTCATATTATTAAGTATTTCATTCACAAAAATAGACGATTGAGTTTCCAGAAAACATGCCATTGTGATATAATTCTAGATAGATAGATAGACAGATAGATAGATATAGATATATGAAAGAGCCAACTGTATATGTGGCATTCATTCACCATGGGAACCTGATATTTCCTTAAAAAGGCAAAACATTAATTAAATTGCATCATGATTTGCATCCATTACTTCACGTTCTTATATCAAACGTCGACTAGTCTGACGAGGTATCAAAGAAGAGACTGGCAGTAAACGCGGCAATCATCACATCAAATAATTGTTGAACGGGGACAACAGGAGGAAGATGTGATTAAAGGGAATGAAGCTCTGGGAGATTCATGAGGAGAAGGGAATCATGGACTCTGATGGGAAATAAAACCCTGCAATATGATTCATAGCAACTGGACTAATGACTGAACTGAAGCTAAATACATTTAAAGATGTATTCTATGTCAAGATATATAAGATGTATTGTGTAATACAACACAAGGCGCCATTTTCAGTACTTTTGTAGCTTGTAACTAAATCTCTGTATTTTGGAGTAGAGTTTCACTCTAGTTTTTTGTTTGTTCTTTTACTAAAAAAAAATAATCTGCATCACTGTTTGCTGTAATATCCAACAGCCTCTGATCCCAAATGCAAAGCACTTATTATCTCCATTAACATAAATATTTGTCGTCTCAGAAGAGCTTCTCTCAATCGGCTGAGCCTCGTGACTTTCAGGCAGCAGGGCAGTTATAGCGCAGCGGGCGGCGAGCCATGCAGCGTCATTCCAGCTGCTGAAGACTGAACACCAGTAGCCGTTTAGCCGGTGCTACCAGCTCTCAGATCAACCGAATGAAAACAATGTTAACGATCGGGGTTTCCATGTTTTCCCCTCATGTTTGTCTCTCAGGGAGAGAAAGATGTGACTGATGCGATGACATGATCTTTGTACGTGTGACTAAGTCACCACATGGACAATCTGGTGTGATCTCAACTGGCTGCGACCACAACACACACCGACAGAATGTGCTTTGCATTGATCATTGCGGACACTGTTAACGACGTGAAGATCAGTGGAGCATTTCTTTAAGTTGGTCAGGCTGCTAGAAAGTAAAATGCAGCCTGTGTTAGGGGTGGACTGCTCAGGGAGAGACTGCAGGTATGAGTGGATGAAGTAGCTCAGACAGAAGTTAATCTACATCTAAAATGGGGGGCTGTCACAATCCAACAGCACAGCAGAGAGCGAGAGAGGAAGCGACAGATGGACATGGAGGAGAGGTGTGGCGGGTGTATGACACATACTTGGCCTCGTCGACCACTTCCACCTCTGCCTGAGCTGTAATGGGAGCGTTGGAATGAACAGCCAGTGGATCGTCTGCATTCAGCTCCCCGTTGGTCGAGCTGACCACCTGTGGCACAGACGGGTGTTACTTCAAAAAACAGTGACGACGTTGGGCCAGAATAAATGTGAATAACTGCTCCTGCTGTGATGGGAGGTTTTTTTTTTCTGGTTGCATGAATGCTGCTTTAACAATTCACTTTACTTTCATTGCCTCATCTGTGGAAATACAGCAGCAAAGAAGAACATAAAGAACACAAAGATCACATCCATGTGTTGTGTTCAGTCCTCTGTTTTGCTTGCATTTCATATCCACTCTTTCATTTGCAGTTTCAAACATGCAACATCTGCAGGAGCTAACAGGACTGTCAATCTATATAAATCCTAAATCATTTTATGGTTTTTGAAAGAAAAAAAAACTCTTCAAAATCAAAAATACACAGACGAACATTCAGACACCAAACTAACAAACTGCCACCGACAGACAAATAACGGTATGCAAAGAAAAGCTGTTGACTGTTGTCCCATTCGCCTGTAGAAGGAATGGCATTATAATTATTGTGAAGATGCGAGTTGTGTGCGTAGGTTTATACAGTGTCCACTTTTGTTAATGTCAGCCACCATTCAATTCCATTCATGATGCAACAGTGTGGAAAAATCTCCTTGAGATGAAGTTGCCAGATGCAGGAAACTGTCAAAATTGCTTTTTTACTTTGATTAAAATGACTGCAACTACCATGACCCAGTCAAGATGAGGGTCACATGACTGCTGGAGGTACTGGAGCTACTACAAGCGGGCTCTTCTGTGTTCGTTCTGCCAGCAAACCACAGTGTGTGTGTGTGTGTGTGTGTGTGTGTGTGAGTGTGTGCCATTCATTAAAAGTCCTGTGCAACACAGTCACATGTTGTGAATGAAAGTTACATTTGTTCTCTTTGGACTTCCGCAGCATTGTGTTTGGGATCACCTTCGTCATTACCGTGAATTTTCCCACAAGATATTCTCAACAGTGTAAATTATTATTTTTCGGGATGACCCCACACATTAGATTTTGCGCATTTGTAATCCGTTTTGTATTTTATTGTCAGACGTGTTTTTGACTTGTAACTGGATTTCTTTTGGGCCAGATCACCGTCGAGAGATTTTATCCGAACTGTTTTTTTATGTGGTTGAATAAAAATGTTTTAATTAAATTATAGAACTTCTTGGAAAATGATTGTAGTCGAACAGTGACGGTGCTGCTTTAAAAACGATAAATAGCATATGTTTGGATTAATATCCATAAAAGGTCAACAATCATTCTACGGTCTATAGAGACGTTAGCTAACGGTGTTTCGTAAGCCAACAGTGTAACAACTAGGCTTGCTAGCATTAGCTCTGCTACCGCCATTGATCATCATCTGGCACAGTGAAGTAGTTTCTCTTTATTCTTTGCGCACCGAGCATCCAATCAGAGCAGGAGAGACGGACGTTTCTGCCAATGTAAAACAACCAGGAGACAAGGTCCACGTATAAAGTGAACATACAATAGTTTTTACCTGAATGAAACACAGAATGATGTCTGTAACTTACAAGCGTCCACACGGTTGCACCATGAATGGTTGAATATTACAGTTAGTAGAATAGTCAGAGATCTAATAAAGCCGACACTGTACACACCTATGCAAACCGAGCTCGTTACAGACGGTACAATCTTGGTAATGGCAAGAAGACAAATCATATCAGGATGTTCCTTTAAGCATAATGACCCTTTACGACTAAAGAGCATGCACTTAGCCGACTGAGCCACGTCACTCTGCCATGCAAGAGGCTTCTTGGTCTTGCAAGGAATGTCCAAGCGCCATGAAGAAGTGTAGTACCTGAGACCAAAATGCCACAACCAGGGCTGCTGTTTATAAAGCTCAAGTACTTTTGTACCATCTGGGGTGGGTGGCATCAGATGACATGCATATGGTGGTGCAGAAAAATAACGTTTCCCAGCCAGGGGTAAAGGGGTGGGGGGGGGGGGGGGTGTACATGGTTGTAGATCTGTCTCACATACAAGGCTAAAATACAAAATAAATGGTCTGTCCTGGTAAAATGTCTGCCAGCTACTATTGAAATGGTAAGGAAATTAGAAATACCGATATTTTGGAAACACCATTTTTTCGGATCAATTGTAAACTGTAAGTAAACAATTTTTTTAAAGGGTCGACAGTTAAGTTGTACATCTTCATATCTTAAAAATGCAGAATCACCATTTGTAAATGCCAAACTTACCAGTGAAATCTGGTTCAAAATATTCAGATAAAGAAATATGTGGATTAGATCCTATGAGACAGATCTGACTCAACCGAGATTGGGGTGTGGGGTGTGGGGGGGGGGGTTGTGGTTGATCAGGTGAGGGGTGTATACCTGCACTGAGCCCCCGTGCCTGTCCGCTGCCAGGTGGGAGGAGTTTGCTTGGCGTGTGGGCTGCACCTCCCATGCTCCTCGTCGATCTGAGACCGCTGTCTGCTCAGGAGTCGGGGGGTGTCGGTGATGGGAGGGGAAGTGGGGTAGGTGGGTGCGATGGGAGAGGGTGGCGGGTGGTGGCGGGATAATCGCGTTAGGAGAGATGGATATTTGGGTGTGCGTGGCCAGGTACCATGCAAAGCAGCATGAGAAATGAGAAAGAAAACAAATGCAACAAAATAAAAGAGTGAATCAAAATCAAAGCTTCAGCCAAAGAACTGAAATAGAAACTAATGAGCCTGAAGCCAAATGGAGGTAAGCTTTTACATCTCAAACTTTGGCCTCAATCTCATCACATTTACATCACACACAAAATAAACCTAAGTTATCTGTAAAAGAATCTGTTTGTTTGACGGGTTGCCTTCGTAACAGCCATTAACAATATAAACCAAAGCAGCTCACACAAACACGATAAAGAGAACATTCAGCAGTGATCGCACTGAACAAGAGTTACTGTCATCCTTGATTGGCAGAAACGTTTCAACATTCTTATTCTCCCCACATCACATCTGGAGCAAGACCAACTAAAACATGTGCAGGGGGGGGGGGGGGGGGACTGCAGTCCCTCGAAAACGCTGGCCAGAAATACCCTTAATTAAACCTGAGCCCATTTTCTCACCTGCTCCATCGATCTGGTGAAGAAATCAAATCCTTCACTTTCTCATTTCAATTAGGGCTGGGCGATAAGTCATAAGTCTCCTAGCAGGTCATTTCAAATCTTGGTAACGATATAATTCATCAAATAGCCCGTTATCTGGCGGATCAATAAATGAATAGTGCATTTGGAAATAACCACATGGTGAAGCCAGTTTTCTCCTGTGTGAATTAAATACTTGACAAATCAATTTAGATGACGCAATTGTGATATATGATTGAATCACAATAATATTCCACTGAAAGACTATAAATCATCATATAAATATCACCCGGCGCTAATGTCAATGTAGTGCAGTATGTGAATGACTACAAAGCATCATCTCAGTTCTCTTTGTGGGCTGCTGCTAATCAGAGAAATTAATTTCAAAATACTCAACAGCCAACCAAAACAGGATTATAGAGATAATTGGGATTAATGGTGTTTTGACAAAATATGTGACAAATCCTCTTATTGTAATTATCCCTCTTTAAAAAAAACAAATACATCTCATCAGAATAGTTTTCATAAAAGCTTTAAAACTCTGCATGCACACGAGTCCTGATAACTGCAGAATCCTGTATTGTTCAAGATCTTGCGTTAGTTTCCTTTATTCAGAAGTTGTGTACATATATGCAAGCAGAGGAATAGGTGTTTTACCTCATACATACACTTCCAGTTGTAATGCACTGCCTCCCTTGCTTTCACTAGAACACACACACACACACACACACACACTCACCCACTACTCTGAACAAAACCTGGCGTACCTGATTTCTGATTGGTGGGTGCTGTGAGGGCCGTTCTCTGTGAGGATGGCTCTCTCTCGGCACAGCCGACGCTCCAGAGTCTATATGGACAGACCCCACTGGTGTGGGCTGAGAGGGGGGGGAATAATAACAAGTTCAATTCTGGACCGTCAAGCAGCTCACTAAAAATAATTGTTGACCGTCTCCAAATGTATCTGTGAGTCGTTTGCGTGCGTTACTTACTATCTGCCTGCCAACCCAGTCGTAAGTGTAGTCGAAGGCGTATCCTTTTCGCTCAAACAGTTCAGTGAACAGAGTCCGCAGGTATTCATAGTCTGGCTTTTCAAAGAAGTCCAACCGTCTCACATATCGCAGGTAGGTGGCCATCTCCTCTGAATTAAAACAAGTATTTAAAAGACTGTTTAACCTTTAATATGGATTCTAATGATACATTGGGATGACATTTCATTCGGAAAGGTCTCGGTAAAAATCACAGCTTATCTCTATGTGATCATTTTCCAGCTTTACAGCGTGACCCATAACAACATTACAGCCGTCATCAGCGTACCTGGGAAGTTCTCACAAAGGACCTCGATGGGAGTGTTTCGTTTTGTGTCTCCAATCTTCTGGTATCGTTCTTTCAACGTGTCGGCCTGCAGGAGAATCAAAAACGGAAAGACATATGACCCAATTCTGATGTCTGATCAGAAATATGTCAAAACTAGTTCTTCATATGTTCTTGATGCACAATTGGTTAATCTACTTTTCATACCATCACTTCTTATTTCTCTTTGGTTGTAGCAAAGAAAACACTGATAACTAAAGTCTTTATAGTCACATTTTCTCACAAAACAGACTTTCAATACATTCTCAAAGTGTTCCTAAACAACTACAAATAAAACAACAATACTGACCTGATTATCAGATCAGACTGATGGTGTAACATACCTTTAGACCTTGCCATGGTAGACTCCCACGAAGGAAATACATGAACATGTGGCCTAAGGCCTCCAGGTCATCTCGCCGGCTTTGCTCTACATTAACAGGATTTGATAACATTTCACTGAGAAACTTCAAGAATAAAGCACCAATCCACAAGACATAATAAACATGTCAGGACAACAGAACCAAAAACAAAGCGTTGAAACTCATCTTACCTTTTCCTAGATGTGTATTGATGGACATATATCGGGCAGTGCCAGTCAAGCTCTTATGCTCCCTGTATGGAATGTGTTTTTTGGTCTCGGGGTCGATGTACTCTTTGGCCAAACCAAAGTCAATGATGTGGATGATGTGTTCCTTTTTATTCCCTTGCCGTCCGATGAGAAAGTTCTCAGGTTTCACGTCTCTATAGATGAGGTTTTTAGAGTGCACATACTCCATTCGAGAAATCTGTCGAGAAAGAATACAGCAGAGTTAGCAAAAAAACAGCAACACAGGCCTAAAAGTCTGCAAAGCATAGTCAAGATGTCAAAATTGACTCAAAACTGACATTTTAATGAACGTTGATTGCTACAATATGTCACTCTTTTCAAGAGCATTGTGAAATAGAATGTCAGGGTTTTTTACCGATGTCCTCTCTGACTCTGGAAGGAGATTTCTCAAGTCTGGGAAAAAGACTCACCGGAGTCATTTCAGCAAGGAGACCACACATGCATATCAGAAACCCTGCATTGCAAACTGGGGTGAGTGAGAAAGCATTTATAAAATAGTAATTTATGCTGATTGATTCACTATTTGCTTAAGCCCTATGTTGCACAGCTACCACAGTGATCCGTTACATCACACAACAAAAGCTTCTGTTGCTGTTGAGCCAGAATTTCAAGCCACTAACTGAGATGCAAAACCGTCCTGCTGGGACTTAGGACTCAGAAAGCACCAGCGATTAGGATCTGAACGACAATGTGTTTATTCATGTAAATCTTAACCAAGAGCTCATAGCAGTCATCTTCCAATTTGCAAGAGCAGCTCAAACACAAAGGGAATAATAAGTTATTGTGCGAGTTACAAGATCATTTACATGAAGGATCCTGAAACACTCAAAGAAAAGGCACTTGTGTAGGCGCTCACTGCACTTATTGTGGGATCACTCACTTGTGGCAAAAAAATAAAGGAGACCGACGTCATAAACACAGGGGAGAAATTTGCTGAGTCGCAGACTTTGGCGTCTCTCTGTTCTGCAACATCGTGCTTATGTTGTGCTGGTTTCCTTACCAATTTGCAGGGGCTATCTGCATTACAAGAGCACTGCAGATTTTGTGCTGACAAATTGAAATGCTAGAAATTTTGAGATGTCTGAGGCGACGAAAAGCTGAAAGACCACCATCTGAGCTGCTGCAACCTAATGAGATTCAGTGATGGCTTACCGCCTACCTGCCTCTGAGCAATAGTGCGTGTGGACTGATAATTTGCAGGGAGGCTTTTATTATGAAGCATATGCAGGAAGTGTTGGGTAACTCATGAGAAGTGGAAGCTATTTTAAAACAACTTAATGTGCCATAAAATGTGTTGAACTCACCAGCTGAATCGCTATCATTAAGACTGTCTTCAGTGAAAAGGTCCTGTCACAAAGGTCAAAGAGGTCCTCTAGACTCGGGCCCAGCAGCTCCAGAACCATAGCATTGTATTTCCCACATGGCCCAAAGTAGAACACCTGGGGCACGCCTTCAGCTGAAACACAAGCAGAAAGAGATTAGGTCTACAAGAACATCCCAGCCCAGTGGACACAGCCGTACGTGTCCTCACGATTGTTTTCGTAGTCCCACGTCTTTATTGTTTAACTAGACATTTACAAGTACATCTAACATATTCAAGATGATTTGTAATAGCTTAGATAGTAGAAAGAAATCTTGTTGAGAAAAAGAAAATACTAGTTCGTAGATGGGAAAAAGTAGAATATGCCTTTCAGGGGTTTTTAGTTGTATATACAAGTGTGAGTTCAGAGAGTTGGGGTGGTAGGTTTATTATTCTTGTCTCCCTTGACTAATGATATTTCTAAGTTGGGTCCAAGGTGAACCATAAGAGGCCTCAAACTGGTCTGATAGGAGGAGGGGCACCACAAGATTACTGAGCAGAGAGAGCTGCAAGGTAAACATTAACCTGAAAGTAAACCGCAACACCTGCAAATAAAACTGTGTCACTCCTCTAGCACAGGCTGAAAACTAATCTTTTCACTGGCTCATCATATCACATCCTCCCAACTGAATCATATCCTCTCTGCTCTACTCACTCCAACTGCTCTAAAAGCCCTTCCATCTGTCACCTCGGCTCCTATTTCACTTCTTGTCACAGTGCAGTTTAACGCTGTGAGGTCGGTCCAATGCAAGGGCCGGTGCTCTGCCACATATACTCCTTCGTATGAGTTGTTATTAATGCTAGCGATGTGGGAATCAAAGCTCCTTGTATGGCCGTGGCAATAAACTGCAATGATAAAACTGCAATTGTTCCTCCATCAGCGTGACAAGCCTACGATTATGTTTTCTGCTCCGACCGTTGCATGTTTGGAGTTTTTTGGGTAAAACTTTTGGTCAAAGATTTCACGTCTGCAGCGTGACAGCCCTAGCTCCTTGTCATGTTAAACTTCCAAGTATGGGAGCTTAAATCCTAAAATTGTAATGAAACGGGATGACAAATGTTTCCTTTATTCCAGCAGGTAACTGTAATAAGCGGATTTCTAAATTCATAACAAAAGCCTCCCCGTCCTGCACACAAATCTAATGTTCAGCAGGATTTCATGTTTTATGCACATACAACTCCTATTGATTGTAATTATTTGGAATTGGAGATATCTGAATTATTTTTAATGTTCTTCACCACATCCTGAACTTCACTTTCAAAGAACAGAAAATCAGGTCAAACTGTTAATTGCCTTCAGGGGATGAACGAGTCAAAGTTTAAAAAAAAGGTCCCCGCAAGAAACTTCAGAGAAATGCTTCAATCATACAGACCTTGCTCTATCAGACTGCTTAAGCTGTGCTCAGTCCTTGGAAATAATATAATTGCATGATCGTTAAAAGTAGTGGGGACGTTCCGATTGCCTTTCATTTCCCCGATCCAAAGGCCAGAACTTTGTCTGCAGTTTCCCGAAATGACAAAAAGTCTTCTGGAGATTAGAGGGAGCTAAGTTATAGTTGTGCTACCAGACCTTTGCCTTTAAAAAACCAAAACAATCAGGCGTATATATTTAAGGAGCCTATAATCAATGATAATTTTTATATTTTCAGCAACTGAAAAAAGGTTTTTGGCAGATCCTGGAGGTGGTTCTGTCGAACACGATGCCGATTGTTTGCCACAGCATGCATTGTCTGTCAATCCACACAGGAGTTCACAAAGCTAAAGTAACATGAAGCAATGAAGCTCAACTGTGATCATGCACTACAAATTGAACATAGGAAAAGATAGGCTAGCGTATGTTGAATGAAGCTGGTTGGCCCACTGACATCGGGCAAATTTGAAATTAGGTCAAAGTAGCTAAAAGGGATTGAACGGTTGCCGAAATACTAAACTGATTTACTGATTTGAGCTCACCTAACGGTTCCTCGCTGATCAGACGGGATTGGGCCGTGGAGATGGGATGCTCATGACGGTTTAGCCCCATAAGTAACCCTGGTGATTTTAATATTTGGGATGTTGTGGAGGGTTAATCCAAGAGGTTAGGTGGGTTTTTTTCAGGGGTAGGAGCCCCAGAGTATTATGCATCTTTCCAAGTTTGCTCCCCCTTATTAAAACATAACCAGGTGCCAATGAACACAACATTCACACGTTATCACTTCAGAAAGTTGATATGAACATATTAGCTGCTCCGCCAGTGCTTTACACATCCTGCAACACAGAGCAGCATTAGAAAGCATCGTCCAATATCTACCGGTACTTTCTTTCTAGGGTGCGAGAGTGAATGAAAACAGTTTAGTTGCCGGCCGTAAAAAACCCCAAACAATAAGCTGACGTTTGAGAAGTTACAACTGGAGAACTGAACTTTGAGGGAATATTCTGGGCAACACCTTTCACATTATATGTAATAACTTCATCCATTGTTAACATAATAATATTGATCAGAGCCGTTTTGAAACTATTTGTCATTCCTTTTCGTACCTCCCTATAGAGCTGGTACATGTTTCTGACTGTAACACCGTCACTATTTCTCAGTCTATCTACAAGCCTGAAGATTAATTGTTTTCCTTCTGCACACATACAGGAGACAATGGTGGACAGGCTGCCTGCAAACAATATTTTAGTTGTACTGTATGCTCAGTTCATTCATGTTTCTTGTGACGACGAAGGAGCACAATAAGATAGCACAATCAAGTTTCGTGAATGGACCAAATTGCCTTAAAAAAAAACATTGTTAAGAAATTTAAGAAGAGACTGATCACAAGAAAGTTAAATATTAATTCTGAAATATGAATTTATACTGAACAATGCTTTTTGACTCGCAAGCTCGGTAATAAGAAATACACCGCAGCTTGAAAGGTGGCGTGAATGCTGTCAGCCAGCATATGGGCATGTAGGAGTCATGCTGCGCGCCATCTTGTGTTTCTGGACACCATCATGCAGTTCTGTGGGTTGCTAATTGTACCATAGGAACCCCGGGTGCCTGTGGGAGGCCTAGAAATATGTCAGATTGGAGATGTGCTGTAAATAAATGGATAAACGGTTGTTGAATTGAAAACGGTGGAATGGTTCGTCAAGATTTTTACTAGCAAAGGGAATCCCAGAGCCTTCATTATCTACTGCAAAGCGGTCCTCAGAAGAGAATCTGTGTGTCCTGTACTGTAGAGAGTACTCTAATTTTACAGGAAGACGCAAACATTGATGGAAGCTACCACTTTGGACTTCTCTCGTCCACTTTTCTGAAACATAATGAGAGCTTTTCATGGGTGTAGCGCCGACTTGGTCTTCAAGACATTTCTACAAGTGAACAACACGTGGCCTGGACTAACAAAGACAGCGGTTACTATAACTCTACTCCTACTACAGAACACATCGGATGATGTCTGCTCAAACCTTACAGACCGATGCTCCATTCTCCACAGACATAATATTTAAATACAGTTAGCTTTACTAATGTAATGGACTTAATATCCTTCACAGGTATATAATATGCAGTTGTATTTCGTGGTAGAATACACCTATTGGATGAAGATATTTCAAATACACTCATGTCCTTACTCAGAGGAAGAAGTCGGTGATCCGAAGAGACTAAAACATCAGCGTATAAATCACGACTACTAAGGTTTTATGCAGACTTTCACAAATGCATCAGCGCTGTCAGTTTGTCTTGTGTAAACGGACAAAAGAATATGTTTTCATATGCATTACCGACATCTAAAGAGGGGCTGGCTGCAGTCCTTTACAACAAGATGAATTTGATGGATGTGTGATGAGTGAATCAATAAAACTGGTTCTAAGCCCGACTGAAATGTTGCCAAATGTCCCCGCACATGACATTCTGTTTGTGCGCATTTTCTCAAGCAGCTATCAAAGACCTGTTGTTTCTCTGGACTCTGTGATGAGGCCAGTCCTGAGCTTGGATGAGCTTTATCGTGACCATCGGGTAGTTGTTGTTCCGTTATTAATACATTATATGTCACCGTAAAAGAGACGCTTAATGCCAGAGCAACACCACGCCGCCTCCCCCATGTAGATGCTTAACAAAATGGTACATAAAAGATTAAAAACGGCGATTTCTTTGTGTGTGTCGGCACCATCATGTACGTTGTTTTTTTTTTAAATGGGAAGAAAACATCACAGAGATGATGTGTTGGGATGACTGTTCTCCTCGTGCCTGTGTGGGTTTCCTCCCACAGTCCAAAGAAATGCAGGTTAGGTGAATTCGTGACTCTGAATTATACTGTAGGTGTGAATGTATTTATATACACACACACACACACACACACACACACGCACTAGCCCAGTGATTACCGCATGAGAGTCTCTGCTTGTGGCTAGCTATAGGCTGTTGTAATTATTTTTGGTAATTATCAAAGCTAGCTATGTTTGAATCTAGATGTGCTCAATAATTCATATGAATAAATAAAAACTGATTCAAACAAAGCATACCTTCAATGACCCAGTTACATTTGAATTTCACAACGCCAATCCCGACACATCTCCAGGTAGAGACATGTGCTTCGTCACCGTTAGCTCGCCAACGTTCCTCCTGATGCAGTGACGCCAATGTGACGTTTTGAACAATACAAAAAGCGCCAAAGTATGTGGAGAACCAATATGACCCTGTATACATTACATTTGGATTCATAATGGTAGTAGCATAACACATTTACCACCTGGTTTATTTTTTGTCTTTGGAAGGTGCTCATCGCACATTTAACATTCACAAGTGGGCCTTAAGCTACAGAAGTTGGAGAACCCCTGTTTTAAAACACTGCTCTCTGGTTTCTCAACATGCCCTATTTTTTTTCAAACTAAACACTGCTCTGGGAGAACTTCTAGTCTTGACAATGATCCAAGTGTTCGCATCAGTGGGAACAGACATCCAGGGTAAGACCTCCGGCCTTTCCTTTACACGTTTGTGAAATCTAGTAAGCTGTGTCACTGTGGGGAATGTTTCCTCCTTGGGATTGCAACGGTCACAGAGCTGGTGTAGTGTTTCACGATGAGGTCTGACTGCCGATGCCTTTAAGAGCTCAACGGTGTCCTTGAACAAACACTCTTGATCGTCAAAACCACCCCGTCCTCGGCACACTGATGCCTCACAGTCTGCCGTCATGTAAAACCAAAAGCAGCGAGGGAACCTTAGTTGATTGCACTGATGAATAGTCTCACATGGAGAATATGTGCAAGGAGATGCTTTTATTCCTAATCTAATCATCCTCGTTAATATCCAGCAACAGTTGGTTATGCACCAGATACGACACCTAAACGAGCATCTGAGCCAAAACCACATTAATTCATAAAAACCCCGTCGCACAGACACTGTGACAACCACATTGGCTGAGAGGAATGTGGCACAGCCAAGAAGAAATGAGGTCACGTTATCCCATCTGGAGGAGAGGACCGAGGCAGGTTAGCAGCACAAGGAGAGGCAGACCCACTCTCTAAATATTTAATGAGTTTCCGCACAGTTGGCCTTTTCCAGCCCTTGCCTTTGCAAAACAATAGCCGTTATATTCCCAGTCTGGTTATCATATATGCATGTAGGGCTCCAAACAGCACATCAAGGAGTCGGACCACACATCACAGGAAACGTGGCTTTTATCTTCAAAGCCAAACTGGGACTGAGACCACCCCTGATCTGGAACAGACTGAACCGGTTTAAAGAAATCCTTCATTCATAAATTGATCAAACTTATCTATCAATCACTAGCTCTAGTTTAGGAGTATTCATGTGACCATCAGTACAACGTTAACACATTATTATTTCAACCATTTTACCAGAAGAGCGACGCACAACTATTAAAAAAAGATTGTTCTATTGTTCCATTGTTTCAAGCGGTCCCACCCATTTCCTCTCGTACCAACACTAAAAAAAAGAAAAGTTTACCCTTCGTTTATTTCTCCGTTGTAATCATTTCATCTTCACACGATTCCCGTCAGCGGTTGCTATAACAGGGATGTGTCAGCAGACCTCGACTGATCTCTTAAGACAATCTGATAAATTCTCAGGGGAGCCGAGTCAAAGGGGAAGTGGTTGAGAAGCAACTCTTGTTGCATTGTCTTTCATTCTGGACACTTAATGACGTGTAAAGGGCATGGTTCTAGAAAAGAGAATAAGAGGATCTGGAAAAAGACTAAGAGGTACTTCAGCGTTTGTACGGTTAGTGTTGACATCACTGTTCAACACCATGAACCAGACAGTGTAGATAAACTGTCACCATTGGCTATAATGTGTGCAAAAAGAAATGATTAAAAGCTAGAATTACCACCTCCACCAATCCGTCATGTTGAGGTTTACATCCACGTCACCTCATCATTTTATGCAAGACATTTGTGTGACATTAGCGTAATTAGCATATTCATTCTTGAGTTATGTCACAATAACCTTTTGACCACCGGACTCTAATCAGTTCATGTTTATGCCAAATTTAGAGAATGTCCCTGAAGGCATTCCAGAGAGATCGCTTTCACGAGAACGGAGCGGACATGAGGTCACAGCGATCTTGACCAGCCATGACAAAGACAAGAAAAATCGATTTGGTTTGGAGTCATTTGGGCTTGACTGATTGCAGACAACACCGGAACTAATTAAGTGCTAGATTAGACGCAGCACTGCACTGAAATTAAAATGATCAACTTAATAAAGGTGATGATATGTCAGTGTTGTGCAAGTGTCCAAAAACAAAAAGGGTTGGAGGTTTAAATGAAATGTCTGTTTGAAAAGCCACAGGTCTCCACTATGTACACACATGTTCCAACACACCCAGAATAGACCCACACGAGTCACTGAATAGTTATCGCTAGCTCAATCAGAGATGGACATTGGACACACGTGCATTAAGTCTACACTGAAACCCTGAACAGAGGAGACATCTTCCTGCACAGTCTGCCTCGATTAACAAGTCTTTTCAGTGGATCAGGAAATAAAAATCAGCTGCTGCATCTGCTTTGTGGGTGTAGAAGAAGCATGATGTCAACACCTTCCACATTGAAGCATTACAAGCAAGGTCACCACGCTGTCGATGCATCGTACTCGGGGACACAGAGTCCTGGAAATTAAAAAGAGTCGCTGACACAGCTTAAGATCAATACGTAACCGGAGTGGAGTAATCACTTGTTGTGGAAATGATGCAATCTGCTGGACTAATCTCCCAAACAGTCAAATCATTGTGATGCAGTCACAAAAAGAAAAAAATAAATAATAACCCCCACCACGAGGAGTAGCGAGCACATCTGTGACCTTACCTGTGGATCCCAGTGTTTTGTAGAACCGGTACTCTAAATGCAGCTGTGGTGCCCTCGACTTCACTGGTTCCTGTACAGCGGACACATTCAAACCAGCACGCAGTTAATGGCAAGAACCTCACACACTGGAATAAAACAGTCAAAAGAAAATACAACGAAGATACTTTACATGAGTAGAAAGATATATTTTGATGACTTATCTTGCACTTAAGACATATACAAACAAGCTATCCAATGAAATGTGAAAGCAGAATTTGAGATGAACCACAAACACCAGCAGCAGCTCTTTCTTCTACTAAAAGCTCACACGTGTAAATGATGTCCTGTCACCTGAGATTAAAAACGCTATAATCAGTCGCCATTTTGAAGGTTTTTTCCCCAAGCTACAAAGTTACTCTTATGAAACTTATGAATAAAAATGTTCAATAATAATCTAGTCACAGGGACACTCCAGTCACATAAAAGCACCCAAAGTCTGAAATGTCTCCCCAGTTTATTGATGTTCAGAAAGTCAACACATATTTATTGAAACATTCCTCACTTGTATAAAATCACTCCATCAGTGTCCGGACACCATACAGTACTATGAGCAGTTGAGAACTATCTGCTTGAGCAAACTTAATACTTCAGTGTTGTAATTTTGTATCTGCTACTCTCCAGTGAAACCATTATAAAAGCGCGAGTCAGGAGTCATGACTTCCAGTCATCTCCTCACTGTGACACCCGAGCACATCCTGAGAGTCATATTTCTGGAAATCAACTGCAATGAAGAACATTCAATCTGTGTCTACGTGAAGCTTAAAACAGCAGCTTCCCTGTCTGAACACAGCATTGACATGATACGATATCATTTCAGGAACATTTTAGACGCATCACTTAAATAAAGTACACAGTGATTCATTGTGCACCTGCATAACCGTTTTTAATCCATCATTTTGCAAGAGATTGTTATATCAGCAGAGGTATGGAGTCATGCAGAGAGAGAAAGTGTTCACTTACCAGTTTAATGGCTACATACTCATTGGTGTAGAGATTTTTACCTGGAATAAGACAGAAGATGGCTTTTTTAAATGAAGTGCACCACTTCAGGCGTTACTAAAGGTTCCCCGGGTAATAGGCAACACCGTAAGTGATCGTGTCTGATTGAGTGATGATCTTTTTAAATTTTAAATTTTGAAAGATCCACGTAAAAAAAAAAGAAAAAAAAAAAGGTCTATAACAGAAACTGATGCAATCGTGCTCCTTTTTTCCAGCTCTCCTTGAATATACTCAGTTGCCGGGTACACCTCACTAAAGATAATGCATTCTAATACAACAGCCCAAAAACAGTTTTGTCATGAAGTTATAATGTTCAGTTTTGAGAGCTTTTGGTTTAACCCTTTAAAGCAAACCTCCCGCTGACGCTTTGAATGATCCTGTTTAAATCTGTCTAAAATAAGAAAGATAATATGCTGAGCATTCATTCTTTCAGGCTTCCGTTATTAGGTCATCACGCTTTACATGACATCATTAGGTTACGGTGTGTTATGTTATGCGTGTAATGGCAACAAAGTATCAGCGCCTTTGCAGTCATATAAATGTGTGTGGACAAAATATTAGAAACACCTCAGTATAATGCAATACAACAGCACCACAAACTACAGCCTTCAAAATAAACATAACGTTACATCGATATCGCTCTCAAACGGTTTCAATTAAAACTGAACATTTCTTTACTGTTGTATAAGGTTGCATTAGTTTGGGTTCGGTGTGTAACTACACTTAGTCTGCAGTTCATGAAGTGACATAAAAACTTCCAAATTCCCTCAGTTGCTCCGTTGTGTATTGAACCATTTCACACACACGATTAAAACTCTACTTACCGAGCTTCAATTCACCAAAGTTTCCACAGCCGATCTTCTTGCCCACACGAAAGTTTGGCCCCACCATGAGAACCCCGGAGGAGCTGGAGGAGCCAGATGGTCGGGACGAGTGTCCGCTGCGGCTTCCCTGGGAAACTTTAGTGGTCCTGGCGGGCCGCTCCCCATATTTATCTCTCGGTTGATCCATGGTGTGAGCAGCACAGGTCAGCGGGAGCCTGGAGTGATGTACAAAAAGGCCTCCTGGGCCGGGCCCACCACAGCCACGGTCACTGGCAGTGCCTGGATGGCACGGTCACTCTCATGAGACAAAAGCCGGCGGAGTTAAACCGGCACTCCTCCCCGTCCTCACCCGGTCGCCTCTAACAGTTGTTGGACAGGCTGATCTCTGGCCTCAACATCTGTCCCAGGAAGGAGAAGGTGGAAGACCTGCAACGAACACAGAGAGGAAAGACGTTAACTTTCCACAGAGAGCATCATATGGAACATTGAGTTGTCTATAATGTTAATCTGATGAAACCCAGCAAATGAATTGGGTTTAAAAACACAACTACAAGCTGATCGTTTTCAGTGAGCTTCTTCTTTCACAAACAGGTGGGACTGTACGAACATCTAGTAGGCATAAAAACGCCAACCACAAATTGATAACACCTAAATTACAATTTCAAAAACTGTCAGTTTGAAAGTATGTTTAAAAGCATTTCGGGTATGTTAGATACTTTAAATTTTAAAAACATGCCTTCCTGCTTTAAGAAGTAAAGAAACACAATGAACCATAAATTTGAATTGAAAAATCTGGTTTTCTTCATTTTAATTCACCATACGATAACCAGTTTAACTCACATTTGCAGGTCATGAGTCATACAAACTCAAGCTCACTGTTTACAAGCAGACGGTGCTACATGAGGACAGGACTGGCTTACTGTAAAAGCGTTGCTGAGCTAAAGAGATAGTCATCAAGTCACAGCGGTCACAGAAAGCACCAGTAAATAGTTTGAGCATCAACACAAACCGTAAGTCATAGTTTGTAATCGTGAAGAAGTCTGAAGACTCTCCACCACCCACAGCTAAAGCCTGGCAGACAACGTCAGTCGGGAATATTATGTAAACACTTACATAAAGCTATGTTTGCTAGCGAAGGCACCGGAGCTCAACTTTATGGACACGGGGTCGGTTTTCGTCAAGTACACAGAAACATATTTTCGGGTTCAACCTTCTATCACAGGCAAGAATTATGCACATATTAAACTATAAAACATGAAGGCAGTTTGGTGTGTGACATGATATAATGATGTTTATCAGGCCCAGGCCTCTTTGGGGACTTCCTATTCTGTTACTCATCTTCAGAAAGTTAGCGTACTGAAGCAAGCCTGCAAATCTGGCAGATAAAGTTCAATTTTACAACCAAAAAAACAAAAACACATTTTTAAAAAAAGTACCATTTCCCATTAAAAAACAACTAATGTTGTGATTCCTGAGCATGGAAAGGCTGCTACTGAACAGTATGCGCGTGTGTGTGGGCTTCCGGATGACTCATGCTCAGTATTGCCTGCACAGATCTCAGCATCAAAGACAGATAGTTTTGCTCTCAGGGCAACTGTGCACTGTTGCTATTACATAAAAGCATGAGCAGAACAGCATGGCTATAAAATAGGTTTGCGGCAACGACAAACGGTGAGCTGCAACAGTTTCCATTGTGCAAATAATCATTTGTAGGCCACTCCAATCCCAGGCGACACCTCGACACCTCGTGAAGGGCAGCAAAGCATCCACAACCTTTAATTACAAAGACGTATCACACTATATGCTGCAATCAGCCCAGTGGTTTTATTTTTCTCCTTATGCATCACTTCCTCTGGATATTGATACACACATCTTATGTGCTTATTGTTATCAAAATGTAATGCAATCCACTATTACAGCCCCGCAATAACTAATGCATTTTGTAAATATTTAATTTCAGATGAAACTGTGCAACTCTACCTTATAATAGGACATTAAGTGGCCGTGTTGTTGTGGTGGATTGCATTATTTCAGAGGACGCCCATTTGGGGCATCTTTGAGGATTTGTTCACTTTGTGCGTGTATAGTGGACTTAAAAAAAAGAAATGGAATAGGTCTATTTATATTCACATCAGCCTAATTAATAAAGAACAACAAGCAATCCACCGGACTGTTAAACGCTCCGTGGTCTCTACAAATGGCTTCTTCGTTGGTTTTGATGTAACGTGGGGAATCCCCGGCTGTAATCCATGTGGAGGCGCCCCGTCTCCTGATAGAAGAGGATGTTTGAGGACACACACCTTTTGGCATCCTTTAAAAGTAGTTTTATGTCTCACAAGGAGATGACATGAAAGGATTTCATCAACACAGATCCAATTACAGATTTAGCTTATTAACCCTTTTCATTCCAATTTGTTCAACATTTGTTTGGCAGCATGCATTGTTAACAAATACTTGTGGTTGGTAGGCTACCAGGAATCAGACAATTCAGAAACGGTCTTAAAAGAGGATTGATTCACATCCCTCCTTCTCCAAATGAGAGAACGAGCTAAACCTTTGGGGAAAAGCTGAGGTCGTGTTCAGTTGTTGCTCTGCGTTTTGAACGTCATGGTCGAGTTTATAAGTGGAAACTTTAGTTGGGTTCAGCCTGGACGTGAGCAGTTCAGCGGTGAATGTGCCTGTCCGATGGTAAAGATTTATGAGGGCACCGGCCTGATGTTTGATATAGTGCTCATTTGCATTAAGGCATTTCATTACTCTGGCTTGGCCTTCATGGGTGCTCAAGTAATAGCAATAGATCAATAAGTTCTGCTGATCTCATATCTGTGTCACATCACCAATGTGAAAACATCAGTTTATTTAATGTTCTAGCATCACTGGAAATAATGAAGCCGGGATTATACAGAGATGGTATCACGACGGCACTGTTTTCGCAATCCTGTAACTAAACATTTCAACAAAGCTGATGTAATTGGTTAATAGCTGGTTTTTCAAATCCAGCCCCAGTCACTGGTATACCTCCTTCAGTAATGCACTAATGTGGCAATGAAACATGTATTAGTCCATAAATGTGTCTGTCAAAAATATCTGGAGAAAACTGAGATGCTTCCAGCTGATTAGCATCTATTAAAAGTGACTTATCTGTTGACATCTTTTCATTTTTACTGAAACAAAGACTGAGTGGAGTGATTAACCTTCAGTGGAAAGATCAGCCTGAGAGGGGGGTCTGCCAACAGTGCAGACTCCTACTGTGGCAGTGCCAGCTAACAGCTGCCTCTCTCTCTCCTTAAAGCCAGCTCTTATGAACTATAACTGGGGGGGAATTTAGATTACAGTCTTCCGCCTCCATGGATTCCCAGAGAACAATACAAATCGATACATGCACGGCTGTTGTGTGCACCCACATACGAGACGATGATCTAATGTTTCCACCTTAGAGTTTGATCTAAAAAGAAAATCTTACAAATACTGCATGATCAGCAGAAGTATGTTGTTTTGTGAAGACAACTTTTATCTTACTTTGACTTGACTGAGGTAGTTTACATTGTGTAGTAATTAACTGCACATATGGTAAAAGGATGAGTCATTGACCACATCTGTCAAGTAAATAGTTACCTGCAAAATCTGCAGTGGTGCCCAAATGTTTTAAATAATGATTTTAAATGGATTTTCCTCAGCTGTAGCCTGTGAACAGAGAGGTTGTTCAAGGCTCACATTTAGAGACGTTTGACTTCATCATGACTTTTAAATAAATGCAACACAGAAAGAGTTTTACAACCAGCCTTTCCCTCAGTCAGGCTCTTTTAAAAAGGATACCAACAATAATATATCATGCATCCACATGGCCCTAATTTGGGTTAAATGCCCAGCTAGTAATATTTCAATAAAATGACTTCAGAAGTAGTTTGCACTGCTCTCTTTAAAGCACTGTTAATTAGTGGAAAATGACCCCAAGCTAACTACTTTACTCGATGAATGGTAACTGAACACTCCATTGATTCAATTATAAGCCATCTATGCAGTTTAGCAAGGAAGAGGTGCATTGAGACGTCGAATTGGACCACGAGCAAATAAAACGTGCATTTACCTCGACGCTTAATGACTCCTAACACAAATCACAATAACTGGCACCAGTTAGCTTCAAAACAACTGTCCCGGGGCCTTAGGAAACGTATATTATTTTAATAATCTGTGCCATCCTGTCTTTGCATCCGTTACCTTGCCCTGAGCAGCAGTGGTAACACTTTGTATGCGAGGAAGTGTTTTGTGGAGGCAATGGAGGCTAACATAAAGATAAAGATAAAGATGATGGATCCTATCGAGGCGGCCTAAAACAAGGAACCAAAACAAGGAAGCGAGCTGGCAGTGGTACAACAACCTTTCACGGACAAAGACTTAACATTAGTGATGGTCACATCGATTAACTAACCGTTAGCCAAGTTAGCTTATCAACCTGACTAACCAGCCACACAGCTAGCGTTAGCCAAACATTACTTAGCCACAGTGGGTGCTCTGGTTTAAAATATGTCCCCCGAATCATCCCTACACATGCATCTTGTTTTCAACCATAACATATGTCTAGTTAATACACTCATTGCTGGATGTTAACGCCTTGGCTAACACCTCCTGATGGCTAGGTGACAGCTGGACGGAGCGCAACAAGGAAATTAGCTCCGTTAGCAAATGAAAATATTAGCTAACAACCAAAAAAAAGCTTCCTATCAAATGTTGATCACAACAAACAACAGGCTCACCTTCGCTGTGACACAATCCAGACGACCAGGACACGGCTTTGGTTTGTCACGACTGCCCCGGAGCTTAACGTGCAGGTTTTACTCGGTGTTACTTGTTGTGTTGGCTGATGTGTTTCACGCTAACAGCGGAGTGTCTTTAGCGGCTCTCTCTCCATTCTTCGTTGCTCGTGAAAGGTTCGAACATACCCGGATGTACAAAAAACGGCACCGCCCGCTTCACAGCGCACACGTCCGGGTCAGGACCGTCTCGGGTCTACTTCATTAGTGTACCATCACACCTATGTCGTGTAGTAGAGGGTTGTGCACAAGTTCATCTTATTAAAAGCAAGAGGTTCACCAGTGTACCAAAGGGTCTTTATGGTCATTTATGTTGTGATTGGCTAGAACCTTTTACACATATATATTTATAGGTATTATATTTTTAATCATGGAGGATAAGAAAACTTCGTTTTTTTTCCAAGATGATATATCACTTGCTATATATATAATTATATGTTGTATATATTATGTCTTGTTTGAAAGTCGAAGAACTCAGTTAAAAGAAAAAATCTGTAGAATCAGATCGATTTATTGCCAAGGTTTTTTCATACAAGGTATTTGATTTGGTCTAATGAGAAACAACTATAAAGAATGTATATAAAGGATCCTGATCACATCTGTCTTTTTGCTCCTGATGTAGTCGTGGAATTGTAAATGTTCCAATTGCTATTTCTTCCCCGAGCAGGTTTTCGGTGTGCAGAAAGCCCCCTTTTTTTACCCAAGAACAGTTCTGCTTCAACAAAATATACCCTGTGCCATATATTATGATGCGTAGTGTCTGAGAGTGTCGGTATACAACGTGGAACTATCAACGGCATGAACAAATTACTGAAGTCCAGTCGTAGTTTTCACCAATTACAGGAAAGAAAAAGAAAAATGTTTCTGAAAAAAGGTCCGTATTTTTGCAATTCAACCATGATAATGAAGTGAAGTGGGACAACAAACAAGAAAACGTGAAACCAGTCCCCAAAGCTTAACCAATCATATTTATTTTGTACATCTACCTATTCAGCATTTCCAGGAAAATGTGTGTGCCAATGAAAAGTGGTTACAAAAATAAAGCATGTTCTTACGTAAAGATGACATGACAGGAAAACTACACCTACAAATGCTGAATATGAAAATAAGTGACCATATCACTTGAATGTCTGTGCCTTTCAGTCATCGTTTAACAAATGTATCAAAAACATGTATGTTACTGATAATATCTGACAGTAATTGTAGGATTCGAGTCAAGTACGGTAAGTGTTTACATACATCTTAAAAGTCATCTATGGGCAGAAAACAATCTCTGCAGCGGTTCCAGATGAGTTACTTTGGACTTTGGTACTTAAAACTGTTGTGGAAGAAATCGATTAACATAATAAACACAATTGGAACAAATACATCACCGTAGAAAATACCAACATATCAGTGATCGTGTTTTCTCAACCTGCACTCACTGTAACCTTAACATCCTTTCATCACATTTGTAACAACTGTGACGAGCCTGTAACCCCGTCAAATCTTTGAGTTTTCAAATGATTTCTATGATCTAATGAGCATTATATGATACACTAATAATGTGCCAATACTCCTTGTAAATTACCTCAGTCATCAGTAGTGGTGTTTTAGTAAAAAAAAAAAAAAAAAACAGCTTTTCCAAATGTACAATTCATTTTAGTGCATCAAAACATTATCCGACATGCATTTATCAACATAAGCTGTTAGAGAGTGGAATGACTTACACACGACTATCTTCTAATGTAAACTACACACAATGTTACTCTAGGGCAGTGCCGTAGTCTTAACACGTTAATATACTGGCTTAAGCGAGAAACATAAATACATAGCCCACTGACAAGGCAGGTTTTTACAAATATTACGGACAGGTAATCTCCTGCTTTATACCATCTTTCAGTCAAGAACATACAACAAGGAATTATGCCAAAGAAATGTTAAATGAGGCAGTTTATCATATCAAAGAACTGTACAAGTTAAGAGAATACACTATGATCAAAAAGAGAAAAAAGATGGATGGAAGTTTATTGTGTGTTTCAAAATGTGTCCTCTCAGTTTGTAGTCAAGAGGTAAAGTGTATGAAAAAGGCAGTTGGGGTCTTAAAATAAAGTCTCCCTCTTCATTAAGCTATTGCCTTTGCCTCAGGCAGGAACGCCTCCCAAAACTTCACGAGCTGGAATATAAATTAGAACCAGAGGAAAAAACAGTTAACATGTGATCACTCAATATCTTTCAATAAAGACAAATGTATGTTAAAGGAATACTTTGGTAGCCATGAATAAAGCGTACAAAGTAAGGCGTACATGATGAATACAACACTTGATATCGTTAAATGTTTACCCGTTGTTGAGACTGCAGCATTGCATCCAAATATTTGACTATCTGGCTCCTGAAGTCCTTCGCTTTTTCTTTCTGAAAAGACAAAAGTGTTGACATGTCTCAAGCTCTTCGAGGATGGAGAAGCCAGCTGTGGGAATTTCTGGTAGAACTTCATCTACTTCCAAAGTGAACGGAGAGGGAACATAGTCTGATGGTCTATTGGTCTTTATTGTGCCATTCAGCAGGGTAAAAATATAAATATCAGCTCTCATCTCACCTTAATGAAAATTCTACCTGTGAGCCAACTCACTGGAATTAAAAGGATATGCGACACCTCAGAAGACTATTTTAATTATTGGATCTGGAAAGATGAACTCTTTCGGTCTTCATGCTTGTTTTACGTCAAAACTTTAGTTGCTCAGATGTAAAAGCTCATTTTATAACGATGTGCTCAGATCTCATCCATCCAGATCTTGCCTCAGTCGGCTGTTTATTTCAGGGCACCTGTTTAAGCTTCAAGTTGTCCGATGGGTGGAGACTCCTTGTGAAATGTAACTTGCTTCTTGGTGACCCTGATGAAGCTTCTTGCTGAAATGTGTTGGTCTCACATTGAAGTTGTTCTCGATACTACAAGTGCTAATGAGAAAGCCCTACATTTCCAGAAGGTCAAATACACAGTGCCTATAAAAAGTATTCACTTTTCATTTTGAATGGTTTAATGTCTTATTACAATTTTGGATCAAATAAGACTTAATGTGACTATTTTTGTTTTTACAGTGATCCACAGACAAACTTTTCGAAAAACATAAACATACCTCAAACCTGAGAACCTCCTTGCGAACAGTCATGCCAAGCCTGTCGAAATCTCTCTCGTACTGAGTCACCCTCGCCTCCCACTGACCACAAACATGAGGGGGGGAAACAAAAACAATTTAAAAAAAAACATAAATGTCATGTGATATAATAACATGACATTTATTATGTTTTAATTAATCAAATGATCGTTAAGTCTTTAAATTGCCAGAAACTAGTGAAAGAGGAACATCACAAAGCCCATGGTGACCTCAAATAACTTCTTTGCATGGAAACAAAAGACATCTGTAATAAATATACTTAATAAAGACTTAAACGATTAATCAATTATTAAAATAGTCAGAATACTCTTCTCTACACTGTGTCAGTTACCTCGGTGATGTCGTCTTTGGCCTGCTGCAGTTTGTTCGGCTTGTTGGCCCACAGCAGCTTGGCCTCGGCCTCTCTCTTCTTCTGCAGCGTGCTCTGAGCCTCCTGCCATCGCTGCCACGCCCGCACACGCTGGTCAAAACACCCCTGTGGACATCCGACACTTACCAAACAGAGAGCAAGTAGCACACACTAAACCAAAGACGCCGCTGTCCTTATGCTGCTCTGACAGAATGCAATATCATCATTTTAATCCAGAATATCAGGAACAACCCAGGCTTTACTCTTCCCTGCTTCTGAAGATTCTCCATTACTGTAAAACTACCATTCTGCAGCGGTGAGCTTACGCGCATAGCACCCAGCAGGCGGATGTAGTCGGCCAGCAGCTCTGCGAAGATGAAGAAGTCACTGGCTGCCTGCTCCTGATGCAGCTGCTCCATCTTGTCCTCCACCTCTGCCAGCTGGGACAGGGCCCGCGACAGGGCCGTGTTGTCCTCAGAGTTTCCCAACATGGCCATACTTTTGGCAAATACTGCCGTGCTCCCACACAGCTCTGGGAAACAGAAAACATATTCAGTCTACTTGTTTCACCCTAAAAGGCCAGGGAGCTGGACTGTACTCTTCTGTTTACTTGGTTGAAACAATTTGATGAAAAGAAAAGAAAATTGTGCAAAGACAAGTCGAGGAAGGGAGAGGTAATAGAGGTAGCTCACCCTTCCTGTGGTTGACCAGGGAGTCCACCACCGCCTGAAGCTTCCTTAACTGCTGCTCCTCGTTCTCCACCTCCTGGAACTTGTCCTCAAACCACTGAGACAGACACAGAGTGAAAATATCAAGAAAAAAAATACAGCAAAACAACTTCATCATGTCTACAACGGCCCGTTTGTCTTGCTGTAATTTCTATAAAGACAGGGATAATAAACCCAAGAACATTCACCTATGTCCATGTATACCTGACCCAAGAACATTCACCTATGTCTATGTATACCTGACCCAACAACATTCACCTATGTCTATGTATACCTGACCCAAGAACATTCACCTATGTCTATGTATACCTGACCCAACAACATTCACCTATGTCTATGTATACCTGACCCAACAACATTCACCTATGTCTATGTATACCTGACCCAACAACATTCACCTATGTCTATGTATACCTGACCCAACAACATTCACCTATGTCTATGTATACCTGACCCAACAACATTCACCTATGTCTATGTATACCTACAACACCTGTTGTCACTTTATCTGCACTGTTCACATGTTTGTGTGAAGATGTTTACCATCTTGTATAAGTTTACTATTTTGCACGTTTACCAGCTTTTATATTTTGCATATTCTGGTCATTTAAAAAATATTTTATTAAATATTTTTAACTGGTATTGTGTTTACTCAGCTATTTATCATGTCTTGTACTTGTATTGTGCGCTGCTGCTGCTTAGGAGTTTGACGCAACAACATTTCACGAAGCGTACTCATATGTAGCTGTGACAAGTAAAATGAAACCTCCTGAATCTTGAATAATTAATATAGTTTTGAATGATATAACATCCTTACTTGCCTTGACTACTAAGACTTTGGTATGTTCATTGCATCGTGGTTTAAATCCAATGATCCATTAAAGTTTATCCAACACTGGACTTTTCAAATTCGATGGCAAAGTCATTAAATGTATCTCTATATGCAGGCCACATGCACAACAGTCTCCCGGATTCCCCTTACAGTGTCTGACTCATTCATCTTGATGGTCATCTTGTTGACAGCATCTGATGCCTTATTGATCATTTTGAGGAAGCCAGCTCCACTCAGCGCCTGGGTGCTCACTGCTCTGGGTAGCTAAAAACACACACACGCACACACACACAAACACACACACGCGCACGCGCACACGCACACTTCAAAAGTCATTCCCAAGAATCTTAAGTCATTATCCAGCTCATTGCTACCGGAACATCTTTTTATATCCTAAAATCCCACCTCCTCTCTCTCCAAGAAATCACAGACGTCAGGATCTTGTAGCAACGACGGGTGAGACACGACTCTCTGAAGATACCTACAAAACAACAAGGCAAGATAAAGTGAGTAAGAAGAAATACTGCCCAAAAAGTAACACATAAAATATGCACACAAAAGCATGAGAATGTGTAGAAATATAGTTTAAAAAGGCCCAAACATGTACGGATCCTTGCCTCTCCAGAGCTGCTCTTCTTCTCTCCACAAACTCTACTGAGGACGGGTCGTCCATTCCCACCTTCACTTTGGTCATTCCTGTTGGTCCACATCACAGTCACCGAAAGGGACACAAAAGAACACCCCAAAAAACAAGCCGAGCACATACTTAAGACCCACCTACGACACTTTTCTCAGGTGGTGGTGGAATGATGCAGCCGTGGAGCGACTGCTTGACCGACAGTTTCTCGTAAAGACCCAGGAAGTCACTGTAACGCCTCCTCACAGAGAAGGCTTTACTCCTGAACATGGCCAAGGAGGTCTGAAAGCAGAGACCCACAACTTTAAAAACGAAAAACCTGGAAACACCAGTGAAAATTTAGACATATTTGCAGATTTTGGAGCTATGTAAAAAAAATACACAAGATATAAGTATCAACACAAGCTTTTCTACAGACCCTGGTGGATACTTTGTAGGCCACATATGCATTCATGCCATCTCCTAGTAGGACAGAAACATTGGAGAGAAATTGAAGATGAGATTAGAAATCAGTCTGAAATGAATGTGTCAGTGCATTTAAAGTATTGAGCTTACTAAAATGAGACAAACATGAGACTATACAGTGCAATAACTCATCAACTACATCCAAAAAAATAACATCTGAATATTCTGGGGATTACATATAGCTGTATTATAGTTTCGACAAACAGACTGTATGAAAAAAAGAGACTGACCAACTTTCTCAGGGTTGGTGACGGCAACATCCACATCAAAAGTATCCTTGTCCTCTTCCTCCTCCAACTGTAATTAAGGAGAAGAACACAACTAGTAGCCATCACGGAAAACATGCATGAAATGAATGCTTTTTAAAGGAGGCGCAGCTCAGCCGTGGCCCATACCTGCTCCAAGGCGGTGGGCTGCATGGCGGCAGGGCTCTGAGTGAAGGAGGAAGATGGAGGCGGGCCAGAGGAGGTGGACAGCTCCTTCCTGGCGGAGCTGCCGGACTTGACGTGTGCCTCTGGGAAAGTAAAAAAGACATTTTATTGTTGGATGACTCCGTTCATTCAAAAAGAAAAGAAACACAGATGACTAAAGTGCACCTGATTTATACAGAACTGCTGATTTGGCAATTATTCCCATACTGTAGAAAAGCTGCAGCTTACATGTACATCACATGAGTGATGCATTTTGTCAACTTTGTGATTAATTAAGGATGCGTAGGAGACTTTTTCTGAGGAGAAAATACCTTTTATACGACCACAGCACTGAGAATTAGAATTATGGAAATTAACATTAAATTTATGTTCAGCAGTTAAAGCTGGCTTTGGCAACATTGGAGAAACCAGCACGTAAGCTAAGTTCTGAAAAAAGCACCCAGTGTTGCCAACTCTTTTGAAAGTAGCGAGCAGCATCAGCTCCAAAAGTCACCAAATGTAGCAAGAAGTCACCAAGTTGGCAACACTGACAGCCCTCTCCCAAAATCATCATTATGAATGTAAACAACAAACATAGTTATTGTTAGTACTCCAAGACCTTTTCCTTATTTTGGTCAGAGTATTTGATTTATTGATTGCTGTCGGGATGTAATGTAATTCTTTTCTAAAATACATTATCTACCCTAGCTTTAACTTATTCTGACCTGAGAACAAGTTGAACATCACCATGAAGGTCATTTCATATCTCTGAGAGAGCGAGAGCGAGAGAGAGCGAGAGAGAGAGAGAGAGATCCTACATTTCCCATAATGCAACTCAAAAATTAATTTCATTAGACTTCACCTGTTGAGTAAACATCCACATCTTTAAAACTCCACACCGTAAGTTTGTAACGTAGTCTCACTGTTACACATTTGCAGCCTCCAAGCTATTGACAAAACTATTAATTGATTAGTGAGCTTGTTAAATCAGAGGAATGACTGTTTAAAATATTAATTAAAATAGTCGAGCACGACCAAGGCTTGAAATAGTCTCACAGGACTTTAAATTCCTTTTGAGGAGCCGAAGCTCTGCAAATTAAAAGTAAGTGGGATGAAGATGGGCAGAAAATGTCTCCTCACCAGCAAACAGGTCGTTGTCGTCATCAGAGTGAACTCCGTTGGATCGGTTAGTTGTGCTGCGGGCCTCCTCCCCCCCTCTGAACACATCTGGAGGCTCTGCATTCACATTACCCGGCTGAGAAACTCCTCGACTCACAGCCACAGGGTTCCTCTGCAGACAGGAAGCACACAGAAACACTTGGTAAATACCAGGGGTGGAATGTAACTCAGTACATTTACTCAACTACTGTAACATCCATTACAAATGTGAGGTGTTTGTACTTCGAGTCTTCTCTTTTTGCACCACTTTATACTTCTACTCCATATTCTACATATTCAAAATCCACAATATTGTACTTTTTACTCCCCTACGTTTATTTGACATGTTTTTTTTACATAAAAACAACAACATATGACTACTAATATACACAGTAGTAAACAATGTAACTAAAATAAAACGTCAAAAGTATCTTACATGATCTGGTTAGCGTTAGTGAGAAAAACAGAATAATATAGGCTAATATTCTATAATAATATAATACTGTGGAAAGGAGCCATACTGCATTAAGAGTGACTTTTACTTTGGAGACCTTAAGTAGACTTTCGTACGTTTACGGAAGTATATGAATACTTCTTCCCTCACTGGTAAGTATACAAACATTAGTGGCATTAGAGGAGTGACAGTTAACCGTAGTTAGTGGTTGTCTCACGAGCGGTATAACGGTTTAAGGAAATTACGCTTATTCTTACTAGTTACGACTTAAAACGGCTCAATTTGTACCCACACGAACTTCGGCTAACTTTATGAATCATATTAGTTTCTTTCCACACAAAACATGACTGGCTAGTTTCTCGCTTCTCAGTCAGTTAAGTTAGCTGTTATCTTGGCTGCCATGAATGCAGGTCAGATCAGATAAAGAGGCTGACTCCTAGCCTCGTTCACTTCATGCAAAGATAACCGTCACAAACACGCTGCAATGAACACGAATGCGCTGTTTAACACACGTTATTGACGAAGATGTCCTCTCCCTCGTCACTGTCCCCGTCTGCCATGTCACCCGGCCCGGCTCCCGGCTCCTCTGTGTCAGGGAAAGGAGGAGGAATTCGATCCGAGCTGGCCGCCATATTCCGTGTTGTGAGAGGGAGTGACGTAGGCGGACGTTGAAGGAAGGCGGAAACGGCTGCAGCGACACCTGCTGGTCGGCGAGCAACACGACAGCGCATCGACGGTGCTCCTTGACTTACAGCAGGGGTGTCCAAACATTTTTCAAAGAGGGCCAAATTTGATAATGTGAAAATGCCCAAGGGCCAACAGTCCCTGCTGACATTATTTTAAACAATACAAGTAGCCTATACATACATTGTTATTTTATCATTTTATTTTCAATGACAGCAAATAGCAATGTAACCAAATGTAAGCATTCATGTGTGAACACATCTCAACAACTATGCTTTTTTTCCAAAGTAACTAAAAAAGTAACTTTTTTCCAAAGTAACTAAAAAAGTAACTTTTTTTCCAAAGTAACTAAAAAAGTAACTTTTTTTCCAAAGTAACTAAAAAAGTAACTTTTTTTGAAAAGTAACTAAAAAAGTAACTTTTTTTGCAAAGTAACTAAAAAAGTAACTTTTTTGCAAAGTAACTAAAAAAGTAACTTTTTTCAAAAGTAACTAAAAAAGTAACTTTTTTTCCAAAGTAACTAAAAAAGTAACTTTTTTCAAAAGTAACTAAAAAAGTAACTTTTTTTGCAAAGTAACTAAAGTAACTGAAGTCAAAAAATTGTATATATCTCATTTCTTGTAAAAAGTGTGGTTTACAGTATGTGGGTGAAACAGGCAACACCATATCTATTCGTTTCATGCAACACAAACACAATATACTGAAGAGGAAAAAGATGGAGACACCTTTGGTGAAACACTTTTTATTACATGAATGGAAATCTGTTTTAACGACTGTCATTGAGTGTAACCCCAGGTGGAACATCGCCCAGAGGAAAAGGGCTGAAAGGATCTGGATTGCCAGACTGGATACAAATAAATAGGATAAAAATAGGAATTGCATGTTGAATTTGTATGATTTATTCATTCCGTTTTGACTGTGCTGGCGGGCCATAAATAATGCATTTTAAGACAGAAGGCGCGCGCCGTATAAAATCTGACCTCGGGCCGTGATTGGCCCGCGGGCCGGACTTTGGACATGCCTGACTTACAGGTTTCACAGGCGGTTTACAGAATTTGTACACTTTTAAAAATAACTTACCTGAAGTGACCGAATATCTCTGAATCTACAACAGATTTAGATTATTGATTATAAAATAATTGAAAGAGACAAAGTCAAAAGGGTGGTAAGACTGTATGAGGACAAAAAGGTAAGACTGTAGGAGGACAAAAACCTAATATTTACTTTATCAATACTTTTCAGTGTAGTGAGGTGAAGCCATCTCAAAGTCATTAACTTTTTAATTTCTCGACATAGAGCCTGAGATGATTTTGCACAGCAGCACACTGTCATGTGTGATTTTATATAATACTACACTTCAGAGTAGAAAGTGGCTGTTCTCAATTTTAAGGTGTTTTTAGGCCTGACTGGCTAACCAAAAAACAAACAAAATCCCTGTTTGTAACCTCTAAAACACTCACGTTACACCAGGATGCCACATGTAACTGAATAGTGAAAGGAAAGATGTTTTTTTGTAAGCCGACGTGAAGAAACTGACTATTTTTATACAGCATTTCCAGAAATCAGTTTACTAGGAATCAGTTGTCCATGTCAACATATGTAAATGTCAATATATTCAAATGTGTCATAGTTCAATTTAATATCCCGCCACACGTTTTTTCAGTTGCATCATCTTAAAATGACCAACAATCAGCCAAATGCTGAGTGAGTCAGTTCATGGTGTTAGAAGATCAAAGCTAGAGATCTGATCAAACGACCAGTTAACTCACCTTCATGCTGCAGTGCAGAGACCTACAAAGAGGTTCGTTCATCCACGTGAGAGAAGTGAACTACAATTATGAAATTGGCTTTTAAATATTTCTGACTATACAAAGATCGACTCAGAAACTGAATCGTCACAATCTGAAATACATCTGTGTAATAAGAGGCTTTAACATTTTGACTATGTGAGGCTGAAAAGGTTTCATTGACTAGGTTTCACATTCAAGGAAATTTAAAACAAACGAACACACAACCCTAGACTTTAAGGCTTGATTGACGATTATCTTCATTATTGAATAATCTGGTGATAATTTCTCAAACAAATTGCTTGAAAGGGTTTATTTGTAAAACATCAGAAAATAGTGAAACATTAAAATATTTAAATTGCTTGTTTTGTCTGACTCACACCCAAAAATATTCAGTTGGACATAGATTACCAAGAAAACGAGCAAATATTTGGCAATTTTCATAAAAAGTTGTTGAAAGATGAATCTGTTGTTAATATTGTTTCTGAATAGTTTCTGTTGGTTGACCATTCAATTTATCATTTCCTCTTCCCCAGTAATCATAAGCCTTCTAATACTACATGAAGTTACATACTGTTGGGTCTGTTGGTGCAGAATACACTGTAGATTTTGTGTATTACCAATAACAACCTATTTCTTTACACTTCAGCAGTGGTGGAAGAAGTACTCAGATCATAAAGTTAAAGTAACAACACCTCAGTGGGACAATACTCTGTTTCAAGTAAAAGTACTGCATTTCAAAACCATAAACAGTATTATAATACATGAATATACACAATGCTGCATTAATGTGTACGTATAATGTTGCAGCTAGTAAAGGTGGAGCTAATCTAAACTATTGTTGATTTCTCTAAATTGATTCTTATTTTCTATAAATAATCTGAGTCTGCAAAGTAACTACTGTTCACAAATTAATGTAGTGGAGTAGAAGTATAATGTAGCATCAAATGGAAATACTAAAGTACAGTACAGGTACCATAAGATTGTACTTCTTCAGTAAATGTACTTAGTTACATTCCACCACATTCGATTGTGACGAGCATCCTGGTCATGTTGGATGAAAAGAAGACGAGCGGAAACATTTACTTTGTTAGTATTCATAATAGTTTGTATACACAATGTATAGGAGCACCAATAAAAAAAACTTTTTTTTTCCAAACTTTTTTTTCAACATTTTTTTTAAAAAGCCACAGATTTTTTTTCTACAGAAAGCAGAGAAAGCTCTGTACATGAACAAGCAACAACATAATTCCTCATCATGAGCTGCAAAGTAAACTCCGCTGCTCATTTCATTTCTGAAGCAAAAAAATAAAATAAAAATAATGAACATAAAAAACAAGACCAGCTGCCTGCTGCTTACCTAGGACACTACGTTACACAAACAGCGTTGGATATTTAAAACACAAGATATGTAAGAAATGTACTTTTCAAAAATTGTGAAAAAGTGCAATACAGGTTCAACTGTTTACAACTCAATAGATTATTTCCCAAATGGAGTCCGCCCCTTTTTCTCCCTCCTTTGTTTTCAATCATGTGTTCCTCGTTTGTATCCATAGTTAAAATCTCTTACAGTTATATTGACATTCATGACGATGTACATTCATGAGAAACATGGTATTCACAAAAGTAGAGCAAATTACTATGATTGAAAATGACAAATTTCTTTGGGTAAGAGGGTAATGAAAAACTAGTTTCTTAGATGAACTTTTCTTTTTTTTTTTTCATTTTTACATCGGATTTGTGTATAGAACGAGCTTTTTTTTTTTTTCTTCATACAAAAACTATCATGTAAAAAAAAAAGAATCTGGGAGTCCCATTCAAACAGCCATCTTTTGTAAAAGAACCAGGGCATTTGATGAAGAACAGCAGGGGGGGGATTAAAACAGCAAACGCACCGCTGTGGGAAAATGCACACGTGGTTCCTGCAGTACGCACGTCTGAAACCAAATATTGGTTTTTGGAAACGACACACACATTCGATCGAACTTCTCGTATAAAAGATAACTCGTCTGTTGCAGGTGATTGATTGATTGATTGACTGACTGGGTGTCATGTGAGTTATTTTCTGTTTAGAAGGGGTGGGGGGGGGGGTCAGCGCCCTGAGTCCTTTAGGTACCCCTGACCTGTGAGGAGATACTGTCAAGTCCCACAGGACTACAGAGAAGTATGTCTTGTATGGTTCCCGCACACACACACGTTGGTAAGGCTCTTTAAAAACGGAGCTCCCACGACAAACAGAAGACTGAGAAAGAAGACGCTTTAATGTACAAAGGGGGCAGCACCATGCCAGAGGAGAATATACAGTAAAACACATCAGGCTTCTCTCCCCTTTTTGATATGAAAACTGAGCTTCAGGACTCGCTTGTAATCCCACTTTCATCCCAAATAACAATGAAACAGATGGGAAAAATCGAAAAGAATGAGGCAGTTTAAAAAACACACAACATATGTACATGTTTATAAGGATATGTGTGTAAAAAAATAATACAATAACATAGAAAATAATAAAAAGTCATGGCACAATATAAGACAAGGGGGTAAAAACAACGTTTATGAATAATGTGGGCTTGTATAGGAGGAAGGGGGGGGGCTGATATCCAATGTTGACTTCACTGAAACGGCCCAATAGATATACAAAATGCACAAAGAAAACACGAATCAAACAAACACTGTGTGTAGACTGCGCCGCATGAGCACCAACATCAAAACCAGCATCTTTTTGGACTTTCTCCTTTTGACTCGACATTGAATCAACCGCCGTCTCGTCGCGAGCGAACCTTCGCCACGAAAAACAAAAACACTGCACGTATTTTTGCTGAGGAAAGAATTCACAATCTTCCGGTTGAAAGTGACCAATGTTTTAAATGTTCATCGTCTCTGAGAATGGTTCTTCATTAAAAGATGAAGCGCATCACTTTTTCCCCTCCTCTCATGACAATCTCCTCCCTGAGACTGAGCAAGGTAAGCCGAAAAAAGTTCGTAAGTTTCAGTCTGGAGTTTGTTTGCTTTTTTTTTTTTTTTCTCTGCAGGGGGACGCGAGAGTTTTTCTTGGGTACAGGAAGCCATTTTGTGTCCACCAGCCTCTGGCTACCAAGGTTCATGTTTGAGCGTGTTTGTTTGACTTTAGAGTGTGCGTCTTTCTGTGTGTACGTGTGGATGACAGAGAAAGAGTGTGTGTGTGTTTGTGTGGGTAGGTGTGTGTGTGTGTGTGCATGCTCATGGCGCTGTGGTGATGGCGTTCAGGTCCTTCATGAGGCCCTCGAGGTGGGCCATCTCCTCTGTCAGCTCGTCGGGCTCGTAGCTCTGAGGGAGAGGAACAGGGTTACTGCGAGGGGCGGGGGAGGGGCAGGGGGGGAGGGAGGCAAGCACCTGGAAGGAGGGAGGGAGGAGAAGAGAGGAAAGGAGAGGAGGGTCAGTCAGGGATCTTTAACAGAGGATGGGGAGTCGTATGGGTGGGGTGAGGCGAGCTGGGAGGGTTCAATGGGACTGAAGCGTAGCAAACAACAAAAACAAACAAAAAAAGGCAGCAGACAAAAGCAAAACATCCAAAAGAGAAGCCGATGTCAACAGATGGTCAGCAGCCAATCAGGGATTAGGAGAAAAGTTGAAACGGTAAAAAACAAAAAAAACATTCCAGTTATGGGTTTTGTTAAGATCAGGTGTTAGAAGTTAAACGAGTTGATCAAAAGCCAGCCGACAACGCCACAAAGAAATGGTGAGATTGAAGTTGGAAAGAATTTAAAAAAAGAGAGAAAGAACATACAGAAAATGTGGTTAAAACCAATGTCCAGTGGAAAGTAACTGTATAATCCAGTGGCCAAAGAAAACATGGATTTGGAAGGAGTGTGATTGGTATCATTTAAAAAGACAAGAATATAACTTCTGATATTCACTGCATGGCTACAAGCAGCCAGTGGGGGGCGCTGTACTCACGCTGTCGACATCTTCCAGCATCTTGCTGGTCTCTGGCACATCAACGGTGGGCACGGTGACGACCATCGGTGTTCGTGTCCTTCCTAGTGTTCCGATAGAGGCTGTTTTAACAACATGGGGGTGAGTAGGAAGCCCTGAACGTGACAAACGCACAACAGTCAGTGAAGGCAACAAATGACGGTGAAATGGAGAGCGAACACATGAACCTCGAGTCCCTGTCTGATGTTTTTCCTCAACTGGACCACATTTATCCGTCACATTGTCCCAGAATGTGAGTACGTTTTTTTCAAACTAGGTTTGATTTGTTCCCACAAGTTTTATCAACAAAATCCCATGAAAACACCAAAACGAACAATGAAATGATCAACAAGTATTGTATGTGCATTCAATGTCTGATACATTCTCCGTGTGTCTGTGTTTCTGCTTACCGGTCTGAGTGAGCAGCGGGGTGCTGGGCAGGGCCGGCGACTCGTACGTCGGATGGCCGGTGGTTGGGATGGCAGGCACGCCGAAGCTCTTGAGTGGGTGGGCGTGGGCGTGAGGGTGGGCCGAGCGGTGGGGGGGCAGGTTGCTGGAGTAGCTGGGCTCCTCCTCGGTGGTGGTGGAGCCGTGGTAGCTGCCCTCAGGGTCGGCCATGATCTCCGAGGGGCAGGAGGCCTGGGAGGAGGCGGTGGCTGGAGGGAGCGGCTCCGAACTCGGGGTATTCCTCACCGACTCTGGAGGAGGAGGAGGAGGAGGAGGAGGAGGAGGAGGAGGAGGAGGAGGAGGAGGAGGAGGAGATGGGCTTACAACTTTGACTCTCACAGGGAGCAGTAACCGTCTTCATACAGACACATTTAGTGAAAGAACTAGTGCGCTGCATTACAGGTGATGAAGTTAATATTTCTGATGATGGAAACTTCCTATATGAACTTTGTAATATGTGAAGTGTTTCCTCAATTTTGTTCAGGTTTCTTATACTTTTTGCAACAAGAGTACAACGCACTAGAGCAGAAACCAATAAGTCGATTAATCCACAAACTCATTTGATAATCAATCAAGTAATCGAACAAAATGTTCGAGCAACAATCTAAATAATAATTCATATCTTTTGTCAACTGAACGTTTAAAAGTTGAGCCTTCAGCTGTAACTCAACAGACAGTTGAAATCATTCGCATGTCTGACTGCATCCAGCTGGTGAAGTTTTGTTTACTTTGGTAAAAGTTGAAGTGAGAGAAAGAGAGCAAATCGTAAGGCAGGGAGGTCAGAGAAGAGTGGTTAGCAACACTTTGGAATAATTAAATATGAACCCACAAGATGGCAGCTGCATGTGAATGAATGAGCAAAATAAATCAATGAATGAACATGAGCTGGTGCAACTGTCCTCCTCTGTGCGTCTCCTGCTGTCCAGCAGGTGGCAGACGTGTCTCACCTGTGGAGTCCACGCTGTCTCGATGGGAGACGGGGGAGGAGCAGGCGTGCGGGCGCGGGTGCCCGCTGCCCTGGTGGTAGAGGTAGCTGCGCGTCGGCGACGCCAGGCTGCCCATGTGATAATGGTGGTGATGGTTATCAAGGGAATGGATGGGGTGCGCACTAATCACAGCTGTGAATGGAAATGGACATGGATACACACACACACACACACACACACAGGACGAGATGTTTAACCAGCTGTAATAATGATGAGGGACGTGGAAGTATTGCTGACGAGACACACATGCAGTTTCCTGTAATAAACACACTTGAATATTCTCTGTCAGTCACTCTGTCACATAAAAATGAATATTTTGTAGAAGCATGACATGGATTTGTTCCCTTGATGAGACATGAATTTGAAAATTGGTAATTTGTTAAAAAATCTTTGTGCTCTAGCACATTTTATGCAAAAACTTTCCCAACTGACTGCTCACTCTGTTACCTGATCATTATCAGTCACACACACACACACACACACACTTACGCTGAGGCGGCTGCGAGTCAAAAGGCATCATCATTTTAGGCCTCATCCCTCGTCGGGCTGCTAGTGTCGACATGCTGTCCTCTGACTCGTGGCCTAAAAGGTGCGGTGGAAACCAGCCAATCAGAAAGAGCCGCTACTCTGCGTTTTTATGTGTGAATAATCCGTCTGCAGACCTCCGGATCCTTCATTCGTTTTATATCATTGTGTTAATTGCATTTATAAATATCATCATCACACTCGGCATTCTCTAGCTGTGAACTTATTAAATCGAGTGGATTTACTGCACGCGCTGAAAGTTGTAGCATTGGCAACGGGGGTGCTCGCAGCACTGCCGTGATGACATAAGTGATAGACATTATGTATGAAAAGCATGAAATGTTTTTTGCATGATAATCACAGATAAACCAACAGCAAACACAAGTGAAACAAATCAGAAAAACAGCCCAATATCGCCGACACTCCTGCAGTCATCCCCCCTAGAAGCAAACCTGACGGTATTAACACATTTCCGACCTGAAAAAAAACAGTTTTCTAAGTCAAGCTCCCAAAATGTACTTTCCCTGTCTGCCAACCGAACTCGAGAAGTTTGCTCTGTGTTATTATGCATGTAAGCTCAAGCAGCGAGGATGACATTTCACTTTCATCTCTTTCCCATAACATTCAATTTGAAGTCTTCCGCCCTCGGGGCAAGACTGACCACGGTAGGAGTTGCGCCGCTGCTGCAGGTGGGGGTTGCTATCCAGGCCGCTATCAGCCGGCGTGATGTCCTGCGAGCTGCGGGGGATGGGCGTTTCCGTCATGACCGGGTTGGGATCTGGCGACTTGTCCATGGGTTTCAGTTCCAGCCTCTCGTGGTGGATCCAAAGATCCGGCGGCTTCAGGTCTTTGGAGTTCCCCTTGTATTTGTGGGAGCCGTTTGAGGACTTTGAGGCCGCTCGCTTTCTGCAGGAGAGAACAAAGAGGTCAAGGGGAAAGACTGACCTCATTCAGAGAGAGAAGTACAAGCACGAGGGGACACGGGAGAGAGCTGAGATGAAGATCAGTAAAAACAGAGTTAGAAGATGGAGGACTGTGAAACAAAAAGGAGGACCAGGAAGTGTGACTGAGCCTCTTACTTTTTCTGGTGGGACGTGGTGCGCCGCGTGCACAGGAAGGCCCCAACCACCACCACGATGATGGTGAAGGCTCCCACTGAGATGATGATGACAATGACCAGGATGTGACCTTCGCTGTTGCCTCCCACCCCTGATTTACCTCGAGAGGAGAAAGACTTGATTAGACGAGATACATTATTAAATACCTCTTTCAAAAGACACCCAACTGTCGCAAAAATAAGGACACAAATCCAAAATTGCTGATTTCAAAAAGCACCATCAAGAAGAAGAAGAGACACAATCACATCATGATTTTAGTTTTAGGCATGATAGCGGAGGATCTGTTGAAGGCGGCAGGTGAGAGCAAAATCTTACCAAGTGCAGTTCCCGGGCCCTGTGGATGTTGGTTCCCTGAAGGCCCCGCTTTCGGTGGAAGATTTGAGGCTGATTCAAAACGGAAAAAAATGTTTTACTGAAAGTGTTTTCGTGGCCTTTTCTACTGTCACATTTAAGCCGCTGTCTAACATTCACGGGATACATAACAATCCGAACATTTCTACAAGCACGAATCGATTCTGCCGGTCATGCAGCCCGAGATTTCATCAGCCCAGAAGATGGTAATCTGCAGAGTCAGCAAGTGAAAGAGAAAGTGTAGAGGGGGAGTTTACCTTGGTCATTAGCCATTTTGTCAGAGGACTCAGCTTAACAGGCCAAAGGAGAGCGGGGAGGGAGAGACAATAAAAAAGCAAAAAACAGGTTAGCTGAAAAGAGCCGCGTGGGAGACAGAAATGAAGCGAGAGAGGGGGATTGTGAGGAGGAAGGAGGCAAAACTAGAAGAATGAGAACCAAACAGCGAGAGTGAACTACAGACCCAGGTAAGAGCAAAGCATCTATGTAAAGATACAAAAATGATCCTACACACATATCTGAAACACATACTGGTTTTCAAGACAATAATTTGCGTCCCACGAGTAAAAATGGCCCAAAAAAAGAATGCGGTTCTGTCAAAAACATTCATATGAAAAACAAAACAAGGTGTTTGCAGCGGCTTTTGGGAAACGTCTCCGTCTCAGCACTAAAGAGACTCTCGCAACAACTTCGTCAGGGGAACTTGTCTAGGAACTGTAGCAAAGCGCTGCGTTGGTCAATCACAGAAGCACACATTCCTGGTGGAGAACGTTATAATGTGAAGCGTGTCGTTCAACTGTTTAATGCCGCTGTGATAACTCTTTAGGGCTGTGAAACCCTGTCTGTTGTGCAGTGTTTTGGGATCTGATAAAACCTCGAAACGCATCAATCCGTTACTTCAGCTGGATTTCCTGGATTGCATTTCACGGTCTCACCAGTGCCTCAAACCAGTCATAACCACAGACTGGGTCGGGACCCACTGGTGGATCGCAGGAGATGTCATGCGGGTTGCCAAATAAATGAGCTGAATTTCTTCCATAGTCTTTTATTTTGGCGTTTATATCTGCAATTCACCTATGAAACACAAGAGGGAGCCTGAATGTTCATTTTGTTCCGACAATTGTAGCCGACTGTCGTAACATTGAATCCAACATGAAAGGCAAGTGTACATCTGATTATCTGATGAGTGGACATGAAAAGAACGAGACAGCCTTTTAACTCTGTAAAGCTGTGATTCATAAAATGTACATGTATTTAAAATGACCAGTTTGTTGTGAATTGGTTTGCGATGGTTTGTCATTTAAAAAACTGGGCCCCCAGATAAAAAGGTTTGGGAAACACGCCCTCACCAACCTTCTTTTAATGCGTTTGGTCTGAATCACTGCTCATGGAACTCTTATGCATGACGTTTCAGCAAACACAGAGCAAAATCAAGATTTATTTGGAGTTGTGCTGTTGGCGACCTGACTAATATAAATCCAATACTCGTTCTCTCTTTTATGCTTCCACCAACACCAGAGAAAGAATACAGCGCTTTAAGTTACAGGTGGGATTCTAAACTTCAACTGTAAAAACATTTTTAATGCGGCAAAACGGTGACTGTAGTTTCATTGCACCATTTGTCCTCAGCGTGTTTTCATCCCACCAACTTACTCTTTGGAGTGCGGAAATGAACGGCCTCAGACATGGGGCCCATGCCCTTTGAGTTCCGGGCCTGGATCTTGAAGTAGTAGGTCGTGTCCAGTGTCAGCTCCTGGATCTGGTGGGTCAGGCGGTTGCCCACCACTGGTTCAATAACCCAGTCGTGGACCTCTGCGTTTACATCCGTACTGTAGTAGATGATGTAGCCTAGAACAGGGAGGGTTTGAAAGAGAGAGGCAAATATGTTAAAGGGACAGTTCACCCCAAACTATTTACTTTCACCCACAGTTCCTACATGAAACTTCTTACAACAACGTCTGTGGATTATCTAGAGATGATATTTTTGGGCTGGAGCATCACAAGCAGAGTATTATATCGTCCCAACATGTTGAAGAGAAGGCAGAAATCTCTAGGTAAGAGGAAAAATATAGATTTTTGTGATACAAATTTTCTTTGTACATTTTAAATATAGAATATTTTCGCTGAGATCACTTCTCCACCGAAATGTGATTTCCTTAGTCAACATTTTCTGGAGAGTTGTTGGAAAAACAAAAGGAGGTAAACAGCTCAGAAATCTGACTTTCTTCACTCCATAAACACCAGATTCTTCCATTGTTGGAGAGGAAAATATCGGTTGAACCTAAATCTAGATTTATCTGCGAGACCTCAATATATGTAACACACAAGAGAGACTTTCAGACTCACCAGTGATCTTTCCATTGGCCTCAGAGGGAGGCTGCCAGTTGACGATTATGGTGCGAGGTTTGTTCTCTTTGCTGACCACGGTCACGTCTTTCGGAGAGGAGCTGGGAACTGTGAGGGTAAGAGGTGGTTGAGACAGGACATTTGTTGTGTCGTTGATAAGTTCAGATAAAAGGTAAAGGTGGCACACCTTTTAGTATGGTTTCAAATTCATCATCATAAGTAACTTTCACGACACGATATGAGTAAACTGTGTGTGTGGTTTTGCATGTGTAGCTTAGCACATATTTTTGATACCGTATGTGCATTTAATGCGTCTACGCGTTGTGTATATATCGTTAGTGCTTCTACTGCCCTCAAAGCTGATGACCTGAAGTTTATGACTTTTAAATGTGTGTGTTTGACTTTGGAGATAAAATCCACTTGTGAAACAAACCCCTGGCTGGGCAGAAATAATACTACAAAAAAAAAATGGCTGTTCTCCTCACCTCTTACAAAAAACAATTAAAAGCTCCACTTGATTTGTTTTAAAAAGTCCAATAAATCTCAAATATAAAGAGGCCGTTTCAAAGAAAATAAGCTTTAGTTTTTTAATGTACGGTTTATTGTCAGGCGACTTTCAGCTCAGCAGTTGCAGCTTAAAATGAGGTTTGGGCACTTTAGTATCTGCAGTATTAGTTGGCAGCACTGCCCGAATCTAAACAAACACTTGAGGGATTGAACAGTGTATTTTCAACACAGAATGGCCGATGGATATAAAAGCCCTCAAGAGTCATTTTAACACCAATACACTCAATTTATGCAATTTAGCTGCAGCGGACTCAGGGGGAGACAGTAGTCATCCACTGCCATCCCTCAGATATTGTGTCACGCAAAAAGGTAACATGCAGTTTAACAGTAATGGAATAATAAATCAGGGGAAGAATGAGGAACCAAAACAAAACGTATTTTGTTTCATGAGCTTGAACCCATAAAAGAGTCAGGTCTTGGTTTGCTCCTCAGGCTGAGACACCTGGCCAACGGTCTGCAAATCAAGAGAAACACGTAAACAACTCATGTGCTTCAACTCAAAACTCGATTTGCATTCTTATGATTATTATTGATTCATCATTTGTCCATTTGCGTATTTCGCATTGAAGCAGGGTTAGTCAGAGTTGCTCTCAGTGAACAGCAGAGCAGCAGCGTTCAAATTATATTCGCCAATCACTAAATTTGCTGCATGTTTTCCTCAATTTCACTTGCAGTTAGTTTGAGATCTATTGATAAATACCTTCATCATTATATAGATTATATTATAAAGGACAGCTTGATTTTCCACAGGTGTGTCCTCTCCTTCCATTTGGGCTGCAAAAAGTAAAACGTTACTCCTAGCCAGACAGGGGCTCGTTACACTGGACATGTTGGTTTATGTCTTTATGTGATGGTGTCCACTTTGTGTGTTTCTGCATGAGTATTTGTATGTGTGTGTTTGCGCCTACTGGTCTCAAAGGTGGTGCCCTGTGCAGTCATGCTCCACGTGCTGGTGCGGCGCCCTTTGGTCACCATGACGGAGAACTCGTAGAGTGTGTTGGGCTTCAGACCGGTCACCATGTGGTTCAGGCTGGTGGTGTTGGCCATCTGGGGAGGAACAGGCAAACACACAAGAACACACTCAATAAACAAGAATTCAGTTTATTTCAGGGCAGATTGAATCCACCGAACGGTGACGAAGTCTCCAGGGAGTCAAAAGTAATTTTGCCAGGTACAAGAATACACTAATTGTAAACTAATGAGTATTTTTACAATCAATGAATCTGCTGATTTCACTCCAACTCCAGTCTCGCATCTCAAGTTGCAAATCGGACTATAAACAACGCGCAGCGTACGGAAAAGGAAGTCTTGGAAATACATCCCCTTGACCCCAGTGGCCTGTCTGCCATCAGACCGACAGAGATGGGTTCAAAGATTTCACAATCACTGCTCTGATTGCTGTGCAGAGTTTAGGATACATTACACACACACACACACACACAGACACACACACACACACTGAGTGGATCCATAACCTTTTACATTTTGCGATGCTCAGTCAAGTGTGGTCATTGTAAATGAGCTGCGAAACCACAATACAGCCGATTACCATCATGAACACTGACAGAAAAATGCTGAGTTGCATCACCATTCATCGAGGTACTAGCTGGCCTGAGCGGGCAGGTTTTGCTCCGGGTCGCAGCAGCAGTGAGTCAGGTTGGCCCTGGTCTCTAACAGCCCTATCTAGAACGGTGCATGCTTCGACAAAAGTGCAGTTCTCCGGTGGGGGCTGTCAAACAGAGGGCAGTGGGATAGGAAAAGAAAACACTCTGTTCTTGAGAAACACGCTGCCAGCTTGAGAGCAGTCGTCTCTTCAATAATGTACAAGCTAGTCTGGCTAGACTCGCTCCGAGCGTAGACAGAGCGAGAGAGAGAGGACGTGATGAACAGCGGCTTTAAGGTGACGGCATCGCTGCTGGCGAGACTGCCATTGAGATATGCTTGCAACATATACAGGATGTAGATCAGACTCAGAGCAGAGTGAAGAATCCACTGATGAAAACAGAGCTGGTAGACTTGTTAACGTATTGAATTTGGTTAATGGGACAGAAACACAATGAGCCTGTGGAACTCTTTAATTGTTGTCACAGTGAGAGAATCAAACTAATTGAAGCATCAAGCAGCAATACTTGACTGCTGAGTCTGTGTGTGTGTGTGTGTGTGTGTGTGTGTCTTGGAGAATGCACTGTCAGATCTACAGACTCTTTCTGGTTCTCAGTTTATCTTGTCCTTGCTGAATAATTTATCAGCAAACGTTACGTCGGCCTTTATCGGAGCTCTCCTCGGTCACAGGTTTGCATTCATGCATGTAGCCATGAACACACACACACACACACTCTGACATAATGCATTCCCTTGACTCAACCAGAACCTAAACCTTAAAACAAAGCCTGAACCCTCAAACCCCGAAGGTCTAAAACTCAAAATGGTCCTCACAAAGATAGATGTACCAACACACACACACACACACACACACACACACACACACACACACACACACACACACACACACACACACACACACACACACACACACACACACACACACACACACACACACACACACACACACACACACACACACACTATTGGGAAGTATGTAATCATCGTAATTGAGCTGCAAGTGAAGAATAATAAGCTGAATCTCAAACACCTTGTGGATGTTAGCCAAATCAACCAGGACAGAAATCTTAAGGAACATGACTTCAATCGATAATAAAAAATAATCCTTAGTTGCAGTCCTTCTACTTAATAGACCGTAGAGAGTTTAATGAAACCAGTATATCTACAGATGAGTTGTACGGTCAGACAGCCGTTAACAGTTCAGAGCAAAGTTAATTGTATTCAGCCGACACCGTCATGATTGGCTGCAATACAACTCTTCTTAATGTCTTGTGACTATTAGAATTTGATTTGATTAAGTTCTGTTGACCCTGTGAGCCATCTCGTACTCGACCTAAAACCATGTTGAGAGGAAGACTCCAGCTTAGAACAGAGCGACTACTTCTCTTTATAGTGCTTTGAAAGTTGGATGAAAATAGATCATCACTCGATTAGAAACACCAGCATCATGCTGCCCGTGTACCTGGGAGCTGCTGTGGGAATACTTTATTATATATCAGCTTATGACAACACCTTTTCATTCTCAGCACATTTAAACATGTCTCTGGTAAGTGTGGGCGGCGTGAAGGGAAGCGCAACGTCCCACAGCACCGAAATGCACAGAAATCGTACTGTATTAAATGAAGGAGCATCACCACAGTTTAATCAGAATGAAATGATACTTAAGTGAATTACATCAAGTTGTAAGCAAGTTTTTTCTTAACTTAATAAAAGTACTGAGCTAAACCAGAAAAAGGAAAATTAAACTGGAGCCCCCTTTTTTTGTATGAATCCTCCTCAATTAAATTAACAGCCACAATTTCAGAACAAGGCCGTTTGAATCCAATAACTTTGAAGAAATCTTCTTGCTGAATTGAACAAACGCATACAAAACCAAAGGGGCTGAAAACAGGTGATGTCACGGCATTATTCAGTCATATCTTTGGGCTACAACACAGGTTAAATCTGCTCTGCACTTGCCGAAAGGCTGAAAACCTGCCGTACGCTCATGAAACATGATTGATTGGTTTCACTGAGGTGTCCGCGGGCGGGATGTCACAGTAGCCTGCTTCATGAGTGAGAATCACAATCCTACAATTGAGAAGATCATTAACAAAAGACCGTACACAAATGCCGTCTATGTGAAAAGTTCCATTGTATATCTGCCGCCATCCATTCAAGCAAGCGGCCATCGCGCTCTGTCAGGTCGAGCGCATCCAAAGAGCACCTGAGCGGACGTCATCTCATTATTTCTAACACCGTCGGCTGTGACCCTACATCAGCGCATGTGTCGTACCCCGTAGCTCCAGACCGCGTCCCGGCCTTTATTAAATAGCCTTGCACAAAAACCAGGAACAAGAATCGCTCACCTTCACTTTGGTGTTGGCAGGGATGTTGGTCTTCCAGCGAACCGTGTAGAATCGGTTATCTGTGATCTTTTGGTTCTTGGGCAGCGAGTTGTCGGCCCAGGTCACCTTGATGGTGTCGTGGCTCAGCACGGAGGACTGAACGCCCACGGGCGGCATCATGGGGGAGGGGTCTGGTACTGGGGTGTATGGAGCATGGAAGAGTTCGTACAGGTCAACATCGGGGTCTATGGGGTCTGCACGTCAGGCAGGACAGCCGCATGCATGCACACACAAATTAAAATTACCAAAATTAAAACATAAGGTGAAGCGTGACAGACAGCGGAGTCGAAAAACAGGATGCAGGGAGGGACGAACAGGGAAACAACAAGGTTAATGAGTGAAGATGGGAGGGAGGGAAAAAAGATGGAGGCAACAAGGATGGAATTGGGAAGGGTGAAGAGAAAGAGAGAGAAGAATCTATTAGAAAAAACAGACAAGAGACCTCTACAACAAGACACATCTACAGACTTGGTTGCTATGTAGAAGTGTACAGTATGTGGCGTTCTATCAATAGCTAGTGCAGTACTACAGAGAGAGAGAGAGAGAGAAAGATACTCTATTCATAAGAAAAGATTACAGTAAATGGAACGCTAGGCTGAAAGCAGATACCCACAATCCTACAGCCAACTCTTTTCAGAGACATGCAACACTGAAATGCGTTTCGTTTACATCACGGAGCTTTTCACAACACTTCAATGCAACGTGGATAAACAGAAGGACACAGAATGCATATCCATTGATTCAGCATTTAAGTACAGAATTCATTTTGAAATCTAGTGGCATTCACCTTTAAGGGCCCCAAACAAAGTGCAGTCCAGTACTTGAATATGACAAAAGGTATTTAGTATGTTGCGTAACGACAACCTGATGCTTATGTAAGACTGACTGTGTGTATGTGCACTCGCACAACGAACAGTGTGTGTGTTTGTGTGTAAGGTTACACCCCATAAAAACCAGTGAGCGTGTGTGTGTGTCTGTGTGTGTGTGTGTGTGTGTGTGTGTGTGTGTGTGTGTGTGTGTGTGTGTGTGTGTGTGTGTGTGTGTGTGTGTGTGTGTGTGAGAGAGGGCGAGAGGGGCTCAAACAAGCAGCTTCTGGTCGACACACTGAAGGATAAAACATTTCAAGATGGCCTCCCGGCCGCTGGTTCCACTGCTCTGTCTTTGGTTTCGGTGTGATGGAAGGCGAAGCTTTGGTCAGTCACCCACGATGACTCTCCTCCGCGACCACTTGTTGGTCCTCTCCTCTCCGCCTCGCTCCATTTGACACCTCTTTGTACGGAGCCGCCCTCATTATATTCCCAAGACTGAGTCAGAGTGTGCAATCCCTCATTTCTCGCTCTTCAGTTAAGACGTCATACTATTATAACATATTCAACCTAGCGCTCTCTCAACCTAAGTTCTTCCAAAAGTAAAAGTGCTATGTAGGTCAGCTCGTCTTTTTAATTTCGACTTGAACAAACTGGCAGGAAGGGAACGCGCCCCAGAGGATTCAGCAGCAGACGATGTTGGTGGGCTTTGGTTCGGCTTTGAGAGGAAACGTTTGGATCTGACGAAGGGTTGCCAAGAACACCACAGGGGGTCTGCGTGTGTGCAGCGCTGTGTGTGTGTGTGTGTGTGTGTGTGAGAGAGGATGAGAGAGCTTCATAGAGAGAAGTGTACAGTATGACAGTGTTCCAGGTGTGTGTGCACAGTAAGACTGCCACCACCCCCCACTTCGAAGCACGTTGACGTGATTCATGTCATCCGGCATCCCAGCCCTCTCAAGCTTGGCGGTGCAATGGTGCTGCGGTGGAGACAAAGTGGAGTGATCAAGGCTGAGCGTGGAGGTGGGAGGCTGGATGGGAGAGGAGGCGGGTACAGACCACATGCTGGGACACCCCAGGGTGCTTGGGCTGGTTGTCTTCTGACACTGCCACATAAACTGTGTGAACTCAGCTGGCATGCCGTCTAACCGACTGTGTTTTCCCACTTTTAAGATCATACGTCAAACACGTTGGATAGAGACTTAAGTTATACTTCTAATTGTCTCAGGTCACGTACGACTTCTGATCTGAGAGGCTTCAAGAATTATAGGTTGGCGGGCTGCAGCCAAACTGGATTGTCTGCATCATTATAACGAAGCTGCTTCATTTTAATACACGCAGATATATGCAAAGATAAAATCAGTACGGTCCAATTGCAGTTTTACAGACAATATTGATATAAAAAAAGAAAAATATTCTCTTGAATTGGGAAAGAGATTGAGCCGGCTATTGTTGAGACCCAGTAGGGTTAAACTGTCGCCTGTTCAGAATACTCAAAGGTATAATATGTAACGTTTCCGCATTAAAATGTCTAAAACTGACGACACCGATGTTATATGTTTTGTTGCGTTGTGTACTTACACTATCCCAAATGTCCCCAACCATTTTCAAACCCAGAGAAATCTGGAATTTAATCACGCTAACGGGTCATTTGGTCGCCTGTCAGTCTGACATAAGGGGGTTAGAAACTGACTTTTTATCCAGTATCAGGCCACATTTTGATGACGCACTGTTTAGATCTTGGTCATTTTAACAGCATGACAGATTTTTAATCATCCGACGTCTGGATCTTAAGTTATGCGAGAAACAAGCTGGGCGAACGTTAACGTAAGACTGCTTTTAATCACCAGCTCCGCATGTTTTGAGAAAAGAGGAGACCTCTGTGGAGACTACAAACCTTGTTTCGATTGCGAGACCCCTAGCTGCAGAAAATGACATATTGTTCTTGAATATAGTCTTTTCCTTTACCTGCCGTAAATGTGGGACTGGATGCGCACAAACCGACTCTTCTGTATGCGGAACGTTCTCCAGTAATATTTCTGTCCGCTCTTTGTGATTGGATATCTGTTCCATCGACATATGTGAATCTTCCCCGACAACCGGGGACGACTGGTAATCTACGGGCAAAATATGAGGGTTTTGAACATTTGATTAAAAAGAGACTCACGCAAGCTTAGAGCCATTGAGGAGAGAGTTAATGAGAGCAGCGAGACCAGTTATCTCTCTGGTAATTTGGAGCCGACAGTCGAAGCCCATTCTGCCTGATATTGATCTCAGGTTATAGAGAGCAAAGATAAATGTCAGCCATACAGTGCGAGTACATCCCATAATACTGGATGTGGCTTCTGTTGCGTATGAGCACAGTTCGTGTGAGTCAAGCTGATACTGTTGGCAGTGTATCAAAATGTAAGCGATCGGGTTTTCAGGTAACCAGGAAGCTGATTTCAGCGTAGATGTGTGTGGTTCGTACCGGACTGTGGTCGGGTGATGGCGCTCTCGTACACGGGAATCCCCTCACCCACGTTATTGAAGGCCTTCAGGGTGATCACATAGTGGGAGCTGGGGTCTGTGAGAGAGAGGTAAAGACAGAGCATGGCGAGGGAGACAGGAAGAGCGAGATAAATTAGCTATCCAACCATCTAATCAAGCCAAAACTCTCGAGACTCTTGACTCATAATTGCGATATTGGCCAGAATGAACATTAGACTACGATGACTCCTCTTAGTGTAATTGTAATAAAGGCTTCAATTATGCATGCAAAGATATTTTGCCACAGTTCTACCCGCAAATCGCTCCATTTCCTAAGATAATCGGTGAACTCATTCTCCACTTCTAGCCCTCTTCGATTGCTGTCGTATTATTGTTGTAGCAATTGTACAATTAACAACAAACAGAAACTGAGTACGACCTCCGTGACGAACACAGTAGGAACTAAATCTGTGATTTGCTGTGGAACAAAACGAGTGCCTTGGTTTTCAAAAGAATGAAAGAACCGTTTATCACTGAAATGTGATCCATCACAACAGTGAATTCTTGAGTTTCATTAAGAAATAGTTTCATCTAAAATTCACGAAGTCAGTGCTGGCAATAATTTGAGTCCGTTTCTCAAAGTTTTTGACTGATCCGACGCAGAAAAATGGCACTTGTGCAATAGTAGGACCCAGCAGAACATTTTGCATCATGTTTCATTTGCTTTGACGGCAGCAAGTATTAAAATCACCAAAACAAATTTGTTTTATTTCAACATTTTTGACCTTTAATTATTGTGTCCCCATTAGGCCAATCTGTATAATTAGCGGCTCAGGCGTGCGGCGGAGAACATCTCATTAATTCTGGATGAGGCACACATGAATTGCTTCGTATTGTGTGCGTGTGTGTGTGTGTGTGTTTGCTCATTTGTAATTAAAATGTCAAAGAACCAGTCAGTTAGATTTCTTGTAGGACAATCATTGGAATGTTTTAAATGTTGACATGTTGGGCCGAGGCTCATTCGTCCCCGCGGTCTCGTCAATATCGGAAATCGTGCTATTTGACAAATCAGCTTTGATTCTTCAATGACATTTTGTGGTTATTATCTGAGAAATCAAATCAATATCTCAGTAAAAACAGTCCCAATACAGAATGAGCACCAGTGGTCTGTTCCTACCGAGGTTCTCGATGGTGTAGTAGCGCTGCTTGTAGTCCACTTTGATGGTCTGAGCGTGGGGACTGCCGATGCCGTAGCCGATGGTGTAACCGCGCACCACGATGTCCTGGTTCTCTGGCGGCGTCCAGCTCACCACGATGCTGTTGACCAGCGGCCGGACATGAAGAGAGCTGGGCTGGTCCGGTACACGCGATTCTGGTGAAGGAAAGCGCAGGAAAAGCTCAAACAGAGCTCCTTTCTTCAGTCAATTAAATGCTGATCAACTCAAAAGCTGTTTTCGTCCGTATGAACTGAGTAAAGCAGGTGTTTTTACCATCCAGGTCGCTCTCGAACGTCTCTGCCGCGGCCCACTCGGTGGCCGGTCCAGTGCCGTTCACCGTCATGGCCGACACCCGGAAGGAGTACTCTGTCCCACGCTCCAGAGCTGGACAGGCAACACATCAGTGTTTAGACTGAGCTGTGGCTGAACTGAAGCTCAAGCAGCAATAAAACGTCTCCATGTCTTTCTGCAACCGGTCTTTATTTCATAATTTACCGGTGCTCTACACTTGGCTGGTCAGTCGGGGTTTCGAGTTGCAGACACAATAAATATTTTGAAAGCAGAAATCAGTTAAACAGATGCCCGATATACTTCTCCGCACAATTTAAAGAGGAAATCTATAAGCCTGCCAGGGGAAGAATCCAGTTAAGGTTCCTGTGGTGCAATGAACTTTCTTTTTCCACTCAATATCATGGACGTGATTGAGATATATTTTCCACCTCTCCTTAATATGTTTTGGCGAGTAAAAATTAATTTTCCGTTAAGAAGCTTTACAAAGGAAAGTGTGTAAAAAGTAACACTAAGCAGCTAAAGAAAGTAGAAGAAATGTTTTTGGGAGTCTGGATTTTAGTTTTTCTGACAGAATCTAGAAAGAGCCGTTTCACCGCTGGGTGCCAGCTTTGGTATTCACAAAAGAGGGGAACGCCTGCTGACAAATGATGTGTTGCCGTATTAATTCGCTGTAACATTTTCCATCGTCGTCATGTTGTCCCATTTGCACGCTGCACGCTAATCCTGTGGTCTTTTCTCTCTGTACCCAGTATTCTGGGCCGCCCTTGGGGGCAGCTTCTGAAGACTGCCTAACTATCCGTGCCTCCAAGGCTACAACATCTCGCTCTAAACGCTTTTGAACCAACGAACACCCCTCTGTTTCACCCCCCCCAGACAGTTCTCCAAAAAAAAAAAAAAAAATCAACTTGTAAGTGTATATTCTCTTTGATGCGGCACACAGCGTGAGGCCGGGCCACTTGAAAGTTGCTGAGGCAACATCCAATATTAATCAGCATTGCTGTGCGTCTCTGGCGATATGGTGCATATTTAGTTGGTAACGTTAGGGTACAGTAAGAGATGTAACTCCATCTCAAAGTGTTCAGATGTAATGCAGGTAAACAAACTTGCAAACAGACACCAAACAGCAATTCCGAGATCAGGATTTCAAATATCGCAGCGTGTCAGACCTAGCTGACGGCATCTTAATGTCTGATGGCATGAAAGTCTTGATGAAGGACCTATATAAAGCATCAAAAGGGAACACAGGGATTTGGTATTCCCTAAGATCAAAATACAAGAGTTTTCGTTCTGGATCCGCCATTTTAACATCATGTTCTATAGAAATGCATCACAGACGAGTTGGATTTGAATATAACACTGCTGTAGACAAGGGTTACTCACAGTGATGTCATTATTTCGATGGCCCTGTTTACACTCCGCATCAACACACTCAGTGAACTGAGTGGAGCGCTCGAAACATAAGTGTGAGCACAGATAAAACCAAATATGAGCAGCAATTTTACATTTCACCACAACTGTTGGGATGCATTTTAAATGCATTTCATGTCGACCGCCCATCTCTGCACAAACTGGATGTGAAGTGCAGTAATAAAAGCACCACATTCACGCCCACTTGCAGGGGATCGCCGGGAAGTCTTTCTGAAAAAACCCTGCAATGGAGGACTAAAACTTCTGTGCCCATTACCGTCGATGAGCTTGAAAAGCTGGGTGCCTCCGGTGGTCTCGGCTGCTTCACTCCTCCGGGATCCTTTCCGGTATCGGATCTTGTACCCGGTGATCTCCCCATTCTGGCCGTTAAGGGGTGGGGGCTGCCACCGGAGCATGATGCCCTGAGGGAGGAAGAAATGAGGGTGGATTAAACAATAAAAAAACCCTATGTTTAACACATGTGGAACCGTCTGGTTTTGGGCCTGCAGCTGTGAAGGTGACTTCACAGCTTAGCAGTTATATTCACACCTTCCCACGCACCATGGCATGTGTGTTTGTGTTTACGTCACTGCAGGGTTACTGTTCAGATTAAACACCGTCTCGCCTGCCCCTCCCCACTCCTTCTGACAGTGGTGCAAATGGGAGGGTCCCGCTAAAACAAGCATCGGTGACGCAGTGCAGGTTGACGCAAGAGGAGGAAATAAACACATGAATAACAGAAGGAGGTGTCCCAATGAGCGGGGTGTGCACGTGGTCAGGTTCACCCTGCAGGGACTCTGAGGCGCAGTGACGAATGTAGGACTGTTGGCCGGCGGGCCGACGCTGCACCGTTGTGGGATTTATGCATCTGCAGTGGCGGCTGGTCAATAGAGGGCCATGGGGCCATGGCTAGCTGGATGACGTGATGCTAATCATTTATTTAGCTTTTTAAAACAACGGGGACGGATCCAGGACGGACAGTTACAGGAGTGAGGAGGTAAGGAAACATGAGAACACCAGGGTAGGGAGTGAGGGATGAGGAGGTAAGGAAACATGAGAACACCAGGGTAGGGAGTGAGGGATGAGGAGGTAAGGAAACATGAGAACACCAGGACACACGAGAACTCTATCAAGCTACATATTATGCAAAGTGAACATCTTTTATTCTACATAGCTGTCCTCAGTCTCATCTGCTTAACTTGGTCATGGAGGCATCAACATGTAATAGAGATGTTAAATTAACAGTGAAAACTCATCATAGCTTAATTTAACATCAGTATTCATAATTACACTTCATGTTTACTTCTCCTGATCTTTACCTCCTACAACAAGGTCCATAGGGGCATCTCAATAAATAAATATGTTATATTATATAAGTGTTATTTACTGATTGTTTTCGTGTTGGAATACATGTTAAATATTTAACATGTATTTAACATTTTTACATTAAATCATACTGGGATGTTTGCTGAAATTGATAGGATGGCCCTACCTAGAACATTTTCCACCAGCCGCCACTGGTTTTGTGTGTGTGTGTGTGTATGTGTGTGTTTAAAGAGATAGGTGGGGGGTATTCCAGCGTGGGAGAAGAGTTAATTAACGCTTCCCCACTGTCACACTGATGCACAAAAGCCTGAATACATGTAGGGGGGGCACACACACACACACACACACACACACACACACACACACACACACACACACACACACACACACACACACACACACACACACACACACACACACACACACACACACACACACACACACACACACACACACACACACACACACACACACACACCTCCCCAGCCAAGTCAAGGGAATTGCGCAAATTAAATTTGTGTTAAGTGTGTTCAATTATTCCATTTTTCTTCTTACACTATCGGTCCCAACTGGTCATTTCTCTCTTCTTCCCCTTAATCATGAAAACCTGTTTAATTAACTTTTGGAAAATCACTGTGAAAAGATGCCAAAAGTGGGTTAAAGAAGGCACGAAATAAGATCACAAAAACATGATTTTCAGGTTGCCCTGCAGGTAAAAGATGTGCGGTTCTGTTTGACAAGGCCCAAAGAGGAGAGTGTGAAATGCATGTTAATTAGTCCCCCCCCCCCCCCCCGGGCGTATCCAACAGCTTACTGTATAAATGCTTTGTATCGATACACTTGAACCATAACTACTGACAGTTTACCATCAGAATTAAACACAATGACAAGAAATAAAAATAGATGAGTCATTTCAATAACTCTCAGGAACAAAGGACGCCAGATGTTTGTTTCACAGCTGTAAATGGAGTTTGTCTGGGTGTCATTGGGGAGGGACAGCTGGATGTACACTGTCCATTCAAAAAAACAAACTATTCTGGTACAACTCCTGTGCTTTCCACAGAGTGTCTCCTCTTCATTTTACTCTCAGCATTAGAACGAGTGTTTTCTCTCCACAATTCTCAGCAGAGTATCCCTCAGCATGGGTGGCCAGTTCTCACTCAAGCTGGGAGTGTGTGATAGGATTGTCTACCAGGTTTTTTCCCCCCCGCTAGTTTGCTTTGACAGTTCTCTCTCACTTGGGATCTGCATCGACCAGCAAAGGACTAAAAGCGCTGGCTGCTGCTTTTGTAGTCGCTGCAAGCAGCCCTAGGTTTCCCCCTATCTTCTTCTCTTTGCTGCTCTCTGTTTGCACGTTCTGTCTCGCATGTCATGAGTGAGAAACATTATTTTTTTTTTGGTCAAATTGAATCCATCACTCGGGTGGAAATGTACAACAAACAGGCATACAGCTCTCTGTTTGAAGATCAAATGGCTAAAAGAGACAGGCAGCAGAGACCAGCTTCCTGTTTCAATCAGGAACCTGCTGTGAAGCCTGCAGCCTCCTCATCCAATCAGAGGCGTCACACAAGAACTGCAATATGTTTAACGATAATAGATCTAATTTAACAATGATACTTTAACAATGATAAAGAGTGCGAGACACCAGCAGTAGTCTGCTTGGGCTGTGATAAATCTGATCCAGTTAACTTTCAATCGAGACAAACAAAATCTCACCGTCACACAAATCTAGCGTGAATATATTCTATAGAAATGGAAACCAACGGGTGAAACAGCTTTGCAGCTTTGAACATAGCGTCTCAATGAGCACTGATCTGTGAGTGTATAGGTCAAAAGACACTGATACATCGATGCTAACTGGGCTCATTTGGTTGCAAATCGAACAATTCCGAGTCAAGTATTACATTCGGTTTGCCTACATCTCCAAAAATTGGTTCCGTATCCATTTAGATTGAGGAGGTTTCTTTCCTTAATACTGTACAGATGGAGTATACAGGGGATAAAGCCCTCTGACAGGCTCGATGAGGGTTCACACACCCTCTTAACCAGCCGGGGCTAGAAGACTCTGACGCAGCTAATCACACAGAGAAACAACGGCGTTCTGGCCTGCAGGCTACGTGCTGCATTTGTTCAACTGTTTGTGTGTGTGTGTGTGTGTGTGTGTGTGCAAGTGAGTGTGTGACCAACACTTGAGCAGTTCAGGTGCATTGGTCACTTGTACGTTGCATCTGTGGGAGTGTGCGCAACAACCGTGAAAGCTTTTTACTTGAAATCCTCAATAAGGACGCTTTCGCAGCTGTAGTTTGGACCAAGTGAAGGAAGACGCATTGTTGCATCCTGCTCATGATTAGCATTGAAACGTTTGAAATCATGCTGGAAATATGAAGGTGTGCGATCATAAAATGCTGCTGTTTGTTCGGTTTGCTTTCACGCCACAAATGAATCGCACCACAGTCCGCTCAGAGGCGGACCGAGACCTTTTCTATCAGTCTCCGTCTGCACCGGGGTTCGATTGACAGCTTTCACAGCAGCTCAAATGAACCGTACTCAACGGGCAAACGGACCGGAGTTCGTTTCAACTCAACCAAACAGGGGTGGAGAAACCCAAAGACAAGACCAGTTACAGGACCTGCAAAATGTCTTACCTTTGAGTTCTGGACCTCCGCGGTGAGGTTTTGAGGAGGAGCACTTGGTACTGTGAAACAAAAGAAAACAATTTCTTCAGTGTAAAACACAAACAAAAATAGACGAGATTAGGTGATAGAATTATTCGTTGATTGGCAAAAATGTAATTGGCAACTATTTGATGGGATTTTGGTACAAAAATGTCAGAAATCCAGACACTTAATTTGTGAGTTTTGCTGCTGAATAATTTATGTTTTATGAGTGTTGGTCTGAAAAAAACAAGCACTTTGATATCACCTTGGGCTCTGGAAAATTGAGATATATTCATATATATTTCTGACATTTTATAGACCAAAAGATGAATCGATTGATGGAGAACATAATCTGAAGGTTAATCACTTTACGCTAATCTGCAGCAAAGTTAGACGATTTCATATAAATCCATGACATGTTTCACACGTACAGTGGTGTTAAAATGAACTAGAAGCACTCTCTGTACAATGTCTCGTCATGAACCAACTGACCGTCAGACAACGTGCGAACGACAATGTCGTCGGTGGAGACGCCGGGGCCGTGCTGGTTGTTGGCCACCACACGGAAACTGTACTCGCCGTTCTTCTTCAGCCCAGTCATGGTGTAGGACTGACTGTTGACGTCAACGTCCTGAAAGAGAGGGAAGAGGAGCAACAAAACTTTCTCTGAAATCTAAAACAGAATTGTGCGACTACAAATACAAACGTGAAAGGGATAGTTCGGATGTTTTGAAGTTTAGTTGTATGACTTATCCAAAGTCGGTGTGCGGTGACAAAGGTCACCGCACAGAAGCAAAGCAATGTGGTGCTGTGGGAGTTTCTTTTAGCTGCTTAGCTTCTGTGCTGGCGCTCCAAAAAGATAATACATCGACGATGAGGAAGTAGCTCATACAACCCGACTTCACAACATCCCAACTATCCCTTTACGGTCTTCAACTCGGACATTTAAACATTCTCAGATTTAGCAAAATATATCGTCATATGTGAATGTGCTCACCAGCAATTCAATGTGAAAACACGTTTACTTCTTGAAAAGATTACACGAAAAAAAAGACAAAACATGCGTTGATTTGAGTATCTCACTGCTGACATGTTGATAGTTGCAGAATTTTGTCTTCAATTGTCAGCAAATTGTAAATGAAATGAGTTTCAACAGATTTACAACCCACGCAATCTCTCACTACGCAAAGCCAACAAAGTGTGATGGCTGCCTTCATCGCACCAACATTTCTGTTGGTAGTTCTGTGTAAAAACGTCATCTTCTACCGAGAATCTAATTATCCCGTCTGTGATCACGACTTTTTTGCTTTACAAATTGGGCTGGCGCACTGGCACAATTACTTTACGCTAATTTGCATTCCGCTCTCTCCGCTTGTGACATTTGGAGCAAAAAGACTAGAAATCCAATCTCGCTGCCAGGGCGGCCCAATCACAACCTCTGAACTAGGGGGCGGATGATCGCCATGTACTCACATCACCCTTGAAGATAAGTTGTCCCCGACTTGCCCCCTGTAGCTTTAATATTTCATGACCTTTGAGCACTGCGTCTTTCTAACTCCATCTCTGCTCCGTCACTCGCTTTCACCTCTTTCTTTCTTTCCATCCCTCGCTACATCTCTTGCCTTTTTCACCTCATCTCTGGCTCTCTTCTCCCGGGAGCTGAGGCATCATTACTCGGTGACGTTTCATCCATTATCTTTTTAATGCCTCACTGGCTTGCACACTGCTGCTGTTGGCGCTGACTCAATATCTAACCAGCTGAATTCCACTCTTGCGATGGAGTTAGACCTACAAAGAACAACTTGGTGATTCATATCTGCTTTTTTAAATTTTCTACAATACGTGTTTTTGTGCGAGAAGCACACTCATTTGCGAGGCCAACCAGCAGTACAAAGAGTCGTTTGGCAAATGATTAGGAACTCCTTACCTCATCACAATTCTCCTTGCGCTATGCAGTCATATTCTTTTATCTAATGAACCATGCAAAAGCAAGTGTCAGCTGCATACAGTGCTTCTCCCTTTACAAGGTCTTACGAGTGGGAATAGTGAGACAATGAGGTAAACTGCATGTTTCTGTCCAACTCTTTGTAAACTCCTCGAATAAAACAAAGGCAAAACACACCACAACCTGTGGATGGTTTTGATTCCTGAAAACCTCTGATATCCTAAATTACAGCGGAGTGAGTGAAGACCAAACCCCACCTGCTCGTCGCCAAAGCTTTTGTCGGTGTAGTACAACTTGTAGGTGAGCATCTCTCCGTTGCCGGTGACGGGTTTGTCCCAGCTCAGAGAGACGGAGGTCGGCGAGTTCGATACCGCCTGCAGGTTCGGAGCAGGGCCGGGCACTTGCACTGAAGCAGGAGAGCAGAAATTGGAAAAGCATCAAACATAACAATTTTGTTTTATCTTCAACTCCTCTCCATCTTTGATGCATTTTTTTTTGTTACATCTGGAAGACAGGAACGCAATTTAGCAATGTCAAGCTATAGCTGCCAAAAACACATTTCTTGGCTTCTTCAAAGCCACGTCTCCCTCGCGTTGGCAAGAGGCCGAGAGACGGCTCGGTCCGGTCTGTCCCCTCTGGACTGGGCTGCCAGCCATGTTGATTTTCTTGTTATTCCCGTGACAAACAAATTACAGGTGTGCCGTCACAAAAACATCAATGTGCGTCTTGCATTCCACCAACATCGGCCTCAAGCTTATATTCAGTGCGGTACACAGTTTATCTTATTGCGTCTGGTTGGTCGAGATAGGAGGAAGGATTAGACAGAGAATCTATTACAGTCTGTGTATAAGCTCTGCTTTGTGTAAGACAGATAGGGAAGGGCAGGAATGTCCATCTTCAATGTTTAGAAATGTGGTATACCATCTTTAATTAAATGCTAACGCAACCATAATAAGTCTCCCTTTGCACTTGGTGCCATGTAGTGAAGATTAAATATTTTCAGCTTTAAGTAAGATCCGACATCTTGTAAAAACAAATATTAACGCACGTATTCGTTTATGGGAACTTGTCAAGATTACTTTACGTCCCCTGAGAATTGGGGACTGTGGATAAATAGAGCTCGCATTTCTAAACTGTTCATCTGATGCAAATGTAAACACACTTAAATTAAAGCAGACAGTCATCACGTTAGCCTCTGAGTAAATATTTCATTTCATATCCAGTGTGCTGGAGGACAGAGCGAACATAACATATGTATCACTGCCCTAATAAGTTGTGACTGCACTTTACACAGAACATGTCAGGAGGTATATATATATTCTGTACCGATTTAAAATGAACCGGTGACTATGAGGTGAAAGTGCTGACTGTCGGACGCAGATATATGTCTGCACTGTATATATATTGTATTTGCTGCAGGTGTTCGAGACAGAAGAGAGGAGCTTTTTGTCAGTGTGCACAGATATCAGAAGTATGCGTGTGTGTGTGCGCGTGTGTGTGTGTGTATCGAGCCCGTCTCTGCGGAGAGGTGATACGGTGCAGCGTTGTGTGCACACGTCTGGCACTAAGGCGCAGGTCAGAAGTTTAAGCTCCAATTCGTAGCATGTTCTGACACTAAAAGTGCACACACATGACAGAGACATACTGCACAGGTACAGGCCGCCCTCACTGCTTTCCCCACGGTGTCTCGGCGCTTGCTGGCAGGCATCAACGTGTAGTGTGTGTGTGTGTGCGCGTGTGTGTGTGTGTGCGTGCGCGTGCCGATCCGTCCGCCCTCCAACCAAGGACGCAGGTGGAGAGACCGGCGGCTGACCTACAAAGTGACAGAGACTGAGCTGTAGCTGAGCCAGGAGGTGAGGGACGTCCACCCCGACGGTGTGCAGGGAAATCCCCGTCACAGCACTTTTTCCAAAGGTGGCTGAGACTGAGTGATTGGGAGCAGCAGCCACGGGGAAGCTTACACACCCGAACACAAAGAGAAAAGAAGGAGAAGAGAACCCCTTTGTCCCCCGCAATAATTCTCATGTGTTCTCCACTCAAAGCATCCTAATGAGCTTCTGTAAAGCAGACTGGACGAGGGAGATGTTTCAGGAAGAAAACAACCTGGAATACTAATTTCAGACATTCCTTACTCAGGTAGGCATGGTTTAAAGCAACACACACACACACACACACACACACACACACACACACACACACAGAGGGATTACACAGTTGGGGCATAAACAAGAGGCGGCTTATAAGAAGAAAACGCTGCATTTCTCTGGTCTGCTGTTGGGTGGTCTGCCTCAACGCACAGCACCAAACAGCCTCCTCTGTGTGTGTGTGTGTGTGTGTGTGTGTGTGGTCTCTCTGTTTGAAGAGAACGTATGCCGTTTGTGAGTGAATATTTGTTTGTGTGAATGTGTATTTGCGCGCTCATTTCGAGAGCATCCTGTTTGCATCGGCGTGCCAGTGTGAGCGTGTTTCCAACAAACTGGCCGGAGCTCGGCTTTATGTTTGTGTGTCCTGTTTACTGAGCACATATAAAAGAACGTTGGTGTGTGTGTGTGTGTGTGGGGGTCTTTACCTTCAGCCTGGGTGGCCACTTTGAGCGCTGCAGAGCTCTCTCCCTGGCCGTTGCTGTTGTGGGCCACGACCCTGAAGCGATATTTGGTGTCTGGCATGAGGTTCTGGATGGTGACCTGCATCTCCCCTGGACGGCTGGTATTCACTACTCGCTCCCTGATGTGCGCACACACACACACACACACACACACACACACGCACACACACACACACAGAAGCAGAACATTTAATAACTCGTATCTCTTCTATTTACAAAAAACAATGTGTTACACTTAAATCGTGTGAGAACATTTTTGGAAGGTTCAGTGTACGACAAAAAGTGCTGGATACTGAACGAACTGATGTATTTGATGTATTCTAATGCCTGGTACGGCACAGTTTAGTTATATTTAATTGTGTGTTGTACTGTACTTGTAACATTTTGATAAAAGACATAAGTGTGCATATTTGCTGCCTCATGCTGAAAGCGTTATTGAACTATAAATCTTTCAATTTCGTGAGTTTGGTGCAACACATTGGGCAGCCACACTGGTCTGTGTAAATACTACATGTATGCTCTGTACAGTTGTGTATTAATTTGCATCTCAAGCTCTGCACGGGCAAGTAAAACCCTTTTTATGTATTAAGCCACTTCTGAAAATGACTTACAGCTATTTTACAGAGAAACATAAAAAAAAAAATAGCGAAAGCGCTGAAGAGAGAAAAAGCTCTCAGCTTCTTAAATGTCCGTCTCAGACAGACTCAGTAAATCCTCCACATGAAGCTGGGGGGAAATTATCGCAGAGCCACTTTTAAAAAGTGATTGAACTAATTTGTTCTTTTGATACTTGGAAAGGTAATCCTTTGAGGAAGGAAGTTTGTTTTTAATTAATTCACACTTACTGCTATGATAAGTGCTTTAACTGCTTTAATGAGGAATGTATGTATATTAATACTCTGCTGACTCCAGCAGTAATGTGTGTATTAGTACCCTCCCGGCAGTACTACGGTTTAGTGTGTGTAGTACCTGCTAGTTCCCTCCTGGCTGTAGAAAACGGAGTAGGTTAACTCGTCTCCATGGGGTTCGGCTGGCGGGCGCCAGGTCAGCTTGATGAAACGGGTGGAAACCAGGGAAGCCACGACGTCCCGGGGGGCCGAGGGGGCGGGCCCCGCTGGACTGGCTACACCTCCGGAGCCTGGCGTTACATGGTCAGTAGTGTTAGGAGTCAGTGAGGGGGGAGGGAAAGAGGGCAGGGCTACATCTTTGGGTCGGGAGGAAGGAGGGAGGGAGAGAGGGAGGGAGGGAGGGAGGGAGGGAGGGAGGGATGGCAAGTTGGGTGCAGCGAGACGGGGAGGGGCAGGAGACAGCGGCAGCATAGGAAGGGATGAGGGAGACCTCACACAGAAGGGGTCCGAAAGGAACGGGTTTGAGGAGAGGAAGGGAGGTGAAATGAAAATGACAGTGAAATGAAAGAAGGGAAGGAAACAAAAAAAAGAAGAAAAAACAAAATAACAACAACGTAACAAAAAAAAGCCTTTTGGCGTGACACGAACCACAGAAATATAACACTTCTACTACACTTACAAAGCTGACAAATAAAAGCACAATACAAGGGGACTACACATGCAGATCTACACACAGCTCTCTAATGTAAGGGGTGGTGGGAGCAGAACACATCGGCATACATTTCATTTACATACACGGCCTTCCCACCAATCATTTGTGATGAAAAATGATTTACATTTTTAAGAACTTAAGAACTGGCAAATTTGAGGTGGACTTTGTTTTGGGACAAAGACACCTTCTTGCCTCTCAAATGCACACAGTAAACCCGTCTATGTGTTCAGGGAATTCAACGCTTTTATTTATCACAGAAACAAAAGAAAAGACGAACTCAACCCCTGAAACACACAGAAACAGATGATGTTTATTTTAAACACTTCAGCCGTCACATTCCACAGCACAGCCACAGAAATGTTTGTTTTTTTTGGGTGGAGGAACAAACTCGGCGAGATCTGCTTTCCATTTGCTTGGCAAGTGGGCGAAACAAAACCATACGGAAAGAATGTCAGTCTGTACGACATTTCCATTTGTTTGCAGGTCAAGGAAATTGACTGGAGGGCAAAGCCGAAATACGGAAAAGGGGAGTACGCTAAGTGTAGTGTGCAAACGGTGTATTATTACTGCAGAACATTTTTTGAAATACAATTCGGCTGCTGTTATTTGTCTGTCATGGCATGTGGACTAACCACCAACCTGGATTTCAAATTCCCCAAAGTCCATTGACTTTTGCGGTTGGAGGGATTTTCTGCTATTTGCTCCACGTACACTTCTCCACTCTCACACCCGCTGTGATCAACATGCATCTGCACAAACACCTCAAGGTGTTTGTAGCTTTAAATGAACGTCAGTGTTTGCATGTAGTTTCTTATCCGTGTGTGTGTGTGTGTGTGTGTGTGTGTGTGTGTGTGTGTGCACCAAATACACTCAGCTGTCTTTAGAAAGTTGTGTTTGCTCTGTGCTCAACACCTTGGATTTGAAATGGAACAATGATTTATGAGGTTAAAGTGCTGATTGTAACCTTTCATTTCAGATTATTTGACACAAACCTAAAAAAAAAGAAGGAAAAATCAATTTATCATACACAAGGTTTGGTTGCAAAAGTCGATGTTTGGCTGAAGCTACAGCTCAGAGATTAACAGATACTCGATATCTTCACTTCTTGCTTATTTCAGTGGTTTTTTTTGCCTTCAGTCTGGTCCTCAGGAAGTAAGACTCCGTTGGATTGAAGTCAAGTCCCTGATGAGTCTAAAAAAAACATCTGCTGCGTTGTCAGTATGTTTGGACTAATATATAAAAAGGGCTAAAAGAACTCCTCGCTTCAACCAATGTGTCTGTCAACAACCTTTAAGCTGGAAGTCAACACTTTAACCTCAAACCCGCCGTTCCATTTCACATCCAATTTGCTGGGACGGAGCCAAAAACACAAAGGGAAACATATCATCGCCCCTAATACTCTCTGACGGCAGAATAAACGACCAGATGCTGAACAATAATCCTCATTTATAAAGACACGCAACGCAAACAGCAGGGGAAAAAGCTTGTGTCTCACATACATCGTGAGGCGATCGCTGCTTAACCGTGAGCCGGCTCACAGGATGAACAAGAGCCTGAAGCCCGTGTGTTGATGAGGAAGCACTTCCTGCATTACTAAAACGTGAACACAATGCAGGGAACGTAGAGCAGTCAACATATTTAGAGACTACTCCTGCTTCTTTACTTTGGATTAGCAGACGCAAAAGCAGACGGACTAATGTGACGGGCAGAGTTTGTGGAGGGAGCGCTACCCAGGAGGCTGCGTTCAGGCCTGCATGTAGAAAGACTTGAATCTAGAGAGGGATGTATGAAGGCTTGTTTACAACTAGACAGCTGCTGGAACTGAACCACACGTAGTGACAAGACAAACAGATGTTTGACACATTTTATAAATGATCCATTTCAATGAGGACCATCTTCGACCCGAGAACTTCTCGGTCGACAAACACTCGTACGATTCTGTGAACTCGAGTTTCTCCACAAAGAATCACACAAAAGCAGCACTTTTAAATACAGACGGACGTTTTCAGCAAATAACCGGATTTCCCTTTGAAGCTCTTTTCCTTCCATTGAAATGAGACACCGGTCTGAAATATGTAACTACAACAGTAGGACGGGATCCCATGTGTCCAAAACACGTCTCATGTTTGTCTGGAGTTGAGCCACCGCTCGTTGACTGAGACGGAAGACTGAGCCAAGCTCGTACACGTGTGTGTGCAGACATATTTCAAAAGAAAACCTTCAGCTGGACTTTGTTGCCACAGACGCACCGAACTGTACGAGAGGAATCAATTCAAAGAAAAACAGATAAGACATTGGATGTAGCAATTACAACCAGGGACCCCAGACGCGAGTAAAAATGTCTTCAGCCTCAGAGAGATACCATAAAGCCTGGTGAGAAATGCATTCTGGGAGAGGCAAATGACCATTAGATGTAGTTTCCATCTTTATACACCGTGTCAGCTGTATGTAATTGACATGCTGGGGCAGTTTTCTGTGTCCTTCTGAGACTCTGTCTTGTACATGCATGCCTAAAACTGTTACTGTAAGGAGGTGTCAGCCTCCCACTGCCGCTGCCAGGCTCTATTCATAGCTGATTAATAGTGCCATTAGTCTCTGTGCCAGAGGTAATGAATGGCTGGCATTAAGGCTTAATGAGGAAGGTTACTCCGGATCTGCATAATAAATCGGGGAAACCAATACGCAAAACAGTCCAGACAAAGACATGCACAGCAAAGCATTCATCTTAATATTCAACGGGAGCCAAAGCCCTTTCTGGAATTAAAATAATTGCGAGTAGCGTCAAAGTTCTGATTAAAGCCTCATAACTTTTATCGTGCGCCGCTAACTCCATAATCCTTCGCTGCGTTTCCCCCGTGAGTGTAGCTGCAAAGATAAGCCAAGTAGTTTCTTCATCATCTGGTCTGAGAACAAAGATAAGCAGAGGCCTAGCTCGCCGGCTCAGACGACGCACCTCCACCGAGAGAGCATAAATCTACTGAATGCAGATATCTGCCAGGAGCGCCGATAGCCTTCTCAGGGGGAACTCAGCGGGCCGTGCCAGCCTCTCTGGCTCAATGGATTTTCTCAGAACTAGTTTCCGTGTCTAATGTGGTTCGGTAATGACGACCGCACGAGAGACAGATCCAGCGCAAAGCTCGCGGTCCATTACCGAGTCACTGCTTTTATCTGCCATACAATGAACGGAGCGAGAATGAATGTACTCAGAACGGCCCGGTCCAGAGCTTTCAATGAAACCAACGCAAAGCAGACCGGCGATGAAAAACGGGAAGTCTTTTGTGCTGCTTCATACGAACATGCAACGGTGAGGAAATGCAGTGGCGCATATCTCTGGACTTGTGGTTGAAGCGCGTGACGATGATTCCCTGTGAATAAAGAAACATTTAAAAGGTAATGTAAGTAACACCTCAACACTTCTACGGGCTCTTAAGTAAATGTGGTGGAAGAACAACTGCTGACAACTACGGCTCCCTTTTCCGCTGCAATCTTGTTCCTCTTACTCCCTTTCAAGATAAGACTGGAAAGATGAGCCAGCCTGACAGCTCCCGACATGCTGAGCGGCTCCTTAATGCGCCGACAAACGAAACGGAGCCAGCGAGAGAGAAAGTGAGGACAAAGTGCGAGGTGAAGGGAGAATGTGGGGAGTGCGAGAAAGAGGCTGACCGAGCAGGTTCTCGTCTTTTGTTGTTGTTCTCTTCGTTTCCTCTCGACCAACTTGTCGAGAACAATAATGAACTCAATTTTCAACACTTGCAAAATGCTTTACAAGCAATACAACAAGAAATGAAAAGCAATAAAGATGCGAGTCATTCATCAAAAAAGGATGAAAGGGTTTTGTGCACAAGGGGAAATAATTCAATCCCTGATAATTGCACTGCACCCCCCCCCCCCCCCCCCCCTTATTAGAATCATAAGATTTGACTCCTTGCATTGTGAACACCTTCTCATTGGCCGACGGGAAGCCGACTGAGCTGCAGTATGAGGTGGGTGCGGCACACATTCCTTTTGATAATCAGGAGACAGTCAAGATTAAAGTGCAGATCTAAAACCTCACAAAGGCTTAAAGTGACGAGGTGTTCCAACTCGCCGACATAATCCAAAAAGAAAAACTCTTTCCGCCTCATACTGATTCTCCAAAAAAGTCAATCAGCATCTTCCCCTCCGACGGTGGGGCCAGAGGAGACACGTCAACGTCAAGGCAAACTAAGAGAAATAACTTCAGACAGAATATTGATAAACGGCGTAACGCAGCTTCTCCGCTTCAACAAGCTCAGAGCCTAAATGCTGATATAAAGGGTTTGAAGTGGGTCACAGATGTATTTGTGTCTCTACACTCTCTAAACACTCCTGTGGTGGCGGAGACAAAGTGGGGTGTGGGAGGACCCATCTGATGGATCCATGGGCGCCATGTGGTGATGCAGCGAGCGCTTTAGCAGGATTAAGGGGGTTGTTTGTACTTCTATCCATCAGGCGGCTAAAACCTCTGCGTGTGTTCTTGTTTATCAACTAGAGAAGCTATCACTTTGAAACCCTGCAGCCATGGCCTCTTAAATGGCAGAGTTTGTTCAATTTCATATACATCTTGTTTTTCACATCCAAAATCAACATTCTCAAATTCCCCGTGTGCCTTCATCAACAAGCAGCAGGAGGCGGTAGGTCTGCGTTTGCATCCACTCTTGGCCCTTTGGCGATTTACGTTCCGGTAATTTGGTTTTCAGAAGAAAAAGAAGTGACAATCGCTGCTCTTGGTTCTCAAAATAAACATGAAGCAGAAGGATTTCATGTGTGCGAATGTGAAAAATGTCATACACATTCAACTGAGACCGGATCTCAACACGTAGGGGAAAACTAACAGCCTTATCTTTAAAAAGCGACGACAGTAACTGAACGGGGTCGGGTGCATCAACAACTAATCATCCACTGTGTGAACATACAGCGTCCCTTCACCATCAAACATGTGTCACCCTTGAGCCGTGAGCCACTGGTGAGTTCATTTGGTTGCGATTACTTTCCCTGAATGCCTTGCTTCAACACACACACACACACACACACACACACGCGCGCACACTTGCAGAAACATGCACGATCATGAGGCCAACAGCTGCTTGCCCAGACTCTGTATGTAAATGAGGATGTGCGACTATGCTATACAATGTAACCCCCCCCCCCTCCTCCTGGACTCCTCCTCCCTTCCCACTTTGACAAATCTGCATCATATGCATCACATGCTCCACTTGCCGGCTGGGAGAGGTCTCCAGAGCATTTCGCCACCGATGCCCATGACTGGAAACACGCTTTTACTCTCTGCACTGCCTGCCTTTGTATCTTATTACCTTGGAGATACGCAAATACAATCCAACCTTTCCCGGGGAACAGAGCGAGCCTGGGATGACGTAATTGATTTCAGAGAAAGCTCTGTGTAGCTGTGTGTATACATGCACTTGCGACGTTTTTATGTATAAAGTGAGTGGAGCTGAACAACCAGGAAAAGGGATGAAAAGGTCAAATAGGATGTTTTGCAGAAGTGGGAGCAGCTGCACCCCCCCCACGGCGCTAGCAGGCAGCGGGATGCCCACAGACCGCTGTGATGTTACTCTCTATTCTACTTTTAGCTTATGGAAACTGGGAGGGTTCGGTGGAGAGGAAAAAGGGGGGGGGGAATAAAAGCTCCAGCTTCGGTGGCGCCGCTCACAGGGGTCAGCTGCCTGCAGCTAAGGGAAGGGTGTGAAAGGAAAGTGATGTTTTTGTGCCACGTGGTACTTCCAATTGCTGCACCCAGAGGACTGTCCACGTCCAACATCATCACATCGGCATCCTGGATGAGTGTGTGTTGGAAGTGGAGGGTGTTCTATTGTAAAAAAGGGCACGTGTTGGTGTCAGATCTCTCTCTCACACACACACACACACACACACACACACACACACACACACACACACACACACACACACACACACACACACACACACACACACACACACACACACACACACACACACACACACACACACACACACACACACACACACACACACAGGCCTAAAACTGGTGTTGATAACAAGACTGACCTTCAAAAAACAGCACTGACGCAGGCACTGAAGAATACTTTTTAACCTTTTTTTTCTCGTTGTTCTGTGCAAAGCGCGAGCAAAACAGACACCCGTAACATTTTGCAGTTAGCACTTAGGCGACAGACCTTTTATGAATGAGGCAAAGTCTTCCACCACGGTTGAGTAAATACAACCCATAGAAACGTTCAGCCCGTTCTGTCAGAGCCTTGTACACACACACACACACACACACGAGAGAAAGAGCCACAACACAAACACTTACTTCGCCATCAGCGCTCGAATAAACAGCAATTTGGTGGAGGCTGATTTCAGCTCTTCAATCAATTTGGGCTACAATCCCTCTGATCAGCTTCCTACAGCCCCCAGTGGGGCAACGCATTCACAAATCACGATCACTAACATGGTGTGTGTGTGTGTGTGTGTGTGTATATTTCAGTTAAGACACTGTGTGCACATTTTAGGGCTTTATCCCCCTAATTCGAATTTCAATCTATTTCGCTATGAGTTTTCGCGGAATATATTCACATTTGCATATAATTAATATTTTCCATGCCCCCTGATTCTGTATTCCCATTTCATGATCACAAGCATTTTTGCTTGTGATCATGAAATGGGAAGTAACTACAATGTTCTAAATGAAACAACAATATTATCATGTTTGTTTAATCAACGACGTCTCAACGACGTCCCACCGACAGCAAATACTTCTCACGACTTCACGTAGAGGTACTCGTTATCATAATGGCACCCGCAGTGTCTCACAGAACCTGCAGCTACATGTAGTGAGCTTGAGATGGAGCTGCTGAAGAACAGGCACATTTGCTGTTCATTGATGTATTTCAACGGAAAACGGATTCAACTACTTTTTTGGAGTCCGTGTGACGTCACGAGGACCGCCACACAGCCAAAGACCACATGCGTGTCCCAGCAGTATGCGACATGTTGTTGAACTGTCACATTTTCACACCGGCGCCCGCTGTTGAAGGAACACTCACAGACGCGGGGCCGTGCAAACAGAAAAAACAACACGTCGCGCGACACTTTCACGTGCTCACAGCGTTACATATGCCGCCGTCCTGCTGGCCCGGCCGTGACCCTGCTGGCAGATGATGGAGCGCACCGTATTCCCTGAAGTGGGGGCCTGGGCTTTTTAGTCAGTACGGGTAGAGTGTGGCTGGAGGGAAGGGCCTTTTAGCAGCCTCTTCTCACTTCTTGATTTGAAGAGGGAATACGAGTGACGCTGGGGATGTAGTGGAAGGATTCCACTCCCTGTCGCTTGTCCGCCACAAATGTGTTGGGGGATTCCACTCCACACTTGACTTTGTTGTTTAATCATGATCTAGTTACATTTTATATTATATGGATATATTGAGTGAATTTCTTTCCTCAGCACGAGACAGAGGCGCTACGGCAGTATATCACACTGACAGCAGTACTGTTCATTTTAAGTAGCTCTCTTTACTTTCAATTCAATATCAATTCAAATACTTAAAAGCGGACAACATCAAGATGCATTTGTACATAAAACCCGTCCTGCTTGCATGTCGGCACATAACCACAACAATGGATTCAGGCTGCTGTGTTCCCGTCTCTCGTGTGCATCAGCAGTCCATGTGGAAACTATGACTGCTCGTGTCCAAACGGTGCAGTTTCAGTATTTGTGACTGTTTCTGTTACAAACTTGCTGCAGATATCAGTTCTGTTTGGAAACATTCATCTCTCTTAAGGCTGAGTGCAATATTTTAAACGTAAGGTGGAAGAGTTTGGAGCTGAATATTTTACGTCCGATTTTTTTGTGAGGCTCAAAACAACTAAATCGTATCTGCCTTCACTCGTTCTGAAAAGGAGAAGGTGTGAAACAATATTGTTGGAGTCACTTAAAGTGCAGTCTTTGTCTGACGAAGACAGTTCGCAGCCAGCGGGCAACAGACTTCACATGACAATATTCACAACTGCGATCGTTTTTTGAGAAAAATTATTTTGATTCTTTTGATCGGTGGACCATTACGACTACAGGAATATAAATAACTGAGGAATGGACACATTCTAACTTTATGACAGCCTCACAGTGACCACTTTGTCTTCTTTTTTCTTGTTTACAATGCCGGTAAACCTTATACTTTTAAAATAACTGATCTCACAAAGTGTAGCTCGTCCATATTGACATCTAATTCAGATCTGCTTTTATTTGTCAAAACATGCGGCTGCACCCGGCGACTAAAAGGGACTCTGCATCTAATTGGGGCTCAGCTTTTAATGGAGGTTTTACGGTGTACTAACAGTACACACGGCTCCACGTTGCCTCTAATTAGTTCGTCCTCACAGGCTACATGAAACTTCCACTTCATTTGGTTTCATGTGTTGTGCGTTAGTAACATCTAAATAAAACTTGTGTGGGTTTTCTTTACTTCTGGATCCTTTGTGGGGCCTAATCCTTATTAGGTGTTAACTGTCTTGGCCCAGATCAAAGCCAACGCTTGTGTTTATTTTCGGCGGCGCCGAGTCATCTGCAAATACTGTAAGAGACTCTTGGCCTCTGTGTCATTCCACAGGAAGGTCTGGTGCTCAAGTCTGCCGTAATTAATTGATTTACTAATGAAGTTACGGTGTGTGCGACTCTCTAAATAACCCTTCCAGTATCTGTCACGCTGCAGCTTTGGGGACAGCACACGTGTCGGTTTATCATGCCAGAGCTCCTGATGCCTGCGCTCATAAATACACAGAGTGATGGAGGGAGAGGAAAACCTGGAGACACCGCGAGCACTCAGGCAGCGATGAGGCATCTCCATCTCTCGGTGGGGGTCTAGTACCTCTGATGGGAGGGGAGGACAGGACTCTTCTGTTTACTGCCACAGGTCTAGGAAGGGGGGGGGGGGGAGGGAGGGAAAACTAATGGCAGCATGGCTCGATAAAGGGGGAAGGGGAAGGGAGAGGAGGGTTAGAGGTAGGAAGAGAGAAGCACAGAAAAAGGGGAGGAGAAAGAGATGGAGGACCGCTTGCCTGTTTAAGCATTTGGATTCAACAAAAGCTTGAATAAATGCATTTGCATCAGAAAAACAGCGCCATCCTATTTTTTTCCGCCATAAGCCGACCTGAACAACAGCTAGCAGTACAATCCAGCAGAGGGAGACGTGCTGCACACCATCAAGCATCGACCGACGTTGATTTCAATTGTGTGATCTTTTACCTGAAGATGGCAAGGTGCTGAGTGAAATGCCTCCCTTTCATTTGTCTCAATGCAGTCGACTTGCAACAGGCGGGACTAAAGCAGCATGACAGCTCGGAGCTCGTACATCCAAAGTGAAGTACTTGGCTTGGGCACTAGGAGGCAAAGCTGTCAAAACATTCATTCAAGGAGGGATGTGGGGATGCAGAGGAGAGGAGAAGAGAGATAGAGGGACAGACAAACTCAGACAACGGAGTATTTCCATATTTTGAAGGCAGCACGCCTTATGGAAGGAGCAGAAACAAGCATTCAGATGCTAATGGGAGTGCATCTCTTCAATTTATGCAAACATGAGAAAGCTAAAAAGCATGCACTTAAGGGCAAACAGCAAAGTGAGTGCATCCACTTCTCTGTTGTTTGCCAATTGTTAAATGCAGATCTGTATGCATTTTTAATATTACGCTTCAAACGCGCGTGCTTGAATCTTTAACTTGCCGTTTTAAACAAGTGGGCTTCTGCTTAGAGTTCCCAGGCTCGTATGCGGCCTTGGCTTTGTGATTGGGTTGTTAAAATGAGAATACGCAATGCCGAAAAACATGCAGTGGCTTTTCTTTTCTGATTAATTCCAAAAATGTAAATGCCATATGCAGCTCTCCACTTCTAGAATGGCATCCTAAAAACTAAATATTTGCTTCAGCTCTGCTCTGGATCTGCATAAAGAACTACACAAAATGCAAACACGCGGCAAAAATGGGCATACATTTTAGTTTGCCACCATATCAAACTTCAGACGCAGTCCTAGTCTTTGTACTGTATGTGGCGGGATGGCAATCATATGAAGGAGTGCTTTGTCTCGGCGTGCACAACTTCAAAGCTGAAAAACGGGACCCATTTCCTCTGCCAGCTGTAATTGCCGCCTGCTACAGTATCACGCATAAACGCTTCACACAATCATGTGCTTGGAAAAGGCCGCCAAATTGTTGCTGCACTCTGTCTACGCATGACACGCGACTATAATCCCTAAAATAGCGTATCCTCTGTACCTCCCTCATGATCATTTTGACAATAAGGTCTACGACAGCAAACACAGACACTGCTAGCAGGGAATCATAACAGCTATAAGTGGTTGTATTTATAGTTCAGAAAGGAGAACGTGGGCTGAAAATGTAATCGAGCCTCATCAACGGTATCATTTTTCTTCTTCTTTATTGATTCAAACTACTGCTCATGTTGGCCCCTGTGGACAAAAGCAGTAGTGTCTTTTGCATTTGTTGGTGTGTAAATTCATTTAAAATTACATAATCGCTTTTCTTCTCTGTTGCAAAATGTAATGACCTACAACAGAAACTGTAACAACTACACAAACCTCCAGCACTCCCAAAAGACCACGTCTGAATGGGGCCGTTTCACAAGGGGCACGGCGAGGCGCTGACTTGGCCTGCAGCAGACAGCTTAATTAGGTCCACTTTTGGCATTTCTGCTCCTATTTACCCACATCTGTTTGCAACTAGCTGACCCGTATTGCACATGGTTGTGGAATGTCCAGGAAAATTGTTCGAGACAGCAATCTGCAGTCCTATTTTTGACCTCCACTCCCCCCCCCAAAAGAAAAAGTGTTTTTTAAGGATTTAGGATTGCCAAAGCAAAAATGAAATAAGCTTTCTTTTCTCTTCTGCAGACATTTGTCCATGGACTAACCCGTTGTCATCTGCTACACCGGAGTTCAAAGCCATAAGTATTGATATAAAACACATATCACAATTAATAACCGCCAAGATACTAGTGTACATACGCTAACAGCCGACAGCTGACCCTTCTTCCATTCCAACCATCCACAAGTGCGAATCATCAGCGGAGCCACATTTAACTGCAGCTGGCAAGTGTCAAGATGCAAAGATTAGGACGACTAATGAATATTTGCCAACTTGCAGCCGCTGGGTGTTTAGATGCAGTTCACCCCCATTGATTTCCCTGTTGGGCGAAGACAACTTTATCCCCGTGGCAAGTCCCTGGCTCATCTCCCCCGACAGCAAGGCAGCCGACAGACAGACAAGGGGTTTTCTGGCCCCGATTCGAGCCTGGTAGGTGTGAGCGGGACACCTGACCGAGGCGAAACACACAGGGGCAGCAAAGAGCAGGGGGAGCGTCTGTGTACCAGTGGGTTAGGAAGTGGACAAAGATGTCCAGCTGTGAGCGGGTAGCCGTCGGGATAATATTCGAGCCAGCACAATTATCACAGAGCCCAGTGTGTTGGATTATCACAGAGAGCAGGTGGCTGTGAAAGACAAGGAGCGAGAAAGTGAGAGGAAGTGGGGAGAAAGGTGGCAGATGGCTGTAGGATCCTATGTGTCCAGGAGGAAAGAGAGAGAAGAACGCAACAGAGGAGAGACTTTGTCCGGGAAATATGAAGCCATTGCCAACAGTAGGTTAGCTTAGCTTAGCGTAAAGAGAGCACTACCAGCCCCTATGAAGGGTAAGAGGCATTATATCCTGTTTAGTCTCTACAAAACACACTTGATAGAACAAGTTGTTTAGAGGTGTTGGTAGCCAGATTTTGTAACAGTTTCCTCTTGATTCCAGTCTTTGTGCAAAGCTGAGCGGCTATTGGCTGGAGCCTAATATTTATATCGAGCGTACTGTACATGAGAAATACGACTCGACATGAACTCAAAGAGACTCATTTCAACCTCGCGTCACAGAGCCGTGCCCACAAAACACTAATAGCTGAAGAAAACGAGATGATTTCAAACACGTCCTCATTGATTCGCCGCTGCACCTCTGTGACAGGAAATTGCTTTGACACAGTGAAGCAGGCATCTGCGGAGAGTGCTGCAGTGGATGCGTCCGCACAAGCACAGGACGTCAATAACTTACAGGGAGAATAAACAGCATCACTGCGACGCCAGTTGTTTTCTGGATCTATCCTCTGAGACGACTGGATAATAAACTGATGAATACACGGGAAGCTGGAAAACCTTCTGGTGGTAGGTGTGTTTGGATGAAGTACCACTGTGACAAAGACAGAGGCACACACTCTGTGTGGTTTTCGTGGATTAAACGGAGATAATTTGGGCAAAGCCCCGCTCAGGGTAGACCCGTGTACGAGGCCAGCTGCCGCAGTAATTCATCCCATTTATCTTCAACTCAAACAAATAAAAGAAAAGACTTGGGGCCATGTAAAGTGGCCAAACCTTTATCAATGGTGTCAAACACAAATACACAATGAGCTGCAGGTCATCATTATTTCTGACTTACTGTCCTCCAATCAGAGTGGGGGACACAGCTGGGGGACACCAGTCGGACACTGCTACACTAATCCACGAGCCACCTGCTTGGGGTGAGGGGGAATTCACGCTTGACTCAATTTCGTGTTCTTCACCAAAATGACAGAGTGCGAGTCAACAGTAAAGTACTGTAAAGATACAGGAAATAAAACAACTCATTTGTTCTGTGTTTGGATTGTTTTACCTTCATTCCTCTTGCCGTTTTATTCTTCCTCCATTTTCCACCTCGTTTCATTTCGATTATGCGTTTCAGTGAAATTGTGTCTTGGTTATCATCTGAAATATCTTGTTTTCTTGTGTTGCGGGGAGGTTTGTGCGCGCCCCGTGGGTTAGACTATGATCATTATGACTGAGCAAATGATCTCAAATTGAAGTTGTATTACATTTTCTCCAATGATTAGATGCAATGAAACACAATTACCTCAAGAACTAGGACGTTAAAATCATTTCCCGCGTATTGTCGGGCCACTTAAGTGTTTTGGTGCCCCTAGCCACTGTGTTCGGGGTCTGCTTTTCTTGTTCCCTGCACTCAGCAGCTCCACTCTGGGAGTTCGCATTCAATCCTCTCCCGTGGCTTTGAAGGGAACTGTGCTGCAGCTATCCAGGCACTCTCGCTTTACCAGAGTGTAAGGCACAGCTCGGCCTGTGCAGGTCTCCGGACGCTGCGTCAAAGCGTTGTGTGAAGCAGCTCGCCTCACAACATTTCTGTATCACCAGATGTGGAATGGACTGTGAGCGAACAAAGCATCGTTTGCCCCGGAAATATTTCTGCTCCCTTCGAGTCACCTCTGGTTTAACACGGTCCCAGTGGTTTCATTTCACTGTTCACTACACACTCTCACAGATGTGCACTGCCTCTGGCATCCATCTAGGCCTTTATAAATGAGGCAAACTGTATGGAGAGCAGAATATCCATCATCCTACCAAGCTACCTCATGTTTTAGACTTTGTTGAAGGAGTAGTTTTGAACTACAGCTCCCATAATTGTGATTCATAGGGGGTGCGACTAATGAGCTAAAATGAGGTTGAATGCGTCTCACTACGTTTGAAACGTAACTTTATGAAGTTTTGTAACATCTCATGCCAATCTAGTGTCAAAAAGGAATCATTCATTTCTTCAAAACAGAAACTTCTGCAATATCTGATCAAATCTTTGTTCGCGAAATTTTCGCCCAGTGTTGCCAACTCTTTTTCTAATGATAGTAGCAAACAGCACATAGGTTCAAAAGTTGTAAAAAAGTGGCCAAGATGGCAACGCTGACAGTCCGTCCTTTCAGGCCTCCCTCCAAAACCACTCCCTGAAGATTATCATCATGAACGTAAACAACGAACATGGATATCGTTAGAACTCGCAGCTTGTGGAAGACTTCGGCGATGCGCAATGATTAATCAACAGATTTGTTATTTGTAGTCCTTCTGATCAGACATGATTCATTTTTTGAGTCGCTCCTGGCAATAATTAATTCGTCAGTGAATAATTTGATACATTTGGAGTTTTTGTCGTCTGGTGGGAGGCGTACCGTGATCTAAGATGATGAGCTGGGCGCTGGACTGGATGTTGCCTGCATCGTTCTCCGCGAGGCACTGATAGAAACCCTCATCCGACTTGACCAGACCCAGAACCTGCAGGTTGTGCTCCTTCTACAGAGCAGGAAGCAAGAAAAATGGGAACAAAAGGAAAAAAACAAATACGAGCAGTTAATGTTGTTATGTAGCATTTTCAACCGATCTCTAACTCTTAATTCATAACAACGTCGTCATAGAAAGGTGACACGTCGGTGAAAAAATGAACTCACGATTATTTTGAAGTAGTCACTGGGGATGACAGCGTCCCCGTTCTTGACCCATTTGACAGTGGGAGCCGGTGACCCCGACACCTCGCACTCAAAGACGATGTCCATGGACTCGTAGGCATAAACGTTGTCTGGCCGCTTGACAAACTGGGGAGGAACTGTGGAAACCAGATGAGAAAAGGGGAGTCAGAGAAGTACAAAAAAAACCCATAAAAACATTACATTGATGGTGAAAGTTCAGTGGAATTGACTAAACGGTTAAAACAAAGCAGCGAATAAGAGATGACTGCAGAAAAAATGTGCAGGAGGAACCAATTTGTCAAAACTAACCAGGCACATCAAACTCCATGTGCCAGGAAATGAACAAGTCCAAGTGATGCCATGCCGCCCCTTCAACTGCCAAATTCCCAGTTAAGAGAGGGTGGAAAGAACAACAACTTATACAATGACTGTTCTGTTCCCTCCACACAACTGCGACCTTTCCAGCAGATTTGATATGACGGTTCAATAACCTCTGTTCTTATTTATCCAAAAAGAACAACGGCTACTTTGGTCCCAGCGCAGTGGGTTCGCGTGCCACACCGGCTAAGCTGAGCACGTGCAGATCTCCCTTAGTCCCTTTAATGAGGGCCAGAGAGGAGTTATTTGATCTGCTGGGGCGATACAGCGGCTCATCAATCTGTCCCAGAACAAGGTCACCGGGAGCGCAGGGCCCAGGCCTCGTCCTCGCTCTGTAATTGGACTGCATGTGCATGTGAGGAGTGACGTGTGTGTGTGTGTGTGTGTGTGTGCACGCACAAGTCCCTTTGCTGCCTCTGTGCATTCTCTGATAAGCGGCAACCTCGCTGACCACAGTTTAAAGTACTGTATTGTTAGTGTGTCGAGCTTCGCCACCAGGCCCCCGGGCTCTGTGACAGCCAGTTATTAGCATCTATTTTGTGGCATTTTCGCATGGGCTGATTGGATATCAGCAGCAGTGGGTGGATGGGGCCCTTTCTCTGGCTTTATTCAGCAGAGCAGCAGGTTGTGAGGTCGGGTCCCCCTCATATACTTGATGTAGCTGCGGCTAATTTACCGCAACATGAAATAGCTCGTGGACAGATTAGCGTTCATTCTGTTGGGAGAGAATTGAACCTTTTATATTATAGTTAAACTGCTACAGATACAATGCCCTGCACATTATACACAGTTCTCCGGCAACAATAGTCACAATTCACCAAGAAGCAGTGCAGCTACAGGACACAGTGTATTTTCCTAACCTTGAATGCACTTTCCCCCTCTGTTCAGTATGATCATGCCCAACACAGAGCACACAAAGGGAGGAGAGGCACAGCTCAATAGAAGTCGCACACAAAGAGATAGCAGCGAGCAATTCCTACAAAATGCTTTCTCTGTATCGTCATCTAAGAAGCCAGAGGCAGCACCTGTGTGTGTCCTCAATATTTCTATAACTCCAGGAAAACAGCAGTGGCTTTAATCTTTAACATTTAAATTGCAAATGAGGTAATAAAGTGATTGTAACTGTTCCGTTACTTAATAGTTTCGGCAGCAATTAAAACAAAAATCGAACTGGATGATACTTCAGAAATGAACTGTAGTAAAATACAGTATAGTCTTCCAATCCCACAAGGTAGCAGAACGAGTCAAACACGAAACCGCTGGAGAGAGCCACAGGATATTGAAGCCTGTGTGAATATGAATCATTTCAAACGTGTCTGCATACTGGTCTCGTCCCACTGTTACTGGTGCTATATGCCGTACATAATTGTATTTGCTCCCTGCCGGCTAAATGTGCAGGGATAGATTTGTATTATGTTTTGCTGTTTGTAATACAAGTGTGGCTGTGTAAGTGCCTGCTTATGGATGCAAACATATGTTTCTGTACGTCCACGCTGTCTCAATCTGTGCACGGTCATGATATTCATATGGGGTTTTGCATCACATTGCAATGCCTTTGTATGTGTATGTGAGTGCAGAGCCCCCTAGTGAGGTTTGCTGGTGACTGGTACCCTGTGGCTCTCTTTATCTCTCTCCGTCTCTTCGTTTTACCACTCACTCTCGTTTTTTCTACCCGACTCTTAATCTTCCGATAACTCCCTGTTTATCTCTCCATCTTCAGCCTCCCCCTCACCTCTCCCCATCTGAGCAGACATGCACCATTTATCTAAAAGCAGTTCAGACATTTGGAACATGTTGGACCGAGCAATGAGTAGAAATGCCTAAATATACCGGTGCTGCTTGAGCGGCGGAAGAAGCTTTCAGGACTCAACAGAGGGTGGTTTGTGTGTGTGTGTGTGTGTGTGGAGGGGCAACTCACAATGCAACATGTCTGATGACCTTCCTTAATTGGATGTTTACAGCATGAAACATGCATATGCAAATAGTCGCATTTACAAACAGAAGCAGAAAAGAGCTACAAACGCCAGCTGTTGCTCAACTCAAACAGCACTGAAGTTACCGTGAAAACATCAAACACTTCATTCTTTTTTTTAATTTATTAATATGCCATTCATAACCAGAACATCGTCGACAGCAGTGGTGTTTTTGACCACAGGCGGACGACAAGATAAACACGCCGACCGCAGAAACACTGCACTGTGAGAGGTAGTAAACAAAAGGGATTCAGGATTCAACAAAAAAAGTCTTTAGAAAACATTTGACGTTAAATCATTATGTAGTAAGACGCATTCAAAACGATATCGATGTATACGGTGAGTTTTGTTGAAGAGATGTGCGTACGTTCAGTGCACGCCTGCTTGATTGACAGGTGTCTTAGCCTACCACACTCTGCTCACACGCCTCCCATCAGCGCTACTCTAGGATTTCCTGGATCCAGGAACCGACAACGATGGTGATAAATCAAAATGCAGGACTAAAAACATGTCCCTTCATGAGCATATTGAACGACGTCGCATAAACACGCCAGGTCCATGTTTTTTCTGACACGCTTTCCTGCAAACACACAGATGCTCAACTCTTTGAGCTGGAATGTGTCCAAACAGGAGCACGAATACCACTCTAATGAAAGGGAAATCCTACAGAGACAGAAGAAGAACAAAGGAGAAGGCAGACACGCAAAAGAGAGAGAGAAAAAACAACAAGATCAAAACAAATGTGAAAGAGGGAGAGCGGCCCGAAAAAAACTCCGATGCCAGTTCTTCGGAGCTGGTATCATGTCTCTAGCCTGTAGCTTAGTAAAATAAGCTTTAATGCAGACTTACACTGACTCCAGTGAACTACTCAAAGAGGGCCACGAAAAGGTCATGCGAGTGTGTCTCACTGTGAGCTTGAACAAAAGCCCGCAGGATTCCTAAAGGGCTTCTGGGAAGATCACTTTACTTAAAGCTTCACTAGTAGCCAGGATACGCTGAATAGAGATATAAAAAAGCCTCCACCGATTAGTACTGATGTAAAAAAGTGAAATATCAAAGTCAAAAAGCTGAAGAAGGCAGCTGTATCAGTTGAGTACTTTTGGTCATGAGTCAAATGCTTTAAACATAAATTCTGAAACATCTGGACCACAGCGGTCATCCACTAAGGCCGAAAGTAAGACTGCTAAAGCTGAAGGATCCGAAAGACATGTTCCTTCTCCGTTAGCTTGGCGGGAGTCCAGTTGGCGTCATAAAGTTAAACAACAGCTCTTTGGGCAGTCAGGGTTTACTCTGAGCGAGCTAATTACCCACCCTGCTCTTCCAGAGATAAGAGCGTCACTCTTTATCCCGGTCAAAACAAACAGCTTCGGCAGAAAGGCCTGTAGGATGCTTGCTGTTTGCTTTCCTCGTCATTGAGGAGAGCACAATGTTCCGTAAGAGGCAGAGTCACAGAGCGGGAGTTCAATCTCTGGACGTTTTTTGTCGACTCACTCCGATGGTTCTCAAATTACAGGAATTGAGTAAAAGCAGAGGCCTGAGATTGTCCGTGAAATGCTGAAACAAAGCTCTCTTGATGGTAGAGAGGTTCATGGTGCATGTATTTTAAAAACATGCTCGTTTTTTTAGATTTGAAGTCTTAAATATGAGAAGTTTTTAGTGAGTTAACTTCAGCAGAGCTTGAGAAGAAGCAGGTTCGTTCGTCTTGAATACAGATGCAGGAACAGTTTAGGATTTAGATACTTAAGTTTTTGTAAAGTAAAACAGTTAAATGTAGTTTTACTTAAAGAACTACAAATTGATGTAACATTTCCCTAAAGATGATGAACAACCGCCGTAGTAACGGGCGTCTTCACGAGCCACAAAAGTGTTTCAACCCATAACCAGAATCAAAACCTTCCTGAGCGGTGACACCAAACCAGCAACGTGGCGACGAATGACTCAACGACTGAGTTTTACAGCCGGACAGGCCGGTTGATGCTGTCAGAAGCTGCTGCCCACTCAAAGTCCTGGTGAGATGGGCCGAGCCGGACCGGGTTTCCAGCAGCAGATGAAGCAACATGGGACAGACTAACACAACGGCTCCGGCAGAACGAAGCACTTCAGCCGCGGTGACACTTGTCTTTTCAATACATCCAATCGTGCCAGGATACAGTAACTGTCAAGTCTGTACGCTCCGGGATCGGATATCGCTCACATTGGCATCCGATCAGACGTCATCGCATCATTCTCCCCCCCCCCCCTACACGGGAGTTCCTCTCCGGAGCGAGAGCAAAGGGAAGAGAGGAGAAAGACCGGGGCTGGAGCAGTCTGAGGCGTGTGAAGTTACTGCTGATAAAAACTCAACACATCCTCGTTTTTCTGCTTCAAAATAAAAGCTTTTGGGACTATTATTCTGAAGCATTTATAGGAAAATGTGTTCATCACTGATTAGCAAAGCTTTGTTAGCGGCTAATCTTCCGAGTCAACTTACACTGCAGGGAGGAAGCGTAAGCAGCTAAAAGAATGGGAGACTTATTGTGAAGACGTTCTGGGAAGTGAAATGTGTTTATTCTCCGTTTTACAGCCGCAAAATACATCCAATTACTATCAGATCAGGCAGGTCACACCAAAGTGTCTCATTTAGTGCATGAAATCACAAAAGTCGCACTGTAAGAACACGAGACACACACTTGCATGTTCCTTCATCACGGCGATGAAGTGGCTGTAAGTGAAACAAACAGCAGGTGACTGCAGACACAAGAGAGGGCGTGGACGGGAATCAGACACCTCCACACACACACATCTCACCCCACTGGTTGAGATGTAACACCCTTTGTGAAAAAGGGAAAAGGTGTGTGAGCCTCTGGGTGTTGCTCCTCATCAGGTTAGCATCATTAAAATAGCTAAATGGAAAAAGTTTCTTTGTATTTCGTCACTGCTCTGTGGCACTGCAGGGGGGCAGGAAGATGGCGTGCCGAACTAGAAACAGACCAAAATATCCACCAGATCTATATCAGGTCTCTAATTCTTCCATGCGCCGTTTAAAACAACTACTCCTGTCACGAACTGGGAAATAAGCTTTGAGCAGAGTTCAGAAAAAAACCTCTCTACCGCATTTTCAACTGATATGTTAACAGACGCCACACGCTCTGAAGTTACAGTCACACGTTTCTTTTTTTTTACCGGTGGAACAAGGTGAGCCGGTATGTAGATGTGATATAAAGTCAATAAGTTACTTTTCTCTTGCTACAAAAGAGTGAAGAAGAAGTTGGAACTGCGAGCTGACAATTTGTTTTCGTGAGTTCTGTCTATTTTGGGCCATTTCTATAACAAGGCAAAAGCACTCCTCCTGTCTGTGGTTGTAAATCCTCAGCCCATATAGGAGAGACATGAAAGACATGGAACCTTTACAGGGGGCCGGGCGGGATTTCCTGCATGTCAGCGCTGCACATGGAAAGAACAATTAGGTTGATGACATGAGGCCTTGATAGATGACGGCCAATGACTCGGAGCCCCATAAAACGGGAAACATACATGTTTGTGGAGAGACTATTTTGGTCCTGCAAAAACACACACACACACACACACACACACACACACACACACACACACACAGACACAGACACAGAGTCCAGGTCTGGGTGGAGACCATAATCAAAAGCTGCTGCCTCCTCTGGCCTCATTTATCCTCCTGCCAGCTCTAACAGAGGGTGAGGTGTCACAGCAGAGTCATACTGAACAGAACACACACACACACACACACACACACACACACACACACAAATCATGCAATCCTAGATGTGACATAAAAGGAAGGATGCCGTTCTTGGTTGGAGTCTGACATTCTAAAAAAAAAAAAAAAAAAAAAGGACTTCTACTGTAGTTAAGAAAAGTTTAGCTTCACTCCAATGCCAGATTGTGTTTGTGTCTACACATTTAGAGGCTCTAATCCTCTTTATCTCACTGGCACATTTAATTAAAAGACATATATGGCACACGCTGCTCTGGGATAGCTGTTGCTTATTTTTGGCAGCCACTGACGTTATCTCTTCTCCTGTTTGTACATCATTTCACATTGCAAAGAGGTACTCATGTCTGTTGAGTTGTTGACTTCCTGTTTATGCAGTTTCCCCCCGTTCTCCGAGAGCACGGCACAAGTTACCAAAGCTTGTTGATTGAAAGATAAAAAGTACAAACATATTCGAGGTGGGTCGCAAACGAGGAGACGAAGTTAACTGAAGAGCCGCCGAGGCGGGTTCAATCTTTGAATAACGGTGAGACCATGCGCGTGGAGTAAATGCATACAGGTGTATAGACTAAGTGCATACTTGACCTTGTGTGGCATCATTTTGTATGCATGGCTGTGTGTTAGTGTATGTGTGTGTGTGTGTGTGTGTGTGTGTGTGTGTGTGTGTGTGTGTGTGTGTGTGTGTGTGTGCCCCTGCGGCCCCCATGCATCTCTCCCCTCCACAGATGAGCACCAGCTGCATCGCAAACCCCCAACCTATCTCCGGGCGGAAACCTAACAATGTCTTACCGCATCACATCCCCGGCTGACTCTCTGCATCTCTTCCTCAGCACAAACTGTCCAGTGTTTATGAAAAGCCACTAACCGTAAAACACACAACTCCTCCTTGTTACTGCGGCAAAAGAGGCCCCACGGTGTTTTTAGAGGCAGTCAATCGTCGGGGAAAGTTGTTTTGATGTTGGTATGGATTCATACCACACACTGATTTGTATGGGGGTCTTTTACAAGCGCAGCCACTCCTTGAGGGAATCAATTGACCTTTCAAGTGTCACTTCTGTTGTCAAGGGAGCAAATCAATGCCACAATCTGGAGTCTTGGTGAATCTGTGTGAAGCAAATGTAATTAGGCCTGTGAGTCTACAGCGTGGGATTTAATCAAACAGTTTCATCCTATTACAGTGACGGATGTCTTTCAACATATCGGTCAGTCAATCCTCTACAATGTCGTGACGTTGGAGGTGAAGGCCGGCAGGGGTCGGGTCAGAGGTTTCGGGGGACGGACTTAAAACGAGTGAAGTCAGATGTCCACCTGTGAGCTGATCCGATTTTCCATTACCGTCTACGAGTGTCGACTGCGAGCGACGGGAAATGATGAAAGTGTGGTGGAGGGGTGATGAAGAGATGAAGGGATTTGGGGAAGAAAAGAGATGGAGTCATGGCAAGATGTGGCCGCGTGTGAAATGCAATGAAGCGGGGAATGAGCCTCAGGGTGTTTCCCCCATTCTTTAGTTATTTCATACCAAATCCTGTTGACTTGCTTCACCTGGGAAAAGCACACAAGCACACATGACGTGTGTGTGTGTGTGTGTGTGTGTGTGTGTGTGTGTGTTTTCCCACCAACACAACGTCTGACAACAGTAATTACCACGCACTTACTGTGGGTGTGTCGAAAAAGTGTGTTAGGATGTGAATTGGTCGGATTTTTTCTCAGCATGTTCGACTGTATAGATGCTATTTATGTGCTTTGTATATTTCTATCGTTAATTGTAATATCTAGTGGCTATCCGACAATAAATGCTGACATAGCTGTATATTATTTTGCATTGTTAGAGTTAAGGGATGTGGTTTTTAATAACTATTGTACCACTGGCGCTGGCGTTGAGAATGATTGGCTCAACAGCGCGATATTATTGACATTTCATTTTTTTGCAAATGACTTTATTTATCCTGATTTCAGTGCTTTATATCGGCTTTATCGTCAGGATCACTTGGCATATTGTTTCAGTTGTATTGAAGTTTTAATTGTTGTTGCTCTGCACTTGTAGCCTACATGTAGGATGTGACGGTTGGTCTTTGGGGTATCTGTCCCGCCCCTCCTCCTATGTGATTGGATGGCTGAGCATCTTACCCAAAGTTGAAGGTTCTCAACTCTTGACCACCAGTAAAGGACATCAAAACTTGCAGCGTTAAGTGCGAAAATGAGGCTCAGCGCTCCAATTGCAAAGAACTCAAAAAAGAAAAAGTGTGAACATAGAGGTTGTTGCGGTTGCTTGCCATCGCCTGCAAGCCGTATGTACCACCGGCATGAAGTGCCATGAACGCCTCTTGCATTTGTTAATTCATCGTTCGGGTAGAGGCGAGCACATCTCACATGAAGACAAATAACCCTTGTTGCAGCTCCACATGGCTCGCTTATTGTTACCACATGAGACACAGGGTGAATATAGTGTGTGAAATAATGAGGTGACATCAGTGTGTTCTTTTTGTGCTTTGGGAATGAAGACTTTTAGAAACACACCGTGGCACGAGTACTGACCGTGCTTGTGTATTTATTTTAGACCAGCCTTGCATAAATCAGGTTCTTACTTTCAAAGTAGGACTTTGAAAGTAAGAAGATTAGTCAGCATTCCACTTGGGAAATAGCAGCTGTTGCTTGTGAAAGTGTCTTATGTGTGTCTAGCATATTTAAATTGGTCATTAAGCCCGAATCTTCAGTGATAAATAGTAGAGAATCAGCAGTCTGGCTTCTTCACAGAATTGACATAAAATTAGATGCAGAATTAACTTCTTTTTCTACCTGAAGCCCAAAAACGGACAATAATTTGTCGTCACTTATGAAAAATATTTCAGTGTATAAACAGGAAAATGTGTCCTGCTGCTGTAATGTAACATGGAGAAAACACAAAAACAGCATAAAAGCCAGGCTGATTATTTTGTGAACTAGTTACTTAATATTTGTGATTAGTCTGAAGTAACGTATTTGGGAAGTATGGAAGTCTTTGACACTATATGGCGCTTCTGTTGCAGAGGTGAACTACATGTGCGTTTTCTCACTGTGTTGTGGAGTATCTAAAAGAAAGCGGCCAGCTACTCTTTCAGTCTCTTCTAATTCTAGTTCTTGTCTTTCACCCGGCAGCAATCCGTGCAGCTCAAATCTTTCTGTTGTTCCTGCGTGAGGAAGAGTGATGTGAAACCGCAGATATAAACAGGTACACACACTCCATATCCTTACTTATGCTGAATACATCACTCACTGTCAACGCTTCCTCGATATCTACCAAAACATATCATTTGTCATAGTGTGCAGTGCATCTCAATAGGGCTGAGTCGCCTGCCTGTGTACCTCCACATGGTTTGCATATGAGTTTATTTCATTTCTAACTATATTGTCAGGGGCCTTGTTTCAGGCCTGTGATGTGCCTCCTAAAGACATTTAATAAGCTCATCCCCAAATATAATCAGATGAAACGAGACTCTCTTCAGCTCTCCACCACCGCACTCTCCTAAGTAACTAATGCATCGCTTGCCACCACTCCTCACTCATCTCCAGTCTCTGCTTTGATTTCAGCCTGCACAGTCACCTTGTTCCCAATGTATTTATTCCCAAGAATGTTTTGATCCGTGCCTCTGGCACTGTTCCGATTGTGTGCCGACAAAGTGGTTTGTTTGAGGGTACCTTGTATGGTGAGCTGGGCCTGGGCTTCGATGGTTGCGTTGGTGTTGTCCGCCGTGCAGGTGTAGATGCCGGCGTCGTCCTCTGTGAGATTGGAGATCTGGACACTGCCTCCTCCCAGCAGCTCCACACGACCCTCGCTGGAGACGGGAAGAAAGGGAGGAAAATGAGTAATGTTCCTGTGAACAAGTCTTTCCTCCGGATTCCTTTTTTTTAAATAAATAGTATTAAAGATCTTTAGGGCTTTGCCACATGCGACACTGTCAGCATTCCATAAAGAATACTCCCTTCCGGCTCATTCAGGTACCCGAGTGGTGACGGTTGTCTGGAGCCCAATGTTCACCTTCTATCCTGAAGATGACTGCACATCCGTCACCGTTTACCAACTCTCTGAATTAAGAAATAGATCTGAAAAAAGGCGATTCATGGACTGCTCGAGAATCGTGTGAGATAAAATAATACTTCTAAAGAGTACATGTACTGTACAAAGTCATATTTAGGCTACAGCTGCGGCTTGTGCAGCGTCACTATCGTCGTTACGTCGCCTTAACAGATGTTTTCGTTCTCTTTCATCAGCTGTAGATTAACTGGGGTGACGTGCATCTACAGAACAACGACGCAGCGATCTAAACTCAAGGAGACGTGATTGTGACGGCAAGAACTCCTGTTCAGTACCGACGGAGGTATTCAAGGTTCACAAGCCTTTAACATGTTGAGTATTTCCCTTCTCTCATGCAGGCTCCAAATACTGTTCGGCCTGTTTGTCCCTAAATCCAAAAAAAAAAAAGTCATCTTTCCATGTATAAGAGGATGAACTGCAACACACAGCGGCAGGAGAGGAGGACTGAACAAGCATTCGAGTGCAACATCGGGCATTTCAGACTCCGCAATCGTAAATATTTATCATTCCAATTTCTATTCACGCCGAATCCAAAAATGTAACAACATATCTATTTGTATGGCCTCCTTTTGAACCAGAGACCCTCCTCCATTTTAAACAGTCCTAACTTTGATTTTCCCAATAGGCCCAAGGGGGAAAGCAGTCTGTGGCCAAAGCTCTGGCTTGAATCAACAACCACTGGAGCATGGGAGGAGGAGGAGGCTGAGAGGGAAGAAAAACAGGAATCAATAGCTCACAGAGAACTCCGCATTCAGAAAGAGAGACACAGAGATGCAGCAGCGGGTCGGCTGAGGAAGATAACAATTCAAAGAGGGCCACAGCGTGAAAGATGCTACTGAGGAGAGCACGATGGGTGCATTGTGGTTTGTGTGCAGAGAGGATACATGCCGAGGTAAAGAGTGCGCCGAGGAAAACAACTCTATGCTGCAGGTTGAGTTCGTTTTAAACAAACTGCTGACTATAGCTCAGGCTTCCACACGAGCTCCCGCTTCTCTCTCCCCGACAAGTCCTGAAATTTGGCAGCATTGGCCTTTGAGACCATCTGTCCGTCTGTCTGTGCTGGAGCGGCGCATTCGAGTGGCACTCGACCTGCTGTCACCGAAACCACATCACTGTTTCACTTGAATTGTAGGGATGAAATGGACTATTAACTTCAGCATGAACCACAGTCGCATGAAAGTCTAATAGTCAGCTAACGCTTCCATTTCAGGTGAGCGGCGCTTACCGTCGCATACGGTGAAACTGGAGTGACTGGAAAATGAGAAAGCCAGGATTGCAAAATGATATGTGCTAAAGATTTAGATGCGATTCGGAGATATCGCTGCTTTGTAGGGTTTTTGGACATTTTCCTCGCTGAGGGTGGCTGGCAGCAGCAACGTGGCCCTGGAACCACTCTCATACACCAGCCTGCGTGAGACGCAGATCAAATGAAGTTTAACCCGCACTGTGGTCAAAAGGGTCAATGCCCGGTTGTCATCGTTTACACATGGTCCGGGATTGAAACTGATGAAACCTTCATTCCAGGGAAATTACCAATGAAAGTAGCTGGCAGCACCAGCTCCAAAAGTGCAACGAGAAAGCAAAGTCGACAACACTGATAGGCACCGATAGTAACTATTGTTACTCGTCTTATTACAGTCCTGCGACAGCCACATAAACCATATTTCTCTTCTCTTTTTTGTCAGAGCATTTGCTTTGTTGATTGCTGTCGGGATGTGAAAAGAATTTCAACAAATAAAACAAAAATAGTTTTTAAAATGTATTACCTACCCTTGCTTTAATGCAAAAACATGCACTCGATAATCATGTTGAATATCTAGATCGGTGTAGCAGAGGATGCTGAGATGTCTTGAAGTTGTCGATAATTTATATTGCACTCAAGTTCACATTGTATAGAAATGACAGCAAACCTGTTGTTTGGCCTGCAGGCAAGGAGCAGGTCAAAAGTGGCACATTGACCTGTTCGCACTGACAGGAAACACGAGTTAAAATCACTACGCGAGTCTAAAGGAGCGATCGAACAGTACAGTAAAGAAAGCCATCGCAAAAACTCAGCAGGAAGTCTGACAGAGAATGCCCCCAAGTGTTCGTGGGGGGGGGGGGGGGCAGCTGCTTTCTCTCTCGGTCCTGAGACGGCAGAACATTACACAGAACCACGGGAGATGCCACTCTGTACATTCACCGCTTCCCCGTGGACAGGAGGGAGTATGGCGGACTCTGTTGAGAGGCTCTGCATGTCAAATCCCCGCTGAATGAGAAACTCCCCTGAAAGGCGTCCCAGAGTTGGCCGTGCCAGGCATTCCTGTAGTTCGCCTCACCAGGACAACTATTCACTACTCTTGGCCTTTAGTGCTGCATGCGCCATAAAAGGCATTTGACAGCTTTCTCTTGTACTTGAAAGAGGAACACACAGCACATATCAAACCACCAGCAGGCACTTTCTCATTCTGTTTAGAGGAAGTCAATCTCACTGCAGCGCGGCTAAAGTGCTCTGCGGAACAAAGAGTGTGTTACTTTTTTTTTTTTTTTTTTAGAGATGGCGAGGGAGGGAGACCAGAGTAAATTGGCTCGAGCTGAATGGGCTGAAGACACCTTGCGCTATTGTGAGGGAGCATTTATGGTCGCTTAAATAAAGACAAGGCGCCTGCTGCGAGGGTATGAAGGATATCTTGTGCATTAGCTTGCAGGTCCTTGGTGAGACATGCCGCTAAGTGAGGCTCTAATTAAAACCACATTATCTGTATTCCTCTACAAAGAGCGGCTAAATTATCTCACCGATGCCACTGTCACTTCTGTCTTGTTTCAAAACAGAGTACGCTCACACAGCACACACAACGGGAAGATTACAGTGAGTGTGTCAGGCAGACAAGGTGCATTGCCGCTAATTGGCCTTGTGTTTTTTTTTATTATTAATTCCTCTTCCAGCAGCTACAACTTTCCACAGTGTTACAGTTGTGCTGTGCAAAGGAGGTCACACAACGTTGCAGTATTCCAACAACATCCTCCTCCCTCTGATCCTTTCTCGTGTGTAACTGCTCCAGACAAGGTGTTGATGGTGTTGATGGTTGTTGGTGTTGTCCTGTCAACACCAAACGGGTCCCCGACACAATCTTCATCCCCTGTTCTGCCGTTTGGCTGTCGAAAGGCGGTGGCAGCCACCGAGACTTCAGAGAAGGGCTTCGTGGGGGGGGGGGCGAGGAGCACATTTGGTATGTGTGAGTCGCGACTCAGCCGTCCGTAACACAGAGCGGCGGCAAGGTCAGCACACCTGGGCGAGGGGAAGCTGCAGATCACTGAGGAAGAATGGGCAGTGCCGTGCGCTGTCACAGTGCAATCAGCGGCGCTGCGGCAGGGTTTGGATGCGGGTCGTGCTATCTGCAGCGCAAGAAGGGAGGCAGGTGGAATCACAATAGCCACAACAACAACAAAAAATGAATTAATCAGTTATGGAGTGGCAATCTCTAAACCCATTTTAGTTTGGCGCCCTTTTTCCTCTATTTTTCTCTCAGTACAAGTTTATTTTGCTTTTTCCACTTTACTCTCCAGGTCTACGAGCCCCTCCAGCATCTTTGTACACAAAGCCCCCCCCCCCCCCCCCCTTTTGACCAAAACATCATCAAAACAGCTCCATGAACTTCAATCATGTTCAAGGTGCGAAGAAAGCAGCGGGTTTTCATTCCACAGCCAAGGAGGGCCGGCAGCTGATTGGAGGGGCTTTTTTTTCCCGCTTCCAAAAGACAAGACTCTGTTCTTCAACTACAACTGTTTGGAGATGAGCTTTAGACTACGGGGAGACGAACGTGAGAGACAAATGAGAAAGGAAATCAATCAGACAGTTAAGGAAATAAATGATTGAATTTTTAAAATTAAGGTGAGAAAAACGTGGTGCCAACAGCAGAGGCTGGGGCTTCTCAAGTGACTCAGCCATGAAAACGTTTTTGTTTTCCTCTGGCTCGTAATGGAAAGCGGCAATGCCGTCGAGAGAAAAACAGCTCTTGCATACCTGACTTTATTTGCTTTTTTTTAAACCCCAAGAGTAAACCGATCGTTTAATTGGTGCATATTACGATGAGGCCTGCAGCCCATAACTCGCATTATATACGTTTAGATGGCTCTGTGAAAGACAGTGTGCAGGTCCAGGCTCTCTGAGAATAAACACCCATATTGTCTGTTCTATTTGAACGGATGATGCCGCACAGTTTTAGCTTCTGGAGCCAAATTACAGTACGTGCAGAAGGAGATTTTCTTGGAACCGATCAAAAAATGCAACTAGCTGTTGATTCCGTCAATGGCCAATGTAATCCTCTTATCCTCAATTCCTACATGACACTAAACGCAAAATGATGACAAGAATGCAAAGAAGAAGAATAGATGCCGTGACAGGAAACGCGCTGTGAAGAGAGCCAGTGCGTGCGAGCGTGTCTGTGTGTGTGACGTGCTGGAGGCTGAGAGACATCCTAAAAGGAGGCTTCCAGTGCTCCACTGCCAGAAAACCATGTTGCTTGTCTTGTTTTCTCGGCCCCACGCGCAGGCAAAACCACTCCATTACCTTAAACCCCCTCTGCTGCTGCCGTCCATCATTTTACGAATGTTGAAGAAATGGGAGTTTCCTCAGCAGAATTCTGACCATATGGGCCTCCTGTGTATCTGAACACCTACAGTACTGTGCATGCCAACCTCTCTCAATGAGGGAAACATGTGGAGCAGAAGAGTTTCCATGAATACGCACAATGGATCTTCACTCTTTCTTGAATGCTACTTTTAATACATGAGTTTGAAGGTACACCCTGCAAAATCTGATGCATAATAATGCTCAGTTTTGAGATGTATGAACTAAACTATATGTTTACTGTTGAGGTTGTAGTAGACAAAGATGTTGTACTGGACTGTATTATATTCCGAGGTGTTTTACAAGCATGAGGTGGGTAAAATATTAGAAACACATTTCAATATAAGTCAGTCCAGTACAACACCGCCTCAGTAACACCTTCAACAAACAAGTTTCTGTAAAAAAAGTCAATCTTGCTAAAAAGGACGCACATGTGCAGAACTGTTGCACTGGAATGCATTCGATTTTATAGGCGTACCTAATGAAGTGGCCGGGGACTGTGCTTCCATACTCACATTCTGACATTTAGATTAAAAGAAACGACAATCCTCCAATGTTCCACCTCAGGCAGAAGTCTCTGTACTCTGTGGTGCGAGTAACCGTTGTGTTCATCAGCCGAGTCTACGCTTCCCAATGACATCTGAAACGCCACTAAGTACTGCTGCTGCTGCAGGATGACAAAGAGTTCAGCATGAGGCGGACATTTGCCATTAACCTCACTAATAGTCACTACGAGGAGAGAAGCGAGTGAAACTCACAGGCCATTAACATTGATAGGTCGCATCTCTGGCAGGCTGAACGGTTGGGCTGCACTGCCCGGGCTTTGGTTTTTTTTACTGCGGTGGCTTGGTTTGAAAACAACATGACAAGAGCAGAATGGTGCAGTGTGTCCTGAGGTCAGTCTGGCACCCAAAGGTGGGAATTAAAAAGATCAATGACAGCAGCGGATGATGTGGGTGTTAACAATGGCACTGCACTTAAAAGGGTGTCGGGAACAAAGCAGGTTAAAGTCCTGCACAACTTAACGAACATTAATCACGAGCACTGTTTTGGCTTCTCAGTCAAATGACCGATCGACTGCGATACCGACGTTTAAATTGCCTTAGAAAACCACGCCACCTCAATAAACAACCAACCACCAGCCAGCGTTCCAGATGTTTTGGCTTTACTTCTGGGGAAATGTCATGCCGCTGTGTGTGTGTGTGTGTGTGTGTGTGTGTGTGTGTGCCCCCCCTAAAGCTCCAGCTTACGAAAACCTTCCCCGAATGCTGCAGCTGCAGTCCAGCGTAGAACAATAATATACTGCATTTGTACTTGTTATGGAAGCACAGCCTTGAACAACGTGATAGTGCAGCCCTAGTCAAAAATACAGACTAGGATTATGGATGATTGTCAGCTCGGGCATTAGCTCGGCCATGCGGTCTTTGCAAGAGTAGTAGAACCAAGTCTTCACTGCTGCATCCTTCAAACCGTTGTAAAAGTGCCGGTGGCATTGCATATTACAGTTATAATGTTTAAATACGCTTTGATATGAGGAGCTAACAACTCGGTGTAGGTTTTATTGTTTGGAGTTCATAATTACAATGAGTGTTGAATGAAGGTTGAGGTTTTCTAAGAGGTAAAACTAGCAGGATTTGGATTTAAACCTCCAACACCAACACTTTTGGTCTCTTATTGTAAAACAATGTGATGTGTGGTGGCATGGACAACAGGGTCAAAAGACCATTTTCATTTCCTTTGCAAAATTTCCCCATCGACAGCCGTGTAACTATGCATTTGTATGCACTGTTTTCTCTCACCCAGAAAACAGCAAGCGAATAATGTGTGTGTGTGTGTGTGAGTGTTTGTATGCGAGACATATGGGAAAGAGGGTTAGACTGCAGTCCAATAATAGTCCAATTGCAAACAAATTGCCCACACCGTGCTTCCCGCTCTCTATACACAAGTAAATGCAATATACACAATCATATTTAAATGAAGGCGAGGAGACAAGGAAGAGAGGAGACGGATGGCTTGGAGGCTTTGGAAGGGGGTTGATTTACATGCTCTGGCAATTCCCTGTTGCTAGCGGATATGCATAATTCATCCGTTTTATTGACTGCTGGAGAATTGTATTAGGCGATAGAGTGATACTCCCAAGAACAAAAGACAACTGCCCTTTTCACGAGTGTCATCAGGACCAGCATGTGCCATGAAACCGAAAGGGCCGTTTCGCTGCGCACGCTGGCACCTGCTATGGATGACACGCGGCGCGTTGTTTTGCTAGGAGCGCGTTTTCAACATGTTGACTGAACAGCTTCAAGAGTTACATGTCCGGTAACGGTGCTGCTGAGCCGAATCACAATGAATAGTGAGCTCGGCGTCCTTGGCAACAGACTTGCTCGGGAGCCTAAATGAATTTGAGGCCAGGATCTGGTGAACACACAAACAGCGTGTTACTGCAGAACACAGTGTAGTTGACACGGCAATACCAGTCTTTCATTCAAGATTGTGGATATACAGTCAGTTGAATCCTTTTACACAACAGATCATCATAGATAGTCTGTGTAGCGTCCCCTACATGTCTGGGGAAAAATATATTTCGGTATTAAAAACCAGTATAGACAACTTTACAGTTTTTTAAACAATGATTATGTGCATAAATGTGCACATGCTATTTGGTAACAGAAGTACGCTGAAGTGCAATCGGCTTGTCAAGCTGTGCAATGTCATTAACCACCAAAGATTACCAATACAACCAAAATAAATTGACTTCCCAGATCCGTATGCTAGTAGCGGGTGTGGAGGAGGCATTAGCGAGTGGCCCGATATTAAGTGGCCAGATTATATCCATGCATTTAGTGGAGAAACCTAGCGTGTAACAGTACAACAGCTAGAAAATACTAACAACCACAGACTGGCTGGACGGGACCAGTTAATAAGGTCACTCATTCAACTGAAACACCTGTTGCTCTGAAAGGTTCATGAACTGTCAGAATTCTGTACCTGACTCCGTCGTTGGTACATCAGTTCGGACAACCAAACATGCAACAAGCAGACATTGTGATGCTGCTAATAGTTGTGCTTCAATGTTTAAAGCTTCCGCGCTCATTTAAATGGCTGGAGAGAAAAAAAACGCTACTTCTGTTGCCAACATGCACAGATATGTTTTTGATGAATTTGGCTATAAATGTGTCTGTTAAGATGACCAACAATCTACTTGGTCACTCTGCAAACACACATTCAATTATATCATTTAAAGTCATTGGATTTTGAATAGATTTAATACTGGGATCAGAGCCCACGATATCAATCCGATGACGGTGTGACCAGACAAACGTGGGGCATCAGGATCATAGTGGAAGGCAACCGACGCATCACGACGTCATGGTTTCATTTCATGCCGATGAACCATTGTCACTTGTTACTCCTGCTGTACACACTCACACACTGGATGTGAAAAGAGTCCTCCTCCAGTTGAGTGACGCTCAACGGTTCCAGGTGCATTCATAAAAGTATGTTTGCATCCATAAACACTTGTTGTTCGTGGTGTCAGATGGAAATGAGAAGTCCTGCCAGCATTTCCCCTCCAACCGCACACAAGTATGTGGAGACTGCTTGCTACGACTGGTCCGGGTTCAACATGTAGTCTAACATGTCTCTGCCAAGTCACAGCAAGAATTTATGAGTGTGATGATTGACTAATGTGACACGGTGACCGTCTCCAAAGACGAACGCGTTGCGGAGTATTCTTTTTAAGAGATGTATGGAGTAACTCACCAAAGAGATATCAAATTCTCTACAACAGAGTTAGAAAACCACCTGTACTAAATTTCCATTTCAGGTTTCCGCTCTGTCCCCATCCGTCATCGGAGAACATCAAAGACTTCCACAGCAGCCTTTAAGTCCTACATGGCGATATGGACAGGTGATACAAAAGAAACAGCCATGTCTGTGTTCTGGCAGGTTATGAAAAAAAAAGAAGAAAAAAAAAAACATACTAATGAGACTCTTCAAAGACTTAAGACAGAAATCCAACTTTTAACAGAAATCCTTTCCGTGGCACATTTCGAAAAAAGACTTTTGAAGGATTCCACGTTGTCTTTAAAAGTATTCTCAAGTACTTCTGAGGAGCCAGTCAGCCAGCAGAACGACCAGCGGAGAATTACAGAGGAGAATTAGACATCCAAGAATCTGTGTCGTCTAAAAACCACCATATTTTACTGTTGCACTTTCTTTTGAATCACTTACATTATATCTGCGGCTCGGAGTAAAACTGGCTCTCTGCTTTTGTGGACGCAGACAGAGAGAGAGAGAGAGAGAGACAGGACGAAAACAAGAGACACGACCGAGTTGAGGCACCAGAAGCAGAACGTGAGTCGCTGTCAGTGAGTCGCCCTGCCTGCAGTTGGTTGCTTTGACACATCTTTATGAACTTTCATCTCATGTCTAGAGCTTCGGCGTCGCCACTTTTACGGCCCCGTTTGTGCTGTGCACCAACGACCAATTAGACACTCTTTGCAGATCCCCCCCCCCTCTCTCTCCCCCCCCCCCCCCCCCCCTGGACTGTATGCCACACTGATTCTTAATTGACAGCAGCTCTTCCATTGCTCATGTAATGCCTGAGAGGGACGGGAGACTCTCAAGGAGAAAAAACAAAGTTCCACTGCTGCTCTTTTTAATTGTCAATGTCGTATTAAAATCAAACGGACGGCCTCGGTAATGTATCGCCACACAATCCGTTTCTGCTCTGAAGACTCGAGCGCGGACGTCCACTTCAAGCCTCCCCCCCGGTTGTTCGGTGTACACTTCCTAATTACAAGCGGAGGCACACTAGGGGGGCGTGTATGCACGCTGGATAGTTCTTTGCAATTCATACAAGGTAGCTTAATAACTGCCTTTTTAGCCAGCTCCCTTTGGAGGTGAGAGACACTCTCAGAGGACTCCATAGGTGCTAAAGACATTTAACTTGAGATATGGCAACGTGCTTGGACCTTAAGGTTGGAGAGTCTAATGATATTCTAGCTCACACCAGACTGGAACCTCGATGACCTTACAATTAATTTCACTGAAGGTAGAAAAATCCCACTTTGGGCTTGGATTTAGATGAATGAGCCCAATTTCAGCTTTTTGCTGAACAACAAAAGTTGCAAAGTTGTTATGCTGCAGTACCGGTACACAGGGTTTAGGCCAACAAAGTGCTTTCTTACAGTAATTGGTGAGAATCAAACTTCCCATGTCCATTGTAATTCTCTGAGGGATTAGAGCTGCTCTGCGGCTGAGCTAATGAGAACCAGAGGGGTGAGAGCACAGGCGCTGTGACACTTTCTCCTGGCTCTTAATTTGTGAACTTCCCCTCAGCTGGGAACACCGCAGCCTCGTCTCCCAGCTGAAAGGGGGGCTCCGTGGCACGTCCAGGTATCCCCACCCACCACAGCCCAGCAGCGGCAGAAAAGCACCGACACCGTGGGAAGCGGCGCCAGGATTAGGTCTCGTGTACGGCTTTAGAGCCACTGTTGTCAGCTTTGACGGGTAAAGGTGATTCCTAAAGCCTGGTTTGAAGTTATAGCGCACCGCTTTCTACACGAAGCGCACAAACACGGAGAGAAAACCTGTCGCATTGTATGGCTATTTGGTATGGTGAGCCGAAGTTCCAGACGGAGTTCACGCTCATACCTTTCTTCTAGCAGCTTGTCTCCAAACATCCAATGGACGTGCGGCGCAGGGAAACCAGTGACCAGGCAGGGCAGCAGCACGCCGTCGCCCACCGCCTTGGTCACCGACACGGGCCGCACCAGGAACTCCGGCTTCCTCTCTTCTCCAGTTTCTTGGACGGGAGAGAAAGAAAAAGAAAAGGAGTCAGGGTTAAGGCTGAGGTTAAGGCCGGGGTGAGTAAGTGAGGCAGAGCAGCAACCTTTTACAACAACGGGTGTCATCTGACTTCAAAACTTCAAAAGGACTTCTGTCTGACGGTCAGTCCTTCCCTGACACCCACACCGAGAACGGTCAGGTGAATAATGTCCATGTTGACGTCTGAGACAGCTGAGCTCTCAGAGTTCAAAGCCATCCCATATAATTCCAGCTGCAACTAACTGGCTGAACAGCATCCTGGAATAACCAGAGGCTGGTGTGTGGGACTTCAGCACCATCAGCTAATCTTAGATCATAATCCTATGAAGCTTAAAACCAGGATTTTAATTAAAAAACTAAAATATATGAAATCATTTTCCAACTCTCAACACCCCCCCACAAACACCCAAGTCACTTTACTCGGAAGTTGATTTGTTGCGACTTCAAAGAAACCAAATAACTAAAAATGGATTTCTGTCGCTTCAACATCTGGTTGCATACAAACATTTCTTTAAATTTCCTCACACAGCTTCATGACTTTTCCCCCTTTAGCCACTCCAACACACATCCTTGGAGGAGACACAGAGATCAAGTCTGATTTATGACCTCTAATATCTTCTCTGTGCTGCCAGGAGCCTGGTGCTCAACAACTCAGTAAATACAACTTCTGGAAGGGGGGGGGGGGGGGGACACGTCAGTCTCCGTGCTAACGCTAGTGAGGAGCCCAAAGACGACACCACGCGCCACTTTAATCAAATCAGGCACTGAACTATATTTTAATTTCAATTTACTGCTCAAGTGGTTCAACAATAGAAGCGCCAACATAATCGCACCGCAATCAAGGGTGTGAAAATATTTGAATTTAAGGGGTCTAGTGAGGACAAGCAGCAAAAACCATTTCACTATTAGATAACAATGGACACATAAGCGGGCCCACAAATCTGAAATCATTCCAGTAAACGTATGGTTATTTGAATCCTACATGAACTCACTGATCTGCATAGAGTGCTGCAGGGCTGATGTATTTCTTAAAGGCCAGCCCGGACGTCAGCATCACGCTGGTTCCCTTGTTGGCCAAGAGCCAATAAGATCCTTCCGTTGGATTTTGGATTATTTCAGAAAACAAGGTCATGTGGCGAACACAAGTTTATGATACTCACATGCTTTGTTGAGCGAGACGATCTTCACAGATGAGCACCACTTTCATGTTTTTTGAAAAGTAAATATATTTGGCAGAAGTAAAAAGCCAACGTAAATACGAACTACCCCACGGTCGCAAGCAAACACAACGAGGCCGTGAACGCGGACTAGTTGGCCGGATGAAGTGTTGTGGTCTCATTTAGCCGGCAACCGTCTTTTTTAAGACTGAACATCACAACCCCGTCCGATATCAGTGTTTAACTAACAAGCTGTATGTCTCACTATGTGGAACAGATCATTCCTGTATGTCCTTTACGTGTAAGGCTCGACTTAAACACTGCTTTCTTAAGTTTGTAAAACTAAATGTGGATTTAATACACTGTTATTTATCAAAAATAATGCTAACAGTTCGGCATATTGCCACCGATGCCCTGATCCAGCTATTTGAGTCGGTAATGGCCCGATCGGTATCAGTACATCTCAAGTAGTTACTGTAATATTTCATGTCGTAGAACAAAGCGTTAAACTCTTTTAGGCTTGTGTTAACCGCGGACGTGTATCATTTCCAGGTTTTAGGACTCATTCCGGCAGCATTCTATCCTCACTGGACGAAATGTCCCCCGTCGTCTGACGAAACTCTTATTTCCTCAAACTACCTGGAAGTATTTGGAGCTGGGCCTCGTCGCTGGCCTTGGACGACCCCACATTTTCCACCAGACAGCGGTAAAGGCCGGCGTCCGCCTCCGTGGCGTTGCTGATCACCAGGGCTCCGCTGGGCAGCTGGACCAGCCTGGTGCTCCGCTCCAGCGGCAGGCGGTCTTTCTCCCAGCTGGTGAAGGGCACCAGATCTGAGTTGACCTCGCACGCCATCACCTGGTTGTTCCCTAGATGCGCGGTGGCCGGCGACGGCTGGCTGGTGAACCGTGGCATCCCTGAAAGACGACGACAAGACACGGACGTTAAAACCAGCGCTCACTTCCCACATCAACAGAATAATTCATATTCCTGCAACATTTCAGAAGTGGTAACAAATAAAGATGAGAAAGAACAAGAACTCAAATGGTCTTCCACCGTCGTCCGTTCAGACATTTAAAGGCCCTTCCTGGTATGAGCGATGGGATTCTGGCATCTGACTGCTACTACTACCAACGTTATGCCTTCTAGGCTGCGTTTTAAATGTTAGATTTAACTCATTCAACTTTCATTTGGAAGTAAGCCGGTCTTTTACCCAGCCAGGCTGTGAACACAAACGGACTGATTTTGGACCTTTAACAAATCTGCTGGGGAATTCATAAAAACTTGGAGTATCTGTTTTAAACTAAGTGAGATGTATATTTGGTCGAATCTTCAGAGCTGAAAAACACAACAGAACACTGGAAGCAACATCTTGCAATCCATATTCAGGATAGATTGTCAGGAGTGGAACAGGCCAAAGAAATGAAACCTCAACCCACCCCCGACCTCTTGCGCACACACACGCACGCGTAGCACAATCACACACACACACGTAGCACAATCACACACACGTAGCACAATCACACACACGTAGCACAATCACACACACACACACAGCACTAATTAGAAAAGGCTGGATCCACAGGCTGTTTGTGCTGCCGTACCCAGACTTTGAACTCCACGCAGAATAATCATTTCCCGCATTTGAAACCATTGATCTGAAACAAACACTCGCGGGCCGCGTTCAAAACAATCGCAAACAATGACTTCAATGAAAAACAACTTACAATGTGTGAACTGGCAAATGGTATTCTTGGGTTTATTAGAGAACGAGGACCTCATGAGTTTTTGGGCTGTGGTTGTCTCCTTGGTAGTGTGTGTGCGTGGCTCGTTTTAGTGTTATCTATTAATGAATGCGTTTGTGCCTGCTGTAACTGTGTCTTTACACAGGAAGTGACGCTGAAGGCTTGCCGAGTGATGACTTGTCGTCGTTGCCCTCTCTCACCTACAGACAGCTCTTCAAATCCCCTGCCAAGAATGTCTCCGGGGTAAATCACACTTCGTGATAAGGCCCCAACAGCTACAGATTCTCGTCTGGTCCGGGCCAACGTGCACAGCTGCTCCGAGCATATCTCCGAGCACAATAGTTCAGCTAATATGGGCTTAGGCCATTCCAGTGCTGACATTTTTGTATCGAAGCTGCCAATCACCTACTGTATAATCATGCCGGGGTAGAAGAAAAGCCGCCGCTGAATCATTTAGATGAGAGTCACCGAAGCTCCCCGCTGAATGGAATACTTTTGATGATTAGCAGCCGTAGTGCAGGCTGAGTAATCAGTCTGGCCAACATGAGGGGGAATTCTGGGATATATATATCGGGAATTTTCAAAGAAGATTCATCAAGAAAAAGAGTTGTTTTTAAAGGAGGAAATTCACTGCAGGGTGATATAACAGCAGTTACTTGATAATGGTGTTTACTGTCAAAATGAATGAATTGAATCTAAATGTCATGCTCTTTTACACCATCAAATGTAAGCACATATACGCTCACAGGTGGTCCTTTACCTTTCCAGTTATGCTGCAATATTTCATTGTCTTGATATTAACAAAATGTACACGATTTTTCTCTGTTAAGTATTCTATTTCCCGATGTGTTTCATGTTACTACAGTGAGCGTGTGTCACCTCAGCATCCCTTTTATTCTGCTTTGGCACGATATTGTTTGTGTTTTTGACACATTATCAAACGTTATGCAGGTATTCAGGGGGACGGATGGATGGTAGCTGATATTTAATAGAAGGGCAATATCTGCTCGACATACAGTCAAGTAGATGCATTTGTCTCATCTTGCTCGACAAACATGGACAGAAAAATGACACTAGCTTACACCGCGGTCAATACACTGAACAATTCAGCACTCGTATCTTCATGTATCAAGCACAGACACTCGTAGTAACCTCCACGCAAACTAGAAGGCGCGGACCGGCTTTAAACCGGAATATTAAGACAGTGCTTTGGCTCGGGGAGCAGTGACATTTTCGAAAGACGAGGTCGAGGACGATGGTCCGAGTTAACGCGCCTCAGATCTAACAGCCACAGATAGAGGCTTTGTGTAACGGCTTGAGACTTGACATTTAGTCCGAAGAGTCCCCGACAGTCTGCAGACACCACGAGGGATGACGGTTCCACAAAGACCCCGTTCAGATCCCGGGGAGCGAGTCCTCCGTGCTTCCAGCTCCCGATCAACGAATCCTTTGTTCCCCTGCTGTCATCACATCTCTCCAGGCTGAGTTCATCAGTTTGCTGTGTGTGTGTGTGTGTGTGTGTGTGTGTGTGTGTGTGTGTGTGTGTGTGTGTGTGTGTGTGTGGATCCTAACTCACACAGGCGTGACTTAAGATATAGCCAGTGTTAATGAAGTGGATGCTTCCAATATGATGTCTCGTACATGCATGTGCGAGTTTGTGCATGCGCGCTATGTGGACTACCTAAAGTGTGCATGAAGCACAATAAGTGTGTGTGTCAAGGCATTGTAGATGGGAAAGCGGGTGTGTGTCGATGCCAACGCTATCGATTGCAATTAATCACAATTCTCCTTCTGAATCGACTGGGTGGGAGCTTCATTGTCCACACCCTTGCTCAGCAACGTCTATTGAACAGCGGCGCTGCACTGTCAATCTCAACGCCTGATACCGGAGTGTGATGAGGCCAAATGATCGCAGGAGAGCAATAATGTCTCTGTGGTCAAAACACAATAATTACGAGAGTCTAACGCTGATGGGAAGCAGTTTCTCTGCTCGTTTCAAACAGCATAAATGATATAAAAAAAATTTAAAAAGGATGCGAGTGCCGATCTTATCGTGCCTCCACACAACATTTTATTATAGAAGAAGTAATAAAGCGGTTGCCAGATGCCTCCTTTGTGAAGAGTGGCTCGTTCGATTCACCCAAACCCTACATCATCCGTTTGGCTTTGCCAGCAGAGCTTATGGTTCTCTGAATGCTAATATCACATGAATGAATGAATAAAGGGACGTGTCCATCACTGCATGGATATTCGCCGAGAGTAGAATTGCGCCGCAGAGAGCTACGAACAGGAGTAACGACCGTCTACAACGCCTCGGAGCAAAACCGAGGGTAACATCGCGCGCGCATGCACTTAAATCACACAGTTGGGTTTCTACTATTCTTAATTAAAATCAGGGATAGAATAACAATGAGCAGCTTAATGGAATATGCAGAAGGTTTTAATGATCTCCCTGTAGATTCAACTGAATTAGTAACCGGCTGCAGAATGGCTGCCTTTCACCTCGGATCTGAAGTACAACGGCACTCTGTGTTACATAGTTTTCAAGCAGCCATTTTGGAGGTGGCCAGAGGGCTATACCTCCTTATATGGTCCTGGCCTGACAAAGTGCTGTGTTTGGACTGGCAACATGAAATCACACATTTTCCACTGGGAAAATCTAGAACGTAAAAGGCAGGAAGGAAAAAAAGCCAAGCAATCAAAAGCGTGGACACCGATGCAGCAGAGCATGCTCACATTTTCCATTTAGACTGTTTATACCCAACCGACAAGATCTAACTCGAGTACGTCGCTGCTCCTTATCTCAAGCTTTCAATCTTTACTTCCTAATTGCATACAGTAATAATTACCCCAAGTGACTAATCAGGGCCAATAATACCGGCATATTTACATAAACATTGCTACCAGCAAAGTTTAATTTATTAATACAATGATGGAAGTATTTATTGTTGCATGTACATCTACCAACTCTGACTAGATTATGATTCAGAGTAGGGCTGGGCGGTATGACCACAAATGCATATCACGGTATTTTGTAAGACTCTGGCGGTTTCACGGTATTTTTTTTCCACGTTAAAGCATTAATTAATTAACCCCGAGAAGAACCGGCCGGGTTGGCCAGCGAGCGGTGAACAGCTGTTTGTGTGGCGTCACTTCCTGTTTCCTTCACCGACATTCCCCTGGGTCCTAAGCCCCTCTAACGTACATTTATAACAAATACCACACATATTACACGGTAATCAGCGTTGAAATTTTATAAATGTACAACTATTAGTGCTACAAATTGTTTATGTGTCACAAACTGTTGAGTCGTGGTGTTCTGCCCTGTTAAATAGCGTTAGTTGTGGGTTAATTGTTGTTATAAAGTTATAACCATGACTAGGGTTCCCTCTCAATACACTTAAGACAACTAGCTCCAGCCGTGTCGCTTACAGTCTGCTGTCTGATCCACACTCAGGAGCAGTAGGTGGCAGTAATAAGATTGATGCCAACCGCCGTAAAACTAGAAGAAGAAGTATCAGCTCACATTTATCGCTGACAAAAACAACAACTGCATTCTGGCGGTACAGGAACAGTCTTTATGTTAATTCTTCAAATGCACAAATATGAACGTGTCAACTGATAAAATATCTAAAATCACTGAAAAACTGTATTGCACAAACGTAGTTTTATTGTATCTACGGTAATAATTTGGGAGTCAATACTCTCGCAACACAAACTGGGAAATACACCAAACGTCATGCTCATGCTGTCAAAAGTCGATCTGAGTAAGAAAAGACAGAAACACACATTGTGCCTGTGCTGGATGAGTCCTGCCTAAAGGCATTATGGGATACCAACCAAAACCATGCACGGTGCAACTTACTCAACTCTGAAGGCTGGACTGACCAGTCCCTTCCTGACTGCAGCTAACGCCCCCTGCTGGCACGGTGAACAGCTATTGGAGAATTCCTCCGGCACATCTACAATAAAGCTCGGTACCAGAACATTGGCAGATCGCTCAGCGGTAAATGTTTGGTTTTGGTGTTCGTCCTTTACAATCACAGAGCGAGGTATTCTCTCCGGATTTGACAGTTTGTAATCGTGAACAATCGGGAGGAAGAAACGAATCACAAAAGAGCCCGAGATCCCAATTTCTACACTGATCGCAGAGTCAGTAGAGCAGAATGCAACTGGGACTCTCGTTGTGATCACGCTATCATTTCCACTACTTCTCTCTCTCTTTCCCCCTCTCTGAATTCAACAAGTTCCCGCCCATGCTCTGGGGGTTGGTGAAAGTCATTCTGGGATGTGCGGGAAATCAATACCTGAAATTGAAGCACACAAGTCAGGTTGAAGGAAAGTGGGTCCACTAAGAAAGTAGATTAAAGCCCTTCAGGTCAGAATAATTCCTAGAATGCACCGACTGTTACAAATGTATACTTGCTAGTGTATGACCAATGACAAAATAATAAGAATAATTTTTTTTCTCTAAACATGAATCTGTCCATTATTTTAATAGTTCAGTGTTGTATGAAAGATAACATGTATGTTTATGCATGGCAGTGGCACTAATAGGCCATCACTCATTTTTTGTTTCCACATTCATGCTTAAAATGAAAACATCAATTTGTCAATTGCATGTTAATCATGCACACAAGCTATTCAGACAATGTTGATATTGGTATCAGCTGACAAGGTGTGTTTATAAATGGCAGTGGCACGGCCTCCCTACTCACTGTACCGGTTTAAGATGAAAACATGAATATATGAACCTGTGTATTATTTTAATAGCTTAGTGCTGAATGCACAATAAAGAGGTATGTTTATACTAGGCCCATTTCATATAAAACACAATTTTATACAATATATATAGCCGGGGGTCCCTGCTCCATCTCTCTATCAGTTTGGGGGTCCTTGGCCTGAAACACGTTGAAGACCTCTGGTCTAAAGGAGCAGAGTTCTCCTTTAAAGCACAATAATCCCTCCTCCACTACAGTGGCTCCGCCTTTCCGGTCAACATCGTCCTCCCTTATCAACACATCCATTGCTGTTTTGCACCGCCCCCCCCCCCCTCCACTCACACAAGGCCAGAACAACGACTACAATCCTATTGTTCAGTGCTTTTATGAATTTCAATAGACGGAGCCAAATCAGGTTGGCTGAGCCAAAAAAAATAACAATTTCAGCAATCGAGGTGTCGAATCCAAGAGGACATTGGTGTGAAGACATCCAATCAATGGCAATGAGAATGTGAAACTGAGATTGGAATTGATAAAGGGGGGAGTGGCCGGGTAATCAAGCACTCTCCAAAAAAAAAAAAAAGACAAGAATGTCTATTAGATGTATTGGCTTAGAGAAGTGTGAGCTTAGCCACGGTCTAAATGTATTTCCCTGATGTAAAATCCCCCTGTACAATATGTACAATATGTACAATACGTGCTTTATTCAGTTCAGTGCCTCTTTCTGTTCCTGCTCCCTTTAAGGCTAGCTGCTGCGTAAGTGATTATTAATTCCCTAATTGAAGGTTTCAGAGCTTCGGGGGAGAACATTTTCTAAAAAGGTCTCCATTACAGGAAATCATGCCATTCAGCCTACGCGCCTACAGTTATATTCCTACAGTAAAGTATTCTCGATTCATTGACAGCTTGTATTTCGAGAGGATTTCAAATGTACATTATAAACAAAACTCCACTGAGTCAAACACAAAAGGGAACTCTTGAAAGACATGCAGATATCAGAGTTTGATATATCGTGACTGAAATCCAGCCCACCTTTAGAAAGCTGAACGTTTTCAACATGTAGTTGGTGATGTATCGGAATGCATTCGTTTCTTACATTCTGTACACCTTGTGTGTAAATTATTCATCATAATGCAGTCAAATACAACCAAATAAAAAAAGAGCTATCAACACCTCTGTGGTGGTGTCGACTAACACTGCATATTACAGACTGCGCTGCAGCGGAGTCCACTGTGGGGTTATTGTGTTTGATTGTAATATAAAAATAGAGGAAATGTTTAGATTTAGACGCTCAGAAGTCATGAGGATTTCATGTGATACTCTTCTTCAGAAATGCTCTTAATGCTAGATTAAAGCTTTAAAAAAATTAATTAGATATTTCACTTATTTTGAGTGTTATACATCCAATTTCAGGGTTTACGTTTTACTTTTAAGATTGGATTAAAAACAAGTCGGTGGAGTGATTCCTTCTGGGCTTCTGAGAAAGCTCTGCTGGACAAACTGTTCAGAGGGTTTAACGGGAGAAAATAAACCTCCCACTGGTAAAGCATTGGTCATGTGCGATTACACATACATTCATGCACTTTGTGCGTGCACGCAGGTTTGTGTGCACGAGCAGGGCCGTGAATAACAGTCAACAGTCTTTCAGTTGCATAAGAGACAGAGGCTTATACTTCTGTTATCAAACTTTAATTGCATTGGATTGCGAAACCCACTCAAAGGCATTCCCTCCAAACAACATGAAGACAACATTGTTCACCCCCCCCCCCCCCCCGATATCACTCTTAATAAAGGCACTTCAGGGCTAATTGCACAGAGGAAGAAATAGATTATTCTATCTCTCTAGTGCAGCCTCGATCATTGTGAAGTTTAGCTTTGATGGGTGGTGCTTTAGTTATGTTCTAAAGTGGCTCTGCATGTTAAATGGAAACCACAGCATGAATTCTTTAAATCCTACGCCAAGAGGGAGATCTATTTTAATACAAACATGGGATGTAGTAAAAAAAAAGAAAAAAAGAAATGGGGCTGATTGAAGTATTTCATGAAGAAAACCTCAATGTTTAAATAGAAACTTTGTATGGCATGATGTGTAAATATAATAGACGCATAGCCAGCAATTCATGAGAAAGACCGTGGGTGTTCATCTCAAAATACACACGCTTGCAAGTTCGGATCTGCGCAATATACTCTGAGGAAAGAAAGTTTACTGCTTCAATGCTAAACAAAGTCGAGAGAAGTGAGGCAAACGGGGGTTCTGAAGGTCCCGTCAGCTTGTAGAAGACGTTTGCTGACGTTCTTCCCTCGCGCAACAGTTAAAAAAGCAACCGCTACTTTAATCCTGTCGGGGGGGATGACAGGTGGGAGGTCTCCCAAGATTGACAAGAGTGAAAGCCGGATTCATTAATGCCTGTGTGTTGGGATCTAATGAAGGAGTCACCGAGGCACTGCATCATGCATGAAGCCTGACAAGCCCGACATACTGAGGAAATGATGAACTGCACAGTCTGGCTGTGTCAACGTACTCGTCTTTTCCACCAGCGGGGAGGGGAGCCTGTTCTGCCGTAACAGAAATGATGTTGGGCCATAAAAACTTGTCGAAATGTTCATTCGTCAAATCTGTTCAGTTTCCACCTGATCCAAACAGCCGTCTGTTAAGATAAACACACGAAAAAGGAACCCCGGTTCACGACTGAGCTAAAAAAAAAAAAAAAGAACAGCTCACTCCAATAACCCTCAGGCACACCGGAACAATCAGAAAGCCGTGACGGGAGAATGTAGCAGTACTTTTGAACTCTATGAAATGTGAGCGAAACAATGGCAACCGCAAAAGCACACACACACACACACTCACTGAAACATGCCTCTGAAGGACGGACAGGCGATGGATGGGTGGCGCTTCTTATTTTATGTACTGGGCTGTAGAAATGGCCCTCGGGTGCAGGAGATGACAGAAAAGAGCGTCTCCTGACCTCGTAACCAGTCACTGTCTCCAGTAAAACCGTTAAAAAAAGACAAATGCTGTCGCAGAATGACCCGAGCAGGCAATTGGTACATTTCCAACACGACAACCTCAAGACGGGGGCGGCTGGAGGCGGCGAAAACAAAAATAATTTCATTGTTGAAAACAAAGACGCGGACGGAAACTTAGTGGAGAAGTAGAAGTGTATTCGGGGCATTGATCGGCAGCCAACAGACACCTTTAAGTGTGTTAAGCTAACTCTGCAGGGCTTAACCTCTCTGACAGCTCTTCGCCAGGGGAGGGATATCTTTAGCTGCTACAGCACTCTGGGTGCAGACCAGATGTTGCACAAAGCACGCCCTTCTAAACATTGATGACGATCAGCGGACGGGGCCCCGAGGCGCAGCTGCTGTTTACAGTACAACTGAGGCGAGGAGAAGCGGCTCCTCGCTTTGTTTTTACAACGTTCGCTCGGGAAAGAGAGCGATACAACTCGCTCTTTAGAGGACAGTCACTGTGAGGCGCCCGTAAACTGCCTCTGCATTGTGCGTGGAACAAGGGAGACAACTCGCCTGTTTTGATTGCTGGATTTCCTTTGTGCGTGCATGGCAGTCACAAAAAGCCCAAAATTAAATAAAGCACAATCAATTGTGTCTTGATGGGGAAATGACACATGGGGATGAAGCACAGTCGGCACTCTGACAGCTCCTGATTGCCTGTTGTGGCAAACAGACAGAGGAGAGACGGCACGGAGGCTCGTGGATGGAGATGGTGATGGACACATGACAGGCCTGGGTCAGTTGTTTCCATGGGAACATCAATGGGCTACAATAGAGTGTGCATTAGGTTATGGAGATCTAACACACATCCTGGTTATGTTATTAATTATTCATGACAGTTTACCAAAGCTCCAAAAGCACTACTTACAGTCTACGAGTTATCAATACTTGTGGGTCCAAAATCAAGTCTCCTCAGCTTTTTGCCTTCAAGCCTCAAGTAACAGCAGATGAGTTCAAGTCCAGTCACAAGTCTACAGCTCTGGTATGAAACGTGGTATTTCTGATACATATACCGTGTATCGTCATGTGGTACATTTCTCAGCTGAGAAACTGCTGTGGATAAAATATAAAATATGGAGTCAATGAAACACAGCGCTACATCAAGTCAATAAAAAAAGGAAAACACATAAAAATCTACTTCTGTCTGAAGCTGTCCTGCTCATTGATTGGAGAAGCTACCGCGGACGTAATGGGACAGAAAAACTGTTGACAAATTCATGTCACACAACACATCGTCCAATGTTTATTATTTATTAAGGAGCTATAATCGAACCACAATGATTACGTATTATATATGTGCCTAATATGACAAGTAGAACCAGGAAACCTGAAACACAAAGTGGATGATTTCTTCACACACTAACTGTCAACAGTTGTTTACGAGCCATCCGGCCAGAAACCGCACCCACACAGCAGGGGGCATTCGTCAGCTCTTCAGAGGTCGTTTTCAAATGAGTAAGAGACCGGGGTGGAAGGCTGCAACTAATGATCACTTTCTTTATCAACTAATCTGCAGAATATTTCTCTGAATTGGTTGATTCATATATTTGGAGAAACGCCCGGTACACTTCCATCATCGGGGTCCCAGAGCTCACGGGGATGTCCTTGAATTGAAAAACTAAATATATTCACTGAACATCGCGTAAGACAAAGAAAAGCAGCAACTCATCACTTGAGAAGACGGAACCGGGTCATTGTGTTTGTTTTAGTTTTTCAATGTGACTTTTGTCATCCGATGGAGCCAGGACGCATGAGCTGTACTCGGTACGCTACGAGATCGCATCTTGCTGGCTTTGGGATCCGATCAGCCGGACCACATGCCGAGGTAGCTTGGCTCGCTTTGAGTATGGACCTCGGTGAGGATTGATCAGTGAGTGGGCGCAGTCTGAACAAGGAGAAGAGGAGAGAGACCGGCTGTCTGAGTCCTTTTAAGTCACCGCTGAAGAAAATCTAACATTTCTTGATTTTGCTGCTTTAAAATAAAACCTTTTAAAATAACAAAATAACAGGGGACTTTTATTCGGAAGAATTGATGGTAACATGTGTTTATCACAGAATTAGCAGAGCTTTGTTAGAATCAAGTCTATTATTACTGCAGGGAGGAAGAGGAAGCAGCAAAGGCAACAAAGGATTTACAGGAACTGAAACGTGTTCATCAACAGCCACAGACCACAAAATACATTCGATCACTCTCAGACCAGGAAGGTTGCACTCGGTGTCAATTTTTCCTTCCAGTGTCCATCACATGTCTCTCCTGCTTCCCATGTGCATTTCACCTATTCCCGTTTAGACCTCCGGCCAAGCCCCGACTCCCCGCAGTATCTGGGAGGAAACGAGCCCTTTTTCATTACAGGTAATTGAGTTGTAGCTGAAACAATACCGATTGCATTAGGGCCCTTAATCACGTTAAGGGGTCTTGTTTTATCACTGGGAATGTAGCTCATTCTCGGCCCATTTTGAGGCTAACCTTCCGCAGAGGTCGTTGCCATGGTAGACCTGCTTCCATTACCCGAGCACAGAGAAATGTGTTGGCACTACGAGCGTACATCCCTTTGCTCTCTGTCTCACCTCCTCCCCTCGCTCCCTCATCAGAGAGGAGGAGGTGAGAGGTAAGAGGAGGATGCAGAGAGAAGCTCCACAGAGTCAGAGGAGTCACGTGTGGCGTAATGAGGGATGTGTCCGTCAAAGCGGGCACAGGTGCCACAAAAGAGCAGCCATCACTGGCCCGTCCTCGCGTCCTTCATCGCAGATCTGTAGATGCAATCGGCGGCCCTGTTGCTCCGTTTATGCCCCGGCCCTGCAACAGCAGCTAGCGGGGGAAATGAGATGGATGGGGGATGGTGCCGGCGGGGGGAGAGCAGAACGGAGGATCTTCCTCAGTAGAAATGATGAAGTAAGGGGGGGGGGGGGGGGGGGAGAAGGAGAGCCTCCTGGATGGCGTCGTACACGAGTAAAACCCAGACCTGGAGAAGTCCAAAGAAAAGGTAGGACCGATGCATTCACAGTGTGAATTCTACCCTCAATGCACTTCAGCAAACCACCTTCTCTTAACAATACTGCCATTATAAAGGACATATATTCATATAAAACAAAGCCCACCTGTAGTTTATCATCCTAGCACAGTGAGGAAAGGGCACACCACTTTCCCACAGATCTTTCCTCGTGTGCATTGACACATGGGAACTAAATGCAAATGTGTCAAACAGTACACACCAGCATTCAGTACTTATCTTTGAAACAGTGTGTGGGTGTGAGCTTCAAATTATACATCGGGGAAGCTAAGGTAGAACAAAAAAAATAAAATAAAAAAACTTTCCCTTCAGTGAGATCTGAAGTGAGCTGTGTTTAAAGAGGACTGCTGCTCACATATTTGCACAAAACAGTCAGTTTGTAACGCGCTTCACTGTGAAGTTTCTGCAGCTGCTACGTGGAAAATATCAGCATGTTTTTGTTTTGTTTTCCGTGGTGCCGTTGATAATGAAATGCGCTGTGCAGACACAATGAGGCGAGCTCAAGCAGTCAACCGTGCAACACAAAGCGTCGGCTCGAGCCCTGAACTTGAAGGGAATTGTCTTTTCAAAGTGTCAAGGCAGGCAAAATGGCTGCTGACAACCTATCGTGAGATGGATGGGCTTTTCTCTACCAACCAATCTCCTTACCAGAAGAGCAAATGGGGGGGGGGGGGGGGGGGGGGACTGTGTGGGACTGGCAGGCTTGGGAGCAGCAGATGCTTCTGAAGTCACAGATGCAGTGCAGGGTGATGATGTCACTCAACATGGCCCGGGGGCACTCATCATCGTTTACCTCGTCGGAAAGGCGTGATGGCGTGGCAACTTAACGGCCAACTTAACGGCCCTCCATCCACGCCAAAAAAACCACAACTCTCAGCACCAATTCCGAATTTGCAGGCCAAAATATCAATGTTTGTTTTGCGTGTGCAAATAACGAGAGTTTAAATTTAGGATGGACATGCCGGTGACAGGTAGAAGTCTAATGAAGAAAATGGGAAATAGACTTGGAGAGCTGATTGACAGACTGTCGAGTTTCATCAAGTCCGAGGAGCTGAAAGCTGCAATTTGAGAGAAAACACGACAGAAAAGAACGGAGAGGTTTAAAAACTGCATCGGTTGGGTGATTATACGTTGATACACTCAAATTCATTCCAACAGTGAATACAGCCGATTGCTTGCGCCTGTCAAGGACTAAAGGATCAGAAATTCATAATTTTTTCTTCTTCTCTCTTTTCCAAATTGGTGTAATCACCTTCCTGAGATGCTCCAGCGAGCCTCAATAAACAGGACGAGCGGGGCCGCTCACGTTTCGGGAGGAATCTGACACGACGAGAACACCGACCTCTCCGAGAAGACACAAAACACAACACAGCTTCAAAGTTCATTAGCCATGACTGGTGAGATGCAGATGCCATGTATGATGCTGATGAAACAAACTGCCAGCAAACACAGACATCAAACCCGGTGAAAACACACCGCACATATTAAATCGGCTGCAGGAAGGCAGCATTCACACCCTCAGAGGCCAACTCTTCACACTCTACTAACAGGTAGTCCGTTTATTTATTGCGTTTACTTCAATCTGCCGATATGAGGCGGATCTATTTAATGAGGGCAAATGTGCGGCAGTCGCTTTTCTCCTAATAGTACACAAAGGAAAAAAACAAAGCACGGGTATTGAAATGTTCATATCGGGGAAGACAAAGTAACAATGAAGGCAATCTAATCAATCACTCGGCCCTAATGGAAAAGGATGCAACAGCTCCCCAGAACACCTGGACGGTGTGACGGAGCGGCATTAGCCATTACGCCGGTCCATCTGCAGCGCGTTGCCTTCAAAACGGAGCAGATGCTGCGCTGAGCGCCTCTGAACACAATCAACCTCTGCTGAGTCTTAAGTGTAGATACGCGAGTGCTTTTATTTGTTGTGCCTGCGCATTGTGTCATCCAACATGGCAACAAAAACCATCCAAAGCCCACAGCAAGATGCGCGCTGGTGTCGTGCATATTTCACCGAGACAAATTGGTCGGCGCGTTTCTGTCCTTCGGAGCACGGGGTTGCGCAATCCCCTTTGCCTCCAGAAAGATTTAGTGCACACGCACCGAACATCAAAGACGCACCTGCTTTGATGCAACGGCTGCTTTCAAAGCCTGCTGTGTGTGTTCCCCGGCTGTGAATGTAGGAAGAGCTGAGACCCGAGTGTTAAAATGCAGCACTGGGGTGCAAAGAAGCTGAAAGGTGAGGTGTGGGGGGGGGGGGGGTAAAAGTCATGTCAGTGTGTGCTATAAAAAAAGCATGCTGTTATGGTGCTCTTTTGCCACAACTGACCTCTCCATCTGTGTGTGTGTGTGTGTGTGAGAGAGTGTGTGTGAATTAACAATAAGGGAAGATACTTATCACTGACCTTGGAGCGCAAGTTATTCTACAGCTTGGAGGAAAGCGCACACACACACACACACACACACACACACACACACACACACACACACACACACACACACACACACACACACACACACACACACACACACACACACACACACACACACACACACAGCGAGAGGAAGATGAGAATGTTTTCTGTCTCGTGCTCGTTATCTTCCACAAGTTCTCCTCAGGGCAGGGTCCGTTGCCCTGCTTTTACTCATTTCGTAGGCCGACACAAAACAACTTTCAGACTTATCATAAAGTACGGTATGTTCTTAAAGGAACACGAACATATTTTCCGCATGCCTCCACGGTGAACGAAGTACGAAAAAAGTGAGTTTTGAATGAGTTCCCGTGTAAAAGCAAAACTAATATCAGAGCATCCGTTTACAAACTCTGTGTAGACTTGAACAGAAGAGTAGAGAAGCGCGAGACAGTTAATGCGGAAGTGTTTTAAAGTAGTAAGACGCAGGTGTTTGGAAAGTAGTGAGCAGATAAACGAGACTTGCAAATACGGCACGAGTTGTGTGAGTTTGTAAACTGATGTTTTCATATAGTTTTGCGTCGTTAACCGTGGAAGCGTGCGAGAAAACAAAAGAGTTTCCTTTCAAGGGAGCACTGGGTGAGTAATTGATATGTAATTGGTCTCTTTGGTGGTGAAGTATTCCTTTAAGTGTGCGGCTCACTCAGTAATCAGCCCTCTGAACAACGAGGATCAGAGTCATGGGCCAGGGGCGACAATCTGTCAAACTGGATGTGTCAAAGACCAAAGAGACGATCGCCGACGTTCCAGGAGACAAACTATGTGTTGCTCTTACCGTCATTAAAAGGGCTTCCTGTGACTGCAGTCCAGCGATATACAAAGACTTGGGAACCATCCTGCATGATAAGCACTGATTCTATTCATAAAAAGGGTAAACCAAAGCACTTTTGGCATTTTCCTCAACAGAAACGTGACATGGCCTGCTGCTACTGAAGCTGTGGAGGTGATACGGAGTCCCCTGGTTTCTGGCTTTGTCTCTTTTGCCGTTGTCTCCGGTGGTTTCGGTGACGATAACAACAGTGACGTTGGCGTTAACGTGTGTATATTGTATTGATTTTATAATTTATCGCTATTATTGACTGTTGACAGCCAAATTGCTCCTCAGAGACATTAAAGCTGCACTCTCCTCTATGATACAGCGCGATGCAATAGCTTGTATAGAATTTCCAAAATACCACACAGCAACACTAACAGCGGGGAGCCTCAAATTGAACACGGCAAGCATTTATCTTTTAAAAAAAATCATCAATCAAGCCTCATCACACTCAACTCAGCGAGTCAAACGCCTCCACGCATCCCTGCAATCATGCACGTGTGTGAGCGTAGCACACAGCATGCATCCACCGAGCGTGAGGGCGCCACACGGTGTAGAGATGAGAGGTCTGCGCACACACACACACACACACACACACAGTTCACGACAGCTCAGTCAAATCATGATCCACGCACACACTTTTTTTAGTTTCTTTGTTTCCTGCTGTAGCGGAATCGCTCACTTCCCTGCTCTCCGTCTCCTTTGTTTATCACGTTCTCTCCTCCTTCACACTTCACTCATGCTCACACAAGCCTTGCCTGCGTCACACACGTCATGCCCTTGCGCATCAAGAGAGAGTCTGTGTTCAAGCAGGCCTGAACAGGCCCCAACAGCTCCCCCAAAAACAGTCTTTATTCCAGATGAAGGACACGTACGCTGCCCCATTCATTTCCAGGCTTTTATTTCCATCCCTGTCGCTCTGCAGAATGCATTGGAATACTTGGCAAGCAGCACCCATCCATCCTGCACCCTCAAACCCCCCCCCGCCCCATTCACAGTAGAGCTGAGTGACACTGAGTGAGGAATGTAGGCTGTCTGTCTTTGGCTTAAAGCAACAAAATAAATGAAAATGAATGTTCCATTAGGGGCCGTGAGGCAAAATGCAGAAGTAAGTTCCCGGGATAAAACCTCGTAGTTTGTCACTAAAGAAGAAACATCAGTGAATCTACCATAAGTAATGGTACTGGGGGGGGCCGGCATCAAGCAGCACTCTGTCTTCCAGCTGGCCGAGCGTGGGATGAGAACCGGGAGGAAGCGGTGAGAAATGCTTTTCGAAGGCGTCACCTCTCACACCTCGAGCGTGCCCCTTTCGGTTGAAGCTCCACCTCTCCAACCTCCATCATAATACCATCCATGCTTACGGAAACCTGCTCAGATGGCACGACAAAAAAAAAAAAAAGGAAGAAAGAAGTCAATCCATAAATAACGTTAGTCTCCGAAGCATAAGAAACCAAGATGCTCACCCACTGAGCACTTCGGTTTCTTCAGCACACTCCATCTGTGCCCACGGCGAGGCGTCCTTTCAGTGCAGAATATGCAATGAAGGCTCACGGTTGCACCATATTTCTGCATCCTCAGCACAAGGCAAGTGGAGTAAAATATGCATTTCAAGCACATTTTAGTTACCTGAAGAGTAGCAAAAAATGAAATCCCTTTTTTGTCACCCTCAGATCACACGTTTCACTCACAAACCAGAGACACTGCAAAAACTATGACATGCTCGTCATCCTGCAGTGGTGAAAACCGGAGGAGTTGAGGGTAAAGGGGCTCGTGAGAACATCGATATAGGAATGATTTTTTTTTTGCTGAAGCTTTTCCTTGTAAAATATTTTCAAGGAGCGCGTGTGTCGAGACAAGCGTCCTTGAATATCCAAACCCACGGCGAGCTGCACCGAATCAACTTGGAACTTTCACTCTCACTTTTTCTGCCCCATCCCGCGTGTCTGATAAATACAGAGGTGTGTTTCAAAAGATTTCCCCGCGGCATGGGCAGTCAGCACTCTCGCAGGGTTCAAAAGCTCTATGAAGGCCAATTTAGCTTTGAAACATGGGGACGTTTTAATATGAAAACCCCGAAACTGCCTCTTGCGTGCTCACTCGGACGGGCACCGGGAGATGAAAGGGCGATGCAGATGAGCACGCCGGTCCGTAACTGCGAAGGTGTCTTTATCTGTAGAACCGCGGGGATGGAGAGATGGACAGTGAATGTCAATGAGGGAGGGGAGGGTAAACAAAACGCTCTCAAGTGCAGTCGAGCCGCTTCTTTTTATGCAGATTCAGAGAAACTGCAAGAATGATGGATTGTCCGCTCCAAAAAAATAAAATAAAAACTTTTCACTGCTTTCAATGAGGCGCTCCCCAGGTAGTTAAACTCTCTGCATAAAAGCAGCTATTTTTCAACTAAAGTGTCAAAATCCACCTCGTATCCTCAGGGTAGGACAGAAATACACCTCGGCTTGTGGATTTTAAAAGCTTCTTTTCTGTAATTGCCGTGTTTTCTCGTGGAATACTCACCAGGAAAGTTCCACTCTTAACAGGAGCAACAGGATTCCTCACGGGTTGGCTGACTTCCACACAGAACTCATGTATATTCGTGTTTGCTAATCTTATTGGTTGTTATTGAATACACTGAAACAGCTTCTTTTAAATATCATGAAAAAAAAAAAGAATGATTCACAATTCCTCTTTGAACTATCGTCATTGCCTCCTCTGTCCCAGTGGTGGGAGTTTAATCTCATCTTTCTTTCTTTACTGAAAGGAACCATTTCTGCATTTTGTCCACTTGTTGGGTGTCACGTTGGCGTCGTGTGCTCTGCGCTCCATCTGCTGAACTCTCCTCTGCACTGTGGCTTTGGTGATGGAGCATGTTACCTGGATCTGGTTTCATCAGACTGAACTAGCACAAGCAAACATTAACAAGAAGGGATTCTTGGGTATGTATATATATATTATATATATATATATATGGGTAACATATAGTCGCTTTTCCTTTAAAGCAAATGTTGGAACGATACACTGCTGACACAGAATTAAGTCCAAAATGGTCGAAGTAATTTCTTTGGTAAGATCTGCGTGCCGCAGTGGAAACTTCTCTCCTCCAGGTCATCTGTTCTCGCCTTATGTTCTTTTTAAAGCAGAGCTACTCATTCCGTGAACATTAAGTCCCCTGCCAAAACACAAGAACACGAGCAGCAATACGAGCATGCAATTGTGCTCGTGACTGTGGATAATAGAATCCAGCTTTGGTTGTGTAGAGTAACAGCTTGATTTTAAAGTATTGAAAGCTGCAAATGATGATTTATGTGGGTTATTTTCCAACCATGCAGGTTTAGTGTCAAGTCCTAATTCTTTATTCCACTTGGTTGGGAGAAAGGACATCGATTAATGTTCTATTTTAAATGATAAAACACCACATTTGAAAACCCGCGTGATTTAGTGGATCATCTGTGTCACACTCGGAAGGCGTTGACATACATTTGAAGTAAATCCCACATACCACTGTAGCTGTTGAAGAGCAATTCAGTATTGTACAAGACCCTGAAAAGTATGCCACTCACGTACGAGTAGATAGTTCAGAGCAGATGGTAGCAAAGGCATCTATAAAAGACAAAACACTCAAACTGATTAACACGTCGCGCCAGCAGCCAAATTCTTACCGACGCCACGTTTCTGTCCTTCGGGGTCTAAAAACCTCTTAATGCTGACAAAGAACTAATTTCATGAGGAATTAGTATATTTCCTGTCTGTAGCCACTTTAAGCTTGTGTCTGTAACATTGAAGAAACCCAGCATTCATTCATTTTTCAATGAATGTAGCGAGCAGCTCGAGCTCCAAGCGTCACTGAATCCCGCAAGAAGCTCATCAAGCCACGGCCCTCGAGGCCTAACCCTCCAAAGCTACTCCCCAAAAATTCCCATTAATAACAGAAAACAAACAACATTGCAGAGCCCGTTTTAAAAAGGAGATATAAAAACAAACATCCGGTTTAAAGTTCATGAAATCATGATTTAGCAATAACTTGGTTGGGCTTCAGCCTCATGGGAGCATTAGTCTGCAGCAAAGACAGAAACTTCAGGACTAAACCGGTAAATTGTGTATAAACGACCCTGAACTCCGGTGCTTTACTTTGAATTTACAATCAGAATATAACTCATGTTGAGAGATGACATGTCACATACAGTAGAAGAATACTAAAGACACACTAAGACAGTGAAACGCATGGGTGTACACCCCCCCCCCCCCCCCAACACACACACCAAGCACCGAGGTGTCTGCAGAGTGGAGAAAGGGGCTGTCTCCATCAGCTGCTCCACCTACCCAGAGGACCTAATCAGTCAGTTAATACACATAAAATGGAGGCTGTCATCTCCCTCCAGCCCAGCAGACTCCTCTGCCAACACGTTTCTCCTGCCGCCGCCCTCCAGAGAGAAAGAGAGACGGATCTTTCCCCACATCATCTCTCCTCAGTCTGCTTTACAGCCTCGTCTCTGCAGCTGGCTACAACAGCTCCAATATTGTTATTTATAGCGCTTCACTTATTTTCCTTTTTCATTACTTGTGCTCCGAGGGTTGCGGAATGTTTTCATTTTCAGCTCGACGTATGATTCATGCACCTCGGGAGAAGTGCCGGTTTGCATCCTGTTGCTTTATCTACGGCCTCTTCCATCCCTCCTTCACATGAGACGGAGGGAAAGCAGGGCAATGGAACGCCACCGTGACCCCGACCCAGCTCCCGGGTCAGAGCCAGTCGCTGTGGCAACGACTCGGCACTCAGCAGTAAAGCAGTGCATAACTGGTCATAAGGGGGGGGGGGGGGGGGGGGTCACCTGCAACTTAGTTACTCAATCGTCAGCTTTCCATTTAGTTACTCAATCTTCAGCTTTCCATAACTAATATTGAGTATTATTGTCAGTTATTTGTTCCTAATTGTGTGATAATAATACATTTTATTTGTAACGCACTTTTCATTTAAAAAAAAAAATCTCAGAGTGCCACAGAGCCAGTACAGCGTAAAAACATAGTAAAAAGCATAGTTAAAACAAACAAACTACAATAAAATAAAATGAATAGTGTGTACGAGAAGACATATGATATAAAGCATATTCAACCCGTCCAAACTACGAGACTTTTCAGATTAAAGGGGAGGAGGGTGTTTTATTGTAGCATTGTGTAAAATGTTGACATTTTGTCGTGAAAACGGGAAAGGAGACGATTTGGGGTTTTTGTATTTAGCCAGCTTGGTGTGAACCAACAAGACCCATGTGTGCACATTCACAAACAAAATATTACATTTTGAAGAGGAAAACAATGACATGGTTGATGTATTTCTTTCTGGGGGGGGGGGGGGTTCCTTTGAGGATGGAGGAGATGAGGTTTCTTTTTTTATTTGTTTGTTTTTGAGATTTATTACCGTTTTTCTTTGCCATGTTGGCACTTTATAACTTGGGTGCAGCCACTGTGGAACTGCAAAATGGGTGAGTGCAAGAAAGTGTGTGTGTGTGCGTGTGCGTAAGTGTGTGTGTGTGTGTGTGCGTGAGAGAGAGCGATAGAGCAGAAGAAGGGTGGAGGGCTGAAAGGATAATAAAGAGAAAATAGAGGGCTGAGAGAGGTAGTAAAAAAGGTATAAAAAAAAGAAAGAAGAGGCGGTTGATTTAGTTAGAGAGAAGATAAAGAGTGAGAAATGGAAGAGAGTAGCAGGAGTGTTCTTTGTAGGATGAATGAATACTGCTCAGTGAGCGTCAGACATGTCACATGATCTGATTGGGCTTTATCTCTGTTGGAACCAGATCAGCCTCTGAGATAAGGCAGTTTGCCCTTCTCTCTCGCTCTCTTTGTGTGTGTGTGTGTGTGTGTGCGTATCAGGATGAGTTTGGTGCACTGACACAAGGTGACACGGACTGAGTGCATGAAAGAAAACTGGTTAATGGCAGACAGTACAGACAGTAAAATGATGATGCAGTTAGCTTTCTTTCAAAAAATGTCCAAATGTGACCGTTTAGCTGTGGAAAGACTTTGTTTACTCATTCATGAGGCTTATTTTAATTTCTGTTTCAGTTGGATTGATCTATTGAGGAACAGTGATGGCCTGAATGTCAAAGCCTCGTCAGAAACATACACCGTTGAAGGAAGGGTTCGGCAGCCGTGCTGACCACGTTCTTCTTGGTTGCGTAACCAGATAAGGACAACCAGGTTTCTTGTTTACATGATGAGTCAGCAGTTGCAGAAGGGTGACTGACAGTAAAAGGTTGCTTGAGTGCATGTAAATCTGACGGATATTTCTGAGGTGTAGGTCACCAGGCCATCAGTCCCATTAAAGGACCAAATAGCGAGCGAGCTTAAAAGTCGCTGTATTCCCATAATATCCAGCTCAGCACTTGATGAACTCTACGGGGCGTCTCATCCTACATACGCGTTCATGTTTAGCTTCTCCGTTTTGTTCCTCATCTCAGTGCGTTTGGACCATTAATGAGGTTTTATCCCGACCGAATGTCTTTATCCATCTCGGCCTGACATTCAGCTCATTGTTGTGAAACCACAAACGACGTTTGATTATTCACAAAATGTTCAGATGCAAACTTAATTAATCGACTGACAAGTGCCTCCGACAACACCACAAAGGGCTACCCATGCAATAGTGACGCAATTATCCCTTTTCACGTTTTCAAGCTGCCATGTCCTTGGGGTGTGTAAACCCCCCCCAACACACACACACACACACACACACACACACACACACACACACACACACAAAAAGATGAAAATACATCAAAAAAGGGATTAAAGAATGTGCCGACACCCCTAAATCCTTCAAAGGGCGTCCGACTCCATCACAGGTTGAGCATGCTTAAATACGAGGCGACACACATGACACATGACGAGTGTTGGGTTTATCATTTCTTCTACTGTGGGGGGGGGGGGATTAGGTTTTCTATTTTCCTCAGTGAAACCTGATATCAAAGCACAGCGATAAGTGGCTTTTGGTTCTCTGTACACCACAGTCGCCTAGAAGTGAGAGAGGACGAGAGGGAACGATTATAGATTATAAAAACAAGAGAGGAGCCGATGGGGGGCAGAACCGCAGAAAAGGTAAAACAAAAAGCTGATAGATATATATATTTATATATTTGAAGAGAGAACTGTCTCATCTACATACTGAGAGGTCAGAGAGGAAAACACAGAGACTGCAAGATAGTGGGAAAGAGAAAGCAAGGGCCAAATGAATTCATTTTTCTCATTAGGGGGTCGAGGTGGAGCTCACCTCAAGCAAGTCTTAAGGAGGCGGAGTTGAAAGCGTGGCGGCTGTGTGGGCGAACAGCAGACGGTTAAAATGGGATTTCTCATTACTCGCGTCTCGCTCTGTGTCCTGGCCATCACTGCTGTGTACCGCTCGCTCGCTCTCTGCCCTGTCATTTTTCTTTCCCCCTCCTCCTTTTCTCTTTCAGCGACTCGAACTGAATACATAAGATTGAGCCCCCCCCCCCCCCCCCCTTACTTCTGATTCTGCTTGTGTTTCCACAGTATCTGACTGTGCACACACACGGGATAAAACACACAGAGGCAGCCTGGATGACAAAGCAAGAGCAAAGAGGAAACACACGGCGGAGAGAGACTTCAAAGCAGAGCAATGTGGAGAACAGTAAATGTCCGAACAACCGGAATACCGTGTGTTAGTAATGGTTTACAGCATATAGTGTGTTTCTGTATCTGGCACCTTCGATTAACAAGTGAATAAATCAGATTGTCAGTTTCACACATAATGTCAAGAGACTTCATTCTTAGTGTGCTGCAGACTTCCAGCTGATAACAGCTGTGAGGTTACATTGTTTATGTATTGATTCGTTCGTTTTATTTCCCCACCATACGTAGAAGGCGAGGGGAATCTGGCTGCAGTGAAACGGGCATTTCTTTGTCTTCCTTTCTCAAATCATCTTTTCTTCCTGGAAAACAAAACATGACTTGAAGATGGTTTAAATGTGATGTAGAGGTGTGGGCCATTGCTTGCATGTTGATCTTACTGTGATCACGCCCACGAGGAGATGCGGCATGACAACATTAGTTTGTGTTTACATGCGGTCTAATCCGCTCACTGCATCTTACATCAATTACAAACATGTGTGTATGCACATGTAAAAGAACTGCGAAAAGAGCGAGAGCCTTTGTCGTGTACAGAGGTGAAGCCGAGGAGCAGAGCGGCGATGTGTGGAGGCGGAGGCGTTTCCTTCAGGAGAATGAGCCGCACGTCTCCCCGAAATCAATCTCGGATAATACCCCGGTATTTGTCTGATATGCTCCGTGCCACGCTAGCCAACCGTGACTCATTCCGTCATTACATCCGAGAGGTCACGCCCACTACCGCCCCCGTCTGCGCCATCCTTCCCGGGTCTGATGGCGGCCTAATGGCCTGCTCTCTCTACACTGCAATTAACCTTTTTATTGGCCATCTGCCAGCCAGCTGGAGATGCATCAGTGGTTGTGTGCGTGTGTGTGTGTGTGTGTGTAAGTAGAACCATAACTGCAATAGCGTCAATGTGTTCCAACACTTGTGCGCGTGTGGATGTGCACAATGGTGGAAGCTTTTATGCCGATGAATATCCGTGTGTCAGTGCCTGTAACAGCAGACAGATTTCACCTGCTCCACTCTTCAAGCAGAAATTGATTGAATCTAACGCCCCATCGTGGATGACCCGGGCAAATCCCAACAGCCGCGATCTTGGCTCAGGAACGAAACAAGTGCCGATGCAGCTTCAGCGACAGGTATTGATGAAGTGCCACGATGGATTGTCCACAGTCATGGAAGATGCACACTGAGATTTACTCATTTCACATACACAAATACATAAAACACACACACCCGTTTCTCTTTTCTTTGGTGTACACGGACAATCTGTTTTTGATTAAAGCCAGGAGAATTAATCAGGCAGCGTAAGTAAGAGCTACTGTAGCCACACACACACACACATCAACACGCTAATTATGTGCCATCACATCAACACTGAGATAGTTAGTGTGCAGGCTGAAAATGGTGAAAGAAAGCGCTAATATGAAGGATATTGTTTGTACATCACACCGAGCACATATATTCTGTTGCTGTTGGATCAGCAACACGTGAGGCAGAAAGAAAACAAGTATTATCTCCAAAATCCAACTGTATGTATGTATATGTATATATACACACACACACACACACACATATACATATATACATATACATACATACATATATATATACATACATACATATACATATATATATACATACATACATATACATATATACACATACATACATACATATATACACATACATACATACATACATACACACATATACACACACACACACACACACATATATATATATATATACACATATATATACTGCCTAATTAACTTGTAACTCATAGAGCCTATGAGAAGAAGCTGACTCAGTAACTTCACTCAGGCACTTGGTATCCGAGAGGCTTACACTGTACTAGCCCATTGTCAACAAGAGGCCTCTCGCGAGCGACTTAAAATCTGGCAGAGCGCTGCCGAGCAGAAAGCATTCCGTGGCTCCTCCGGCTGCAAAATTCAATTTCGGGGCACGACTTGACTCGAAACACCTAATAATCCCACGTCACTTGCTGCTCCCCGACTGAACAAGGTCACACTGTGGGACTAGAAACGGAAAGAAGAAAAAACGGGACCATTTTACAGGCATTTACCCGGTCGGGCGATGCATTCAGGCTCCGGCGAGGTGAAGGATTTTCATGGTGAAGAAAGAACAAAAATCGCTGAGCAGTTCAAGCACAAAAGGAAAGCAGCTGTTCACCTCACTGTACAGCTCAGCTGTGAACAAACGTGAAAGCAATGGGTGAAGAAAGAAATCTATGGAATGACACAACGCTTTACACGAGCCAGGCTTCCATTCGTCGCAAATCCTAACAGAATTCAAGAAAAGCTGCAAATGAATGCTTGTTTTTATCCACGATCGTTACGCAATTGTTCGGAGTTGGTTTGATGACATAAGCAGTTGGTGGTTCTCCAGTCAGAAAACCACTGCAGGGTATATAGAGTATATGCAATATATATTACAAGGATTGAATGAGATGTGTTGTTGTTGTTAAAGTCACTTGTCTCTACTCTACCCATAATTCACCACAAACTACAGCTGTAGTCTTAGCCATGGTGATGAGGGAGTACAGGATACAGTAAAAATGGATCCGCTGATAACTCTGGCAGCTCTTACCTGCTACGGAGAGACGGGCCGTCTGGCTGGAAATGGATCCGATGCTGTCGATGGTGGCAACGCACTGATAGGTGCCCTCGTCGGGCTTATTGTGCTTGGAGTGGACCACGTGGGCGAAGAACAGCGAGCCATCGGGAAGCACGCTTCGTCTCTCGTCCGAAACCGGGCTCATGAAGGTGCCGTCTTTCTTCCACTCGATGCGCGCCGGCGTGGCCGCGTCGCTGTGGGCCGAGCAGTTGAGCAGCGCCGAGTTGCCCCGAACGGCCAGTGTGTTCTGGGGCTCCGCCGTGAACCAGAAGGGGCTGAAGGGCTGCGCTGCTGAACCTGGAGAGCAACGGGGGGGGGAGAACAGAGATAGTTAGCCAGATGCTCTACGCAGACACTTTGAAAAGTTTAGACAACTTGGGCCTGAGCCGCAAAGAGCAATGAGTCAAATTAAATCTCATAACTGCTTTAAAATATCACCTTTAAACTCGTTTTGCATTTATTTTGCAGCAGGGGATACAAGAGAGAGTTGTAAAATGCTGACCGTCACTTACTGAAGCCACAAGACAAGCGAGTGCAAAATCACATCTCCTAGGATGTCATCTGCTACTTTAAATGGAACATTTTAAAAACCCATTTCACACAAAACGTGCTGGTGGCTGAAATGAAAGGGACACTGCAGGACTCCAAGTGACCCAAACACTCTTATTCCTGAAAGGCTTCTGAAGCGAAGCTTGTTCATTCTGCCTTTTCAGCCACTGCGCCTCAGTCTATCCCAGAGACTCCAACAGGCTTTTCATTATGAAACCACAAGCCCCGCTGGAATTGGACGAGAGGAACTGATAAATTTAACCCAGTCTGGCCTCCCCGGCAAGTTAATATCACGTCTTGCTTTATTATAAGTAGAGAGCGCGGCGAAGGAGTAAACACTTTGGAACGCGGTTGCCATTTCCTTCCCCGAGCATTAAATGGTAGCATCGCGCTGACACGGATAGTGCCAGAGTCAGGGAAGGTGCAATTGCTTTGCATTTGTCCTCATACATTATTCAAGCGATCCCCCCCGCCCTCTCCGCAGAGTCACACCGTCATATTGTTTAGATAAATAACACCAATTATCAGTTCTGCAGGGATCGAGGAGAGCTAGAAAAAATAATTAAGAGGGTATGAAGGTATTTTAATAATGCAGCGAATGGAGTGACATAAGTGGCAGTTTAAAATATGCCTGCTCTCTCTTCCAAGGAAATGGCACGTCTCCAGGGGGGGGGGGGGGGGGTGGACAGAAAGAGAGGACGACAGAAAAGAGAGATGCTACGTCAATGGTTCAGCTATTTAAACTACGAGGAGGTCATTTCTCTATCTTGCGGCACAAAGTCCCTCGTGTGAGATCCAAAGACAGAAGCGATGTAATGCGCGGCCCATTACGGTGGCAGTATGGCTGCTTGTCCTCGTTGCACTGAGGTCTCTTGAAAGCACAAACAATTACAGCGGAACGCTGCAGAAAATGACTGAATTGAACAGATATTTTCCACTTTCACATTAGGGAATAGGGGTACGACAACAAAGCACGTCCGTCCATGCTGTGCTCTCATCGCTGCACTAACTTGATGATGGACAGGACTGAAATAGAGAAAGAAGAAGGAGTGCCCTCATTTGGTGTCAATGGACGGCGTTGGACCTTCGTCACTCTTACTGACGAATCATGGACGGATTGATGAGCCTTCGCCGAAGACAAAAAATGTAGAAACATCGTCTCTCGGCTTCCATCTCCCTTAAATCCCTCTCACGGCGGCTTCGGGGCCCTTTTTACACAAGTTACACTGGCATGTTTCAAATCAGATTTTACTGCAAGTAATCTGCAGCTACAGATGCAAGTAAAGCAACATTACAGGATATCAAACTTTATTAGATCCGCCGATGCAAAGACAGCACAAGCTGCTCATACATACAGTATTATTTTTGTAAAAATCCCCTCAGGCAGCGGTGGATGTGAGATTCAAGTGAATAAACAGCAGGAAGTAAGAAGGAGGATTTGATACGTCCTACGCCAGCGCAACACATTTCCAACAGCAACTCTGAGCGGTGAGCGAGCGGTTTGAAATTGGACTTAAGTGAGCAGCTGATTTCGGGGGAATCGATAATTCAGGACGGCCTATAGTGTACGTATTGGGCAGAATGTGACAACGGCAGAAATGTATTTTTCTGATGGTGTACATGACAGATGGAGAGAGACCAGAGTGGAGGCGCAGCGGGGTGGGGGGGGGGATTTGTCGCTCCCGCAGACCAGAGGCACCACGGCATGCTTAATCATCTCCGCTTTACGCTGCTGGAACAGTGGGTGTGTGGGTTGGACAGAGCTTCCAGGCTGAAGTCTGGCTCCTGTCCAGTCAGAAGACCATCTTCAGCCGCTCTCCGAGGAGAACACTGAATGGGCTTGGGGGTCCTGTAGCATCCTATCGGAGCCAAAACAGCCTCCTTTAGCAGCTTTTTTTAAATTATTTTTTATCCCCGTCATAGGAGCAGTAGGGGAGGGCTTAGCGTCAGCTCTACTGTCAAACAAAATGGCGAACCATCTGTTTTTCTGCTGCAGACACAACATCCACAGTCGGCAGAGCAGGGCAGGCGACAGACTGGAAGGGTGTGGAGGGTTTGATGGCAAGCTACGGGGCTGGTTTGTGCTCCGCTCTGCTACACTTGATATATGATATGATCTCCACCTGGAATAATTTCCCTCAAAAACTCTATTAAGACCATCAGTGGCAATCAAAACTACAGGCAGACAAAAACACATGACGACAGATAAGAAAGCAAACATCGATGCCCCTGGTAGTGACCCAAATCCAAACTCCAAGGTGGGACAGTGGAATCGATGCTGGACACACACTGCGTGGAGACTGAGCAAATATGTTGATGATCAGCTGCCAAAAAGCTTTCATTTTATTCCAAAATGTTTTGTATTTGTTGAAGCATGTAGAGAAACTAGAAATCATGAAAAAAGCTTCCCAGAATAGGTTCGGCTATGGCAACAAAAAGGCTCATTTCATTTATTTCAAACGGTCTCAAATGATTGTTTGAAAATGAGGTGTAATGTATGAGAGCACATTAACTTCCACCTGTTTATTTGGTCTCTTAGCAACAACAACAAAGCCGACATATCAACACAGGCCTCTGAACTTCACCCATACCAAAGTTTCACCAAAGGAAGAGGCTGAAAAATAATTGTCTGTGATTAATATTCAAAAGGTTAACAAGGCCAAACTGGGCCGGATAAAGCCAACACCCCCAGGAGGATCCAAAGATCCACTGCAGCGTTTGATTTAACACAAACTCACAAGAAAGACAGAAAAACCTTCACAGACTTCAAAACGCTTGAACTTTCCAGCCAAAGCCAAGGAAAAGTTTACTTTTGGCAAATAACAAGGTTGCAAGTAAAAGAAATGTCAAAACACCTGCAGCACGAACCGCGTTCTCTTGGTGTGTTCTGATTAAAAGAAAACTCAACAGAGCGCATGTTCCCCTACGTCATTACAGCGCAGTGGAAATATCGAACTAAACCATGAACCAGAACACAAATAAAGAAAAGGGATCTGAAGGGAATTATACAACAACAGAGAATTCAAAACTTTTTGGTCTTGAAATGTCTTTTTTACGGTTGCAATGGAGAACACACACACACACACACACACACACACACACACACACGCATCTTTACGGCAGAATTTATTAGCACGGAAAACACTGCAAGCGTTTAACAACACAGCTGCAGAGTTAAAGAAGGAAGGCGGTGTCAGAAAGCACATTACGGTGTGGGAAGTCGAATCTATTCAGGCCCGGCAGTGAGGGAGGGAGCCGCCCCCCCCATCCCCTCCCCCGTTTGTCTTGGAGAAATAGGAACCACCACACCGGGGCAGCAGGTGAGAACGAGGGAGAGGAGAGCAAGGGGCTAGAAAATGAGGTTGTCTACTTGATAAGTATGGGCCGTTACCTCTGTCCCAAATCCACTTTGCTCAGCAGTCATAAAAAGGTTTAAAGTGGTGCACTGATCTGCTGCCTTGCTCTCTCCCCCTCACAGTGTCTCCCCTGCTTTCAGATGAGAGAGACAGAATGGAGACCTGTGAGTTTGTGCTGTATTTCCCCATCATGAGCCACTGGCTCACTGGCACCGCTGGCTCAGAGCCAGTGATTAAAAAGCCTTTTTGGACGCTACATGGCTCCCTGTCAAGGTAACAGGTGTGTGTGTGTGTGTGTGTGTGTGAACTCAGGTAACATGTTCACAGACTGCATGTCAAGATATTTTGGCTGGAGGGTTTCAAACAACTCTGTCATGTCCTAAGTAACCTGAACGAAACCTGTGGATAACTCACTGGCATGTATTCTCTGACATGGATAAATGTAGTTTACCAATGCAGTTTACAACTCCTGCAGAAGAATACACAGTGGGTCTCTCACCGCGAGGTGTAATATCTAGAAAGAAGCCAGTGAAGAGGAGTGGGTGAGGGTCTGCATTCCACACAAAGACCCCCCCGTTCTCCTCCATTCTGTCCTTCGCTCAGCAGGAAGCCTCCTCCCTCATTGACCCTGCCGCCTGAGAGGCAGCCTTATCGACTGCCCTCCTTATTGAGCCGCTCTTGAGACAGGACAGACCCCCTCTCGAAAAACAAGTCGCCGTTTCAACAACAGACGCCCTTCTGTGACTCGGACTCGGCGGCGAGGAAATCCTGCCAAGTAAAAGCTAAATAGTCATATTTTCTTACTTTTCGTTTATATGGGAATACAATGTGCGCACTCTTCGCTCTGTATTCCTGTTGTATAATGGGTCACTTGAGCCTTCGTCGTGAAACAACAAGCAGAGAGTAGAAAATCATTAATGACAGCACGTCAAAGATGAATGGAAACCTTCCACGCAGGTAAAGATCGAGGCGGGGGATTGCGTTTAGTAATGAGCCTGAGCTGCTGCCATCCCTCCGCTGTTTGTCCTTCTACCCTCAGCGTCAGGGTCGCTTTAATGACACGAATGGAAATGGCTGTCTCTACCCCCCCCCCTCTTCATCTTCATGCCTCGACTCAGAGTCCATTTCTCTGCAGAATCCTTCATCTTCCCATCTCTCCAAACTCCCGTCTAAAGCCCATCTGTCACCAAGACACCCCTCAGGGAAATAACAATGATCTTGAGACCAAGCGCGAGGAGACTAGGTGTCTTTAATAGATCAAGAGAAAGAGCTGCAGCGAACTTTCTTTATTCGAGGTATACCTATTTGAGTGGGAAGAGGAAGATGTGTCCTTTTTCTAATCAACGGTCGATTACAGAGGTCTCCTCAAGGGTTCTATTATAGAGCGGCTGCAAGTTGAGGCGGCTAGCTTACTTCCTTTCATTGTGTTAGAATTGAAAATTTGGGCGCTTGACTTGAAATTAATCAAAGAGGTGAACATCGGAGTGGAGACACCCATTTCATGAGCATGTAATAGAAAATAAAGGAGAAGGGGGCCACATTCATTCGGACCGATTCGTGTTTTCAACGCCGTGAAAGACATTTATCTCTTTAAACCAGAGAAATGACACAATCCCAGACTGGAAGGATAAACATTAAAGGCAAATTAAAAGGAAGAGAGTCACATTGACGAACTAAAGTCACAACAAACAAAGAATGCACTTCTTTTTCAGATTCGTAGCAGAACTTTGTCGGAGTTAGTGCGGCCAGTCGAGCATTTCGTTGAGGAGTTGCTGCCAGGAACAGTGTCCGACATGCCTGAGGGAGGTAGCTACGATCTGGGATCTCACAACCCGCCGATTCTGGTATTCTCAGCGTTCCACACAGCGGTTGATGAAATGAGGGGTTGAGGCCAAGCCATACAGGGATGGACGAAATGATCAGGGCGGCGAGCGCACACTGGCTGTCCTGCGCTGGCTCCCACTCAGCTGGCAGATTAAAAAGAGGAGAAGATCCAATTTGTTTTTCAGCTGGCGGTTCTCTGACATCCTGTCCGCTCGCTGCCATTGTAAAACTCTGGAGGCCCGGAGACAACATGACGGGGTCACTGGCGGGGGCCGGGGTCACTGCAACGCCATCGGCTTTGGATTCACTGAATACGGCCAGAAAACGTCAGTTCGATACGGCCGTCCGTCTCTCTTTAATCAGATGAAGAAACAGATCCTACTCAAATGATTTGCCGGTTAATAGGATTAGCAAATTCTTTAAGCGCACGAGTCCGGAAAAATATCAAATTCAAACAACCATGTGCGATGTGTTTTCATTCTGTCTTCATGGGAGGACATGGCACTCTTACTATTCAGTAATTGTGTCATGCAATTGTAAAAGTGAAAGATTTAAATTTCCAACGCTCCACCTTTTTGACTGTTCAGACTAAAGAAGCAATATGTGTATTTGGTTCGTGCCCTTTTAAGGACTAAACGGTTAAACTGATCGCTGAAAGCATTATCAAAATAAGTGTTGGTTGAAGCACTCGGCTGAATGAGAACAATGCTCCAGTGTCACCGGGCTCAGCTTCTAAAAAGACACACTGTGCCCTACCAAATCTAGCCCAAACTCTTTGTTGTGTACTTTAAAAAGTCAAAATCCATGACTGAAGAATACAAGTAGAGGGATTGTTGGGCTGTTGCTGCATCACACCACTTTTCTTCCTTAAACTGAGTCAGTGAAACTGAAGATTCCCTTTTGTCACGTCTCTGAACAGTGAGCTGAAAAACCGGCTCCTCTAAAAAAGCAGGGAAATGGCTCTCCAATGCTGAACGATTCATGCTTTGCACTCATTAGCGTGGGCATTCGTTTTTCATCAACGTTAACAACAATTACATTTGGAACCCATGTTTCTGAAATCGGCACATTTGTATTCCTCAGCCATTGGCAGTGCATGTAAGCAGGATATACAGGTTCAATCAAAATGTGTCCTTAATTATGAAATGCGTGACTTTACAAACGCAAACCTCTTAATTAAACTTGATCCTACTGACACGCGGTAATTGGGCTAAGCTAGGCTTCAGACATTATTCGACACACCATTAAAGCTGCAGCGACCGTGCATGTGTCCTACTGGAGGAAATGCTACCATTAACCCAACAGCAACCCTAAATTGTTTAAATGTATGAATTAAAATGTTACCAAATGTAAATAAATAAACAAAACAGAGCACATTAATAAAGTAAACGTCATGGAAGGGAAAACAAATGATACTGCTTAAATGCATAAATACACGGATACACCAACAGTTAAAATATCACTTGAAGAATAAGACAGAGCTCCCAGCAGGCGAGACAGAGATCCAGGAGGGATTGCGTAGACGGGGAAACCTCTGTCACCTCCCCTGGTTGGGATAATTAACCAGCACTGATTGAGGCTCAAATTCCCCCTCTTATCCATCTCCCCACGGGCCCAACGATGAAGGATTGGCCCACTGAGACGACAGCAACGCAGACGAGCACACTGCGAGAGCCGGTTTGGAGCCGGTGCGTGGGTACGTGTGTGAGAAACGTCAAAAAAAAAAATAACTCCATCCTCGTGGTGAATAATTGGAAAGCAAAAACGGCGAGAAACAACATATTTCTTGGGCTAAATGGGAACCCACAGAGCAGTCAGACTAAAGGTTAAAACCGTCACTTCATGTCAGGATTTGAGAATTGGGCTAACCTTTTCTGGTTGTCAGAGAAAGCCGACTTAAAAGGCTCACCGTGGCAGCAGATGCCATCATCTGCCTTTTTTTTTGGAGTGAGATGCTCTTTAAACCAAACTCGCAACGGAAACCGTCAGGTGCTGAGACAAACTATGCACTTAAAATACTGCCGGGAAACAACACTGTTCAGTTTCAGTAAGTGCCGCCATGCACGAGTTGAGTTGTCTGATGCGGTCGTAAAAAAAAAAAAAAAAAATCTGCGAGCGGTGGGCCAACACGGCCAGGAAGTAGTCGACATGCCGGGCAGATTGGGCCCGGTTCCTGCTTTCTCCATGAACGGCACCAGATGAGATAGCCATCCGAGAGAGGAAAGCTCATTCATCTTGCCACCCACAGGCTCCGCCCCCAACCCCGATACTAAAGAAAACCATGTGGCTGTAATGAGATATCCTATAGATTTCTTAATGAAACACAATATTGCATTCTCTTGCCCCTGGTTTTATTTTCATATTTTTTCCGCTATCACACTCACTCACACTCGCACATACACACAGAGAGGAAAGAAAATCAATATAATCCAGTATGTCTCGCAAAGTCAAACACCCGGCAATTTATCAGCGTTAGATTTCAAAGTCTGGATCTTTGGCCTATCCTGTCCTTGACTGCTGTCATTTTGTTAATCGTAAGAGAGAAGAATTGAAAGGGGTTCGCGTACAGCACAGTTTCCCCTCACAGGGAGGTAACGGTTAAGTACAGCATCTGGTACTCAGAGCCGGCACAAGTCTACCAGAGGTCACATCCAGCCGTTTGCTTGATCACAGTCTCTGGCTCAGCCTCCTTTGAGCGGTCAAGTGTGGCCAATCTGCCCTCCGATAAGCTCGCTGCCAATTACCAACCTCAGACACAAAAACATTTCAAACTATCTCAATTTCCGCCCCCCGCTTGTTAAGTTAAGATAAGCATCCGCTTGTAAAGTCTGCTAATTACAACGAGAAAGCCGAGTCAATCCCCTTTCAAATCCCCCCATGAACATTAACAGACGATTACACTGACCAACCATTGTAGTATGAACATAAATGATTGAATTCATTTTTTCTTTTAAATCCCCAAAGTTTTGACATGTTCTCCAATTTGTACCTTCGCCGTCATCAGCAGTTTCTTTCTGCCCAATCGCCGCATCATTCTGCTCCGTCGACTCTTAAACAGACTTATATCGGCAGTGCACTGTATGTACATGCATATATGCAGGACTTCCCGTCCTTTGCCCTTTTCACAGGGAGTTGTATGCGGCATCAAAGCTTCTGGCGCAGAGGTGCTGTTAGCGGACTGCTGATAAAAGAGCAGCCAATCGCAGCATGTTCGCAGCGATTTGGAGGAAACCATTTAACACTGGAGCACGGGAGAGATCAAAGCCTTTGAGCCAACACTGGGAAGGAGACTCAATTACCATTTTACTTGAACCCGGATGTTACCCTTCCAAGAAAAAAATAAAAAATAAAAAAAACTTTTTCATAACTGTGGACAAAATATCCAGGGCAACATGGAGAAGCAGGAGCACAAAGGGGAACGCAGAACAGTGATAATGGTGCAGTTAAGTGTGGTTACGGGGGTTAAGTGTTTGCACCAGGGGCGCAGTTAGATTACAAAATGAAGCGGCTGTGCGAGGCATAAAGGGAGGTCTCTTAGATATTATTCGTGTACAAGACTGTCAAGCTCCCTTTGAAGTCATGAAAGCATCTTTTTTTGTTTTTTCTGGAGAGAAGCACTTTATTTGAGTGCACTTATATTACCTCCAACTTCCAGCCTGCAGACACTGGTCAACTCCACGGTCACTCCTCAGATGTTTCTCAGCAGAAATATCTTAAAACCGCAACAAACTCGGGTTCACCGGGTCACAAAGTAGACTAAAACACATACATGCTCCCAATGTAGAGTTTCATTTCTAACGACACCTATTTTTCTGTTCAGGTTTCCTGTCAATTTTCAAAACGCGACAAAGCAGAAAAGGCTGTTAAAAATCTACGTGGATGAGGAGAAAGAACATTTTTTTTACTCACTGCAGCAGGAGCAGGAATGGACCTCCAACCACAGAACTGACCCGATGTACCAATATTTATTATGCATCTGGAAACGGCCGACGCTGTGTTGTTTGGAAGTCAGGCAGCGATGGTGTAAAGTTAGAGCAAAAAGAAGTTAACCCTAAATTAGAGTCAAGAGCAATACGATTCGTCGGTTGATCCTGTCCGTGCATTTGTTTTCATTCCAGCCCGTCCACTCCTGTTCAACCAGAACACTTCTTTGTTTGCACCTTTGTTCCACCGCAACCAGCCAGTCTCTTCTTCGCGCTCCAACACAGAGTGCGAGGCCCCTCGCCAGTCTCCAAGGGCGCAACAACAACAACAACAACAACCACAAAAGAGCTCGGGAGGATGTCGTGGCGCTGGTGGCACGAACAGGAGGTGAAGTACGGCATACATATCAGCCGTTAACAAAGAATCGCATCACCACACATCCTCACAAAAAAAAAAAAAAATCGGCATTCTTGGTCACGGAGAACGATTTAGATTTGTTTTGTTGTGCAGTCAAGACTTCAGGTAAAAATCCAGCAGGACAAAACAAGGTGAATGTCACTCACTGGGCCTGTGTGTCTCAAGGAGAGAGAGAGCGAGAGAAAAAAAAAAGTCTCATTTGTTTACAAAGAGAATTATAGATATGTGGCCTCAATCAGTCTGGCTTAGATAAGAGCAGAATGGAAATAGAGCCTCGTGTCCCGGCAGCCACAGAAGGACGGAGTGACTCAATCACAATGGATATCATTTCTCACTGTCCAATCATTTTTACAACAATATCACGGTATACGATATGGGGTGCGCCGTCATTCTTAAGCCTGCACTATCTGACTTTTACAGACAAGAGGCTTTTGATGACATATTAAAAGGACAGAACCAGCAAATGGATTCAGCCGAAAATGTCACCCTGACAAACACGGACTTAGTGGAGCTCTCGAGGTCAAAGAAACTAATTTTACTTACCGACAGTAACTTTGAGAGTTCTTCTCATACCAACGTATCGGAAAAGCCTCCGATACAGCCTCAAATGCTGGATCGGGTATCGGCGAGTATGTGAGTCTGTGCACCAATTAGATACGATAAATCATACATCAGCTCATTTATGAAACACAGGAACAACATCAACACGTGTCACTCGCACTACGTGGTTGAGCGCTCTTGTTCACTGATAATGCTACAATGTAAACAACAAATCAGAGTTGAATCGGCCGGAGGAGAGCTTGTTAACGTTAGCAGTTAGCAGCACAGTCCTGCAGAGCTGAATGACGGAGCTTAAAGTGGTTACCGGGAGTCTATTGAGTTACATTATGATGCGGTCAGGCTGCATTCAGTAAAAGTGTGTATTGAGCGAAGATAAGGCTGAGCAACACAGCCGAAACATTTTGTCAGGAAATAGGTCATTTCATATCACGAGAACGATGTACATGATAACATATCAGGATATAGTATGTTTTCTGGTAAAGTCCATATGAAATAAACACGTGGGTTTGTACTCTTCTGGGAAGTTTTTTCTCATTTAATCAAGAACATTAAGGAAAAATAATCAGATTTTCTAAATTATTTTTAGTTTGTATGTGCTTATCAATTGAGACAATATAACTGTGTACCACGATGTCTTGATATAAGACTTCAGCACCATATTATTAAATTGAAAGACAATTATCATATTGAATTATTGCCCAAAACCTAGGCGAAGGTAAATCATCAACATTATCCTGATGAGTCCAAACTTGAAACTCAATTTCAAGGATATAAATCGGTATCGGGAAGGAAAAACAAATATCGGAACATCTCTAGTAACTGCTTTAGATCCTGTATATTAATAGCTTTAACATGCTGCATTTGCAGCCATGGGTTTGTGTTTGAGGACTTCAGGCTGAAAGCAACAGAGACATTACTTGCTTCCTCAGTGGTGGCTCATTTGTCAGCAGCAATTATACCATATTATCAGCATCAATTTGGCAGTCGTCCGCTGACAAAACACCGCTATCTGTGCAACTGCTGGTGCGTCTCAGCGTCATCGAGTTAGATAGATGAATCCCATTTCCTGTACACCGATAGATTGTATCAGAGCTCCATCGTGTGATGTGATTACTGTGTGTGTGTGTGTGTGCGCCTGCAACCACAACAAAGCAAGAGATTTAGCCCATCAAAGGGACTCCCCCTCTCACACTCCCCCCCCCCCCCCTCACCCTCCCACCTTTCTGTCTGCATGTATCTGTCCCCCTCACAATAAAAACACAGGAAGCAGAGAGCATGAGCACTTGACACAGACTTATCCTGTGGCAGATTTGATCAGAGCGCAGCTGAAATTCCCCCTCGTACATCAGCCAAGGTGTGTAACCGGTCAACCGCTGAGCCCGGGTGTTTACAGTACATCATAACCGGGAGTAATCTCCTCCGAGCCCCCCCCCCCCCCCTTTACCCGTCCTCTCTTCCGAACCGAGCGGCAAAACAAACTCAGGCACCGGTGAAGTTTCGTCACTATTGGGTCAAATGTGGCAGTCGAATCGGCTTACTGGTCTACATATTAAGCTCTCTTATCAAACTTATCAGCGAGGCTCGTATCAAAAGGCGCATCAATAATAGATGGGAGGATTATGTATTTAATATGCTACATATAGCTCACGCGGTACAGCGGCCATAAATAATTCACTGGAAAGGTATTAGATAGGGGCCTGCGTATCGCTGAACACTTTCCTGTCATGCTGATGCGCGCTTGACAGCCGTCTCCCAGATGACAATCGCACGCCGATACCAGTTGGGAAAACTTTATTGAGAACGGACTTTGTACGTGTGATGAATAATTGTGTGTTTTCCGGCTCGAGGTATTGACCCACTCAGCGCTCGCCAACTACGGCACACATCGCTCCCCAAACAGTGTTTCTCAATGATTCCTTCCCTACAATCCTGATGTATAATGAGGTATGTTGCCGAGTGCGTGTCTGTCTGTGCAGCCACGTCTCAGGCAAGCCAAGCTGCTGAGTAAATAAGTGGTGAGTGGCAGCAGCTGATGAGCAGCAATGATTTGTGTGCAGTGCAGTGCTTCCCCCCCCCCCACCACCTTTCCCCCTCGAGGGTTTCATGCACACCTCCCACAGACCCACCTAAACACCAGGCCAGGGCGAGAGCTGCAACCAGAGGGGAACGCTGGCCCTGAACCTAATCTAATCCTCCACACAAGAATAAGGCCCCTGTGAGTGTGTGTGTATTTCATGGAGCATGCAGCAGCACCCCATGAATGTATAAATATACAAGTAGCTGCTGTCCCTAGTCAGCTCCGTGTGTGTGTGTGTGTGTGTGTGTGTGTGTGTGTGTGTGTGTGTGTGTGTGTGTGTGTGTGTGTGTGTGTGTGTGTGTGTGTGTGTGTGTGTGTGTGTGTGTGCGCGCGCGCTGACTGGAGGTTAACTAGAGAACACATCTGCTGAGGCTTATTTGTTAGCAACAGCGACTAGGACAAATAAACTGAACAATTCACTGGAAGATAATAACTGTAAACATAATGATGTTAAATTCAGGGTGACGTCCATGTGCAGCTGATGGAGCCTTGTAGGCTACACGCGGCAAAAGCAAACAGAGTCAGTCAATTTACATCCAGGCTGCAGTCGCTCCCAGCCTAATCTTTCCTGATCAAACAATTTACCGTCTTCGCCGGCTGGGGGAAGCGACGTCGAGAGCGCGTGAGACTTTAAGCTCTGGGAAAACAAAAATACTATTAGTCACCACAAATAGTATTCCTGTTTAATAGCCTCTCTCGACCGGAGTGCACTGGGTTCCCTTGTCCGCTCCATCACGTCTGAGTGTTTAGTTAAATTATTAATGCCGCCCCTCGCCTGGCTGCAGGTTCGCCAAAAGGCAGCGCGGTAGTATGTAGTGCGCAGAGGCCACTTCAGCCCTTGTTTACATGCTAGATGGGGATCGTGATCGAGTGTTCACCTGCTAAACGGCCACAGTGATGACACGGTTCCTATGGATTGACTTGTACACCCGAAGCATTTAATATACATGCGTCTCCTGTACATAAAACACAACACGGGCGTAAATCCACATGTGGCGCGCACCCAAGTGGATTGGAAATTCATGACAGTGGCTCGCGGCGGTTCTGTGATTAGACCGAGCACCGTGGGAAAGCTGGATGTGCACGCGCTGTGGCACCAGCTGCGGTGCAGCGATACAAGGAGCGGCCTGCCCACTGGAATGAGCACGTTATCTTCACGGGCAGGTAACAGCTCCACTCTACGCTGCTAGTTTGGGCCGCTCGGGCAAAAGTAAACAAAGAGAAAACGCAGATGACGGTGGTTTAAGAGGAAGTGTCGTTTAGGGGCTGTGCCGGTACACCTTTAACAACATCTAGGCTTCTGTGGCTACACTGGGTCCAACCTCTTTCACTTGAAAATATTTCTACATTCTCTGCAGGCTGATCACAAACACGATTATGAGCAGAAATAGACAGTTTTTATATCTATATTTATATGTATGTGCTATACTGAGGCTATGATACAGGCCACACATTTACTACAAAGAAAAACAGGGAATTACAATATTTTGATACAGTTTAAAGTATTTGTGACAAGAGCTTTGCGTCTCAGGAGAGAGCTCCACGCTATAAAAATCGGTGGAAAAGGGGATTTTAGTGGCTTTATCTGACTCCTGAAGGGACTCGGAGTTACCGCCAACTCTGCTTTTGATGGGTGGTGGGGATCCAGGGGGCACCTTTGTTCAAGCGTTTACGCTCTGACACTTTAGAGGAAAACTATGAGAGTGATTTGGGAGAGGCAGCACGCGTGTGTGTGTGTGTGTTGTAAGATGGTGGGGGGCACGGGGACTAGTTTTAACCACATCCATTTGGTTTCCTGTCATGAGCACAGACAGCATAAAGGGCTAAAAGAAGACCAGCTCTGACGGGGGATTATGGTAATCGGCACCTAAGCAAAAAAGAACGGAGCGAAGCTAACAGTCGCCGCTCTTACCCTGCACACGAACTCGACTACAACAGTGTGCAGAACGTTTTTGAAAAACTCGTACGAAATGCAGACTAAATATTCGCTAACTTCACCTGAAGGCACGACGTCGTTGCGCTCAGCTTTGCCTTGGAGCTCGTCACACTTTCTGTCACATGAACCCGTTTGTACGTGCCTCTGGGTCCTTGATAATTAGCTCCGACGTTCAATCTATTTTAAGGACTAGCCGAAGCGCTGGCAACTGTGCACCATCACTGCTTAATACTGTACATGAAAGGCCTCGCTGAATGATGAATCAAACCATTAGCATTGGGCTTCTGGAGTGTTACAAGACACCTGGGCTCTGTTTTCTCCTTTTCTTTCGGCGCTGGTCGGGAGGGAGGAGGAGCGGCTGTCGCGTTGAAAGGCAGGGGTGATAATTGGTCCTGGCTCTTTTGATGTTCAGACAACGCCATAATCCGTCCTAATCATATTAAAAGGGACCCTGCTTGGCCAGCAAGGGCCATGCCGCTATGGCCAAGATATAGGTAATAGTCCCTGGCTTCAATCGGAACATGTAGTAAGAAGCAGCAAGCTGGCCCTCTAATTGGCTGCGATTAAAAAAATTGCCCTCTAGTCTGGCTTTTGGTCGCTTTTAGCGTCCACATTACCCGCAGACGTATTGTGTCTGACATCATCTCACAGTTAACCTTCCAGCGTTTATCCTTTGAATTCGGGCAAGAACAAACAAATAAAAAGGAAAGACATCAATCCTAAAAAGGTGAAAGGCTAAATGAAAAGGATCAAAAGAGCTCTTAGAAGTGTGCAGCTTGTCATGTCAGCAGGAGGACAAAGGAAGGAGACGGGAGGCTGAGGCAGTCTGGGACCATGTGTCCACACCCCGGGGTGCCCTGCAGATGATGCCGCTGCAGAGAGAGAGTCCAGTACGGCATTTCCTGCTCGGCACTGGGCACAGCACAGGATGTGTTGTGGGCATGTGGCAGCCGTAGTCTCCGTTTAGCATACGAGAGATTTGCCTATTGATTTTCACAGCAGTCGAATCTTACAAATTAGCAGTTCGTCCCAGTTTCTGAGAGCAGAATTACCACTTGCAATTATGTTTCATCAGCTCACAAGGGGGAGGAACATGTAACTGGCTTGATACGAGTAGTTAGTAGACACGCATTTGAACACCTGCGAGGGATTTAGACATCACAAACACTGCTTCATCAGCGGTTTAGAAACTGAAACGGTACAAAACATCAACTGTGAAATGCAAATCCCAGCACACACACACACACACACACTGCATTCAGTGAGAAACGACTGCTCTGGACCACATTCAGTCCAAATGCTGTCAGACAATCAAGCAGCAAAGTCTACTACGGTACTTATCTATGTTCTCTATTCGAAGATGGGCACAAACAGCCCTCGTAAAATGCAGACTTCATGTCTTTACATATTTTTTTTGTTTTCAAGTGGCACCATCCACCAACAAGCATTACACTGTCAGTGGAGTGGCTGTCTGTTAAGAGTCTGGTATAACAGGCGTGAAGAGATGCTCTCTCTCCGTCTCTCTGATCCCATGCAGGCCAACATGTTACTCGCGGTTTATTAGTGTTCAAGGAGCTTTCTTGTGTGATGTAGCACCTGGCTTCATACTCCAATCAGCATCTCAACAGAGCCGCTAAAAATAAACTTTCATTCATCTGAAAGGATAAAGAACGAACTAGTAGCAGACGTCCATTGTAGATATTTCAGGAGTAATTCTCTACAACAACTTAACAGCAAATTCTATTTTACAATTTTTTAAGTGCTGAATGCCTAAAGATAAAGGTAACTGCCTTACTGCTTTAAAACACATCTTCGTCAAGCTGTTGATCTGACATGACAGGTGGTTGAAATGTATCCGATATGTCCCGTTTTATTCTTCCAATTACAGTAAATCCTCGTTTGGCCGACAAAAGATAAACATCCATACATGCTCTGAGCTTCTTTGTTTTTAAATTCAATGATGGGGAATACGTTTAATGCATTCAGACAATAAGGATTTATAATATAATGCTATTAATTATGGGATTCTAATTAATTTCACAAACAACATTTTAATTACACAGATTAGCTTGTAATTTGCTTTTAAATCAACTACGGCGCCCACTTTGCCGCGATCCCCAATGTAATCTTCCAATCACACTGCCCCCATTTGTAAATGTGTGTGTGTAGCTCAGAAGAGGACGACGACGGGGGGGGGGGGGGGGGGGGCTCTGGCATTGTTGTAGGAATCGAATAGCGTTGCCATGGCGACCCTCTGGCAGTAGCAGCCTCTTTGCAGTAACCAGAGAGTAGAGACCCCCAGAGACCCCCCTCACCCCTCTAGCCTCCAGCACGTTTGTTCGAGGGGTCGCAGGGATCCAACCGGGGTGTCTGGCATTGGTGAAGGGGTTGTCCTTTGAATGAGACAACCACAAGCAAGCGTTAGACCCGCTGTTAAAAAAAACGAGTTTCAATTCTCATCTCCGAGTTTGCCTTCAAACAACAGCAGCGTCCAACACAATGAGCCAAAACAAGAGCTGGAGCCTGTTGACAGACATTTGGAGAGCTGGAGGATGGAGAGTAGAGGGGGGGGGGGGGGGGGGGAGGAGCCACACTTGCAAAATAACTATCCCCACACACGCACACAAAAAGTCACTCTCACACCAACCCCCTCCTCTGCCTAACACAGGTGGGTATTGTCTGCAGCGTGGGGCGGCTCAGTCACCGGGCCGGTCCTGCTTCAGTCGACTGGCTGCACGGGTCCGCCATGGCAGACCGAGCGCTCCCGCCATAAGCAGCTTCTAACAGTTACCTTTCCATCAGGGAGTTTCAGGCCTGAACATTTGCGCTCAGGTCAGAATTACAAAAGAGATTTTTGATGTTGTCAAAACAATCTTTCAACATGTTTAAACGTAAAACTTTCCCTTTTGGAAATAATCAGAAATCGACATGCACGATTACATTTTTGACCATGTCCCCACAGGGGAAGGTCTTCCACTGTAAAGCGTTTCCTTCCAGCCTTGTGCTCGGGCTGGCTACCTGGGCAGACTTTCATGCTCCCCGAGGAGTCCTGCTGGATCTTTTGATTCACCAGACTGCAGAGAGAACTCTTCAATGCCTCTTTGTTCTCTTGTGGCAATGGCAGGTCAGTTAAAATAAGGTAAAAGGTAAAATAAGGAAAAAGAAACTGGATGAAACCGGTCACTGATTAACCAGATAGAAGAACACCGCTTGTTCTACTTTGTGGAAACTGCACGGATGATGATTAAAAAAAAAAAGCTTTAAGCAGCAAAAATGTACAGGTGTTATCAAATGATGTAATTATTTCACTCCAGAAATGTATTTTTGAACCACTGAAAATATGGAAAGAGCAAAACTGTGCATGTGGGAGGGTTGCAAGTCTACGTCAAAGAAATCCACAAGTTAATGAAATCAACATGTCGGAGGAGTAGTGAACCACCTGCATGTGTCAGTGAGGACACACAGATACACGTGTGACGATGTTAACAAGCAGTATAAAAATAACAGGGCTTCCGGCTGCTACAGCACAATCGCTCTAATTACACAGCCCTTGTCATTTTAAGGATGTGCGCTGGAAGCTGTTGGAGTGCTTGTGTGAGCGCGATCATCCAATTGTCACTTCTGAGGTAAAAATCCAGCTGTTGCTTCAGCTGATGAGGACAATGCTTTGGCAAAAGTTTTGTCAGCATTAAAAAAAAACCCGATATTATGTTCTATTACATATCAGCCTGTTGAATGATGGACGATTCTAGCAATTTTTTTATAATTTCTGTCAGACAAATTATTGCAATTACACTGAAAATGTGTTTACAAAAAGGCAAATACGGAGATTGAAAATGTACAAACGCTTCAACAATTCAGGGAAACAGAATAGGAACAGGAAACAGCGTCGAAGGACCTTAGCGCTGATTTATCACTGAACTCAAAGACCTGCATGCTGTAGCTCAGGAGCCGCAGGGTCTTTGTACAGAGAAGTTATTGATGGAGGAATTGATTATCTGTCAAATTTAAACGTAAAAGGCAGTTAGGCCATAATTTCAGATCAATCGACAAGGCTCCACGTCAGTCCGTAATGTGTAGCGGCATGTGGCCAACACGGGGATGGCACATACTGCCACATGGGTGTTAAAGATGCTGTAGATGGGTGTAGTCGGTAAAATAGGAACAAGAAGAAAGAATCACTCCGATTTCTTTGGGATGAACAGCATCCCACTTCAAAGCAAAAACACTTCTAGTTCATTGTGTTTATTAAGCACTGAAAATAGTCTCTGGAGGCAAAGTTTGAAGTTGTAGGAGTTGTAGCACTGATGTTGGATGTGGGAGTAGGAGTGCGACAATGAGATGGAAAAGTGTTTTCTTCCCTCAACTCTTCCACAAAGCAAAGAAATAAAGGGAAGGAAGGGAAAAAACTAAAACTCTGGAGGGCATTTGAAGAGTTTTTTTTTTCTCAACTCTAATTACAGGCCTGTTGTCAGATCTCTCTCCAAGAGCTATAAATTGGAGGGAGGTGGTTGGAATAGAGACTGAGCAACTATTTCCCAGTCTCCCCGTCTCGTTCACTTTTCACTTCACAAACATGCAACAAGCCAAAGCACGCAGAAAGCCATACACGTGCACTACGACTGGAAACATTTCACACAGAAGCAACACAACAGATGTTACTCAAGAGCTGACTGCTACACATTCAAAGGAGTTAGTATTTGGGTTCAGTGCAGCTAACGAGAGCTCCGACTGAGCTCGTCTCACACATCCACCCGATGCTGAACGACCATTTCAGAGTGTGTATCTACACACAAACATCTACAGAAAATGAAAAATAGGCACGATAGTAAATAAGCATCAAACAGCAATATGGATCTAATTTAGATTCTCTCTCTAGAACCAACCAAACACTCTCCGTCATTCAGTCGGACGCGGCTCTGATCAAGACAAATGTCCGGACTCCTGTGCAACATTTGCCCCACGGGACCCTCTGTGCTCTTCTCTTCCCTCAAATAAGGCTGCGAAATGAATAACAAATAGCCGCATGCTGCAATTTTATGTCTCCACGATTTATTGCTGAGTAACTGTGTGTGTCTGTTCAATTTTCAATTACCCTCGACGTCCCGGTATGGTTTTACGATTGAATCTGTGACATGTGCCCAGTGACATGTATAAACGTGATTGATATTAAGGTCGATATGTAGAGGTAGCGATAATGGGAAAGGAAAACATAAATCCCATATAAGCTTTATTTTTATTTAAGATAAGCAGCAAGTGGAAAATAATAGACCGACCCAACGTTGGAGGAGAGTGTGATTTTATGTACAATTTGCCTTTAGTGTAGCTATACATCAAATGAATGAGGAATTGGTTAATATTTTAACGTTGTAAGGAGATAACAATAAAAGTAGGACAGTGTGGCGATGACAATACATTTAAACTGCTGTTGCTTTTAGAGATTCTTTAAGGTGCATAATAAAAATCAGTCAACAAAGAAATTCCAAGGATTTTTTCTTTTCTTCCAATAATCATACAGACCAATCAGTTCATTCTGCAGCTGTAAAGTGTTGGTGACCACGGAGCACTTTACATTTTATTCAAGATCTCCTGCTGTCAAAATGTCAAGACAAACTTCCATGTTTATATGCAAAATTATGGCACATATCTGCTCGACTGGTAGGGGGCATTTCGGAGTCCATCAGAAGATTATGGTAGAAACGGCGTGCCACAGTTCATCCCCCCTTTGGGACCTACTGCCACTGCAGTACAACAGTTACATCATGTAACTGTAGCTTCAGACAGCCGCTCCGTGGGGGCTGATCGCCGATGGTCAAGCAGCTCGCTCATCGCTCGAAGAACAGCTCGCCTCCTCGGCATGTAGGCATTAGCAGCATTGTAAAATGATGAATTTAACGCCACAATAGCTGCTACTACAGACAACAAAGCAAGCAAGGCTTCGTTATCCATGTTGAAATGAATCGCTGCTGGTCGCCCGGCTGTTTTGTTTTCTTCCGGGTACGGGTCACGTGATGGTGAGTGTGACGAATCAGGGACGGAGACGTCATGGCTGGTAATAACCAATCCAGTAGCGAGCACGGATGTGGGCTCATTTTTTTCTAACAGACATCCGTATCCGACGTCTACACTGAACCAAAACCCCGGAGCTCTCAAATACCTCCAACCTCTGCGGAGTTTTCAGGTTCCTCCGTTAAGGCTGCTCCAAAACTCCGGCGTGGTGTGGCTGCTCAGTGTAAACGTAGGAAAACTGGACTAGTGTGGATATCGCCTCAGTGTGCATAAACTCGGGCAAACAAAGAGGGTTTTCAACACGTCCACCCTTCGGCCGTCGTCGGAGTGAACGCTGTGCGTGTCATTTTTGGAAAGGAAACTTTTCTTTTCTCAGTTTCCAAGTTGAGTGTGATAATGTACTGGAACAAAACCAATTCAGTCATCTGAACTAATAAAAAAACAAAATTGGTATGAACATGGTTGGTTTTCTCTCATTCAGGGGGCTATAATCAGGCCTGGACTGGGCTGGTACCTGGCTTTTTTTTGGCAGGTACACGGTACCCATGCAAATATGAGAAAATCAGCACTTCAATATGTTACATGTTCATGCTCGACAGATTTGGTGCTTCACTTGGAGCCCTTTTCCCCCTCTCTCCTCCATCCTTCACTCCTTCATATGGAGAAACCGGCACAAAAGCCAATATCCTACTTAGAACAACCTGTTAGCCTGCAGCTACCGTGTTACAAGTAAAGAAGGTGACAGGCCTTCTACTTTGCCCGTACATTGACTCCCAAAGCTTTTCCTGGTTATTTGTACCACGAGCTACAGCCTCAGCACCACCAGGGCCTCAGCTATCGATGTCTAACGTTGTAAGGAGCAGAAAGCACCCAGTGGCACCTTGCCCCCCCCCCCCAATGGACTGGTGTGATATCCCGTTTTGGGATGACACCTTTGACACGCCGTGCTGTTCCCTGCCCTGAAATCAGTTTGTCTGCTGGCTTTACCGGCTAAGAATGTCCCACAGCGCCAGCACACATGTCACGTCCCTTCCCCCTCCTCTACATCTTCTCCTGTGGCTCAGGGTCCCCAATTCCCCATGCATGATAATTTGCATCTCATTACCCGCTGTAAAACAAACTGTGTATGGCTGCAGTGTGTCTGGTGTACTCTAACATCGGTGTCCGAAGGCGTCTCGTCGTAGAGCAAATTGCGTGTAGCGTTGTGTGTACAGACAACTCTACCTGTGTCAATGTGGGTTAAAGCACCTGCTGCGCCATCGATTAGAATTTCCAACTGCGGCTCAGCGGGGGTGCATTCAGGGTGGTGGACGATGGGTGGGCTGATGGTCTTTACCCGCTTCAGCCGTCACCCTATCTCCATTTCAAGATCCATCTTTCACCTGGGTGTGTTCTCCGTCTTTCCCAAGCTCGAATGCTCTCTTTGAAACCCGTCTGTCCGACTGAGAGGCAGCATTATGCACACAAACACAGACATGCAGGCATTCAGACATAAAAAAAAACTACGTGTGCTGAATTCAGAACACAGGCAGACACAGCCATGGACACCGCCATGCAATAACCAAAGCATAAAGAGTTGGGGGGGGGGGCTCTGAAACAGAGGAACATATGTTCAGTGGCTTTACATCCTTGACAGTACCCCCAACAAGGTCACCACATAAGACATTCCCAGGGACCCCCCCTCCTGCCTCCTCCCCCAATGTTCAATCACGAAAACGGTGTTGGGCATTGTCCAGAGGACCACTGAAACAAGGATACCAGAGAAGCAGGGTTGAGCCCTGCTGTCTGATGCAGAATGCCATGAGTGGGACCATTAAAGCATGTCATATCCCCCCCCCCCCCCCCCCCCCCCCATTTCCAATCATCGTCTACGCTGTCAAACAAAGGCAAAAATGCCCACGAAAATGCATGCGTGTAATATCCAGTTTTGCCAAAGTCAGTCGGGTAAAACATGGCAGGCATTGTGCATTACGGATGCCACAGGGGAGCCATCCTGGCATCGGCATGCTGCATGTCGGTTACACACCAGACAATGACAAACGGCAGAATGGCGTGTGGGGGTATAATCCACCCCATGCACAAATAATGCCGCCCCTCCAGCTTCCGGGGCCTTCCTTTTGTTGACAGGGGCTACAATGTCGCTCAATATTCGACCTGACAAGCACAGCAAATCACCGCGACGGAGCCGAGTGTCAAAGAGGAAGTGGGTTTGTTTGCTTATTGAGCTGGAGCAAGCAAGGCAGGGAGGGAACGTGTGAGAGCTGATGCGAAGGTGCTGTAGAATAGCATGGAGTATAAGATACCGGGTGCAACACATAAGAGCACAATGAATCTATAGCAGGCAAACAAACAAAGACGATTAGGGAGAGCACAGGGAGGGGGGGGGGCTCTGTTACTCGGTCGGTAGTTTGAGATCCAGGGAACCTCATGGGTAATAAAATCTCCGCCGATCTAAAGAAAAGAGGAGGTGTGAGGAGGCGGCAGCTCCTGGAGAGCACTGCCAATACCCAGGGAGAAGCCTCCGACGCTGTTTGTACAAGCTGCCTGTGTGCGAGTGGGCGTATATGTGCTTAAGAACAGGGACCACGGACTTCTTTGTCGCTGCGCTGTGGGGAGCGTTACATTTCATTTCCTGTGATGTGAAACCTGCAAGCTCCTCAAATACTCTCTTTTTGGGGGAGTTTCTTTGTCTCCACTCATCACACACAGCTGTCAGTTCAAGTCCCTGAGGGACAGAGGCCTAACGGGACAGAGGCTAATCACTTTACAAGAGTGTCAAGACATCTAAACGCCCGATGACAGAGCAGTAACGACTGCCATGATCATAATCCTATTCTGCTTCCAATAATTTTCATGGTGTCATGCCACCAAGAGAGAAGACCAGAAGCAATAGAGGCAGAGTGACGTACTCAAAGATGAGCTGGCTGGATGCTGCTGCTGCTGCTCTTAGCTGTTATGCCCCCCACCCCCCCCCCCCCCTTTACACAGTCAATTAACCAGATTCATTAACCAGCCGATATAACTCGCTCAAAATCAATTTGGCCCCCCATCCCTCTGTGCCAAATAAAACCAGCATTTATAAAAAAATAAAAAAATAAAAAAAAGAAGCTGACACTAATCACACATAAATAAATGGCATGCATTAGGTGGACATTTCATGGTCTATGTCAAACCGTTAATTTTCTCATTTCCCGGGCCATTATCAGTTGCTTTCTTTTTTCTCCCAGGGCAATTAAGTCTACAAGTAGGAAAAAACCACTCATCACACCTGAAGAACTCCCGTGTACAGCCCGAATGTCGCAGTGGTCCGTTTTCCATGAATCTGTGATTTTTTCATTCACCACGTTTAAGAGAGCAAACTGATCACCAAGAAAGGACACTCGTGTATGGTTCCATGTGGTGCTGCTGAACCAGGAGGTTGGTCACGCACTAATTCACGTAAATTCCACACTAGGTTTAAAAAGAAAGGACACACACACTTTGTTATCTCAAGGTAAAGGACACCATCTCCTGCTACCACCCTGTAGCCTTCACTCCCTCCTCCGTAAGCATTTTTAAACTTGGCAGCTAAGACTGCGATGATGGAGCCTCTCCAGGCAGTAATGCGATGGTGGGAGACACTTCCAATTTGATAAGCATTCATCACCCCTCGTATCATCTGCTCCTTCTCAGCACATTCATTGGGTTCCCTGAATGAGAGTGTACACATGGCTGAAATGACCCTTTAAATATTTAAAAAGGCATTTGTCGTCAAACAGAATTGTCACAAAAAACACAAACAGTAGCCTGTGAAGGTTACAGGGCGAATGTGCTAATGCAATAACACCCAGAATTGTAGCGTCACATTACAGTAACTCTGATTGTGCACCAGTGCAATCTGTTTAGCCGGTATTACCTCGTCAAGGCTGAGAACAATCCTTTTTGGGGATTAAGTCGAGGCCTGTGGAATCGCATTAATCTGCAGGAGCGGAGCTCCACACTGCAGACGGATAGAGTGGGGTCACGGAGAAAACAGCAGCAGGTGAAAGGAAGGGCAAACCCGAGCCATTTCTCTCAGCTCCATTCCACACGGGCCGGCGGGGCTGAGGCAGACTGTTCAGGATAGAAAAGCCAGCCAACCCTGTGCCACTACATACGGCCAGTCGTTACACACAACAGGCCACACAACTGGCCCACATGCGAACCAGTTCTAAGCAAGTCTACGTGAGCCGACTTGCTTGGGTTCTTGTTTCCCTTTGAATAGAAACAGGGTCACCTCAATAGCCCCACACCGCCGGCATCCTATATTTAACCTGCTGCTAGCCGGTGGCCAATAACATATTAATATAACTCTGTTGAAAGCCAATTTGCTGAGGTGTTAAACTGATCCTCGGAGGGGCTGTTCGGTTTTCATGTGACATCAAGGTGACTTACTGTCATCCAAGGAGGGGGGGTGGGGGGGGGGGGGCAAAAGGGTAGATTAAGAGGAAAGAGTGAAAAATAGTTTCATGAGGCCAGTGAAACCTTCCACTGTCCACCACCTATAACCCATAATTAACAGTATGGCCTGCTCATGCTTAAATATCAAAAGCTGAGCGGCATAAAGGGCATATTTAAGCACGCAAGAGGCTCTCCTGCTCGGGATTTACAGCGATCGTGGCCCCACCGGTGAGCTCTTGGATACGGGAAAAGAGAGCGATAGATGCCGAGATGCTGAGAACTACGAGATTAAAAGTTTCCAGAACATTTTCAGACGAAAGCCTCCAACAAACTTGCTTTGCTTAGAGATCAAAAGGGGGTTGGCTCGAGTGGTCTCCTAAAGCTGAAGATATATGGCGTTTGTGTGTAATTTGCCTTTAAATCGACCCTAGAGGGTTGGCAAGGATAAGCGCATTTCCCATGCAAATTAAATATGGAGAACACACACACACAGACAGACAACAGTTGTTCATGAAGTAATCAGGTGTGAAACTATATCTTATATGGTCTGGGGCTTCTCACAATCCCTGCAGATGCAACAATAGCACAGAGCAGGCACGGCGGTAGCATAACGGGGCAGTATCCCTCCACCGGGCCAAGATAGCCTTCCCTCTTACACACACCGAATGCTTAACAACAGTAATGTCCTCCATTATTACAGCTGTAAACATCAAACCTACATCCTGCTAGCCATGGAAACATCCCGCCCATTATCCTCTCCTATAACAGAGACAATAGTGCACGGGAGGGGAGCAAAGATCGAGCATCCTATTTTCTGGCAGCCTATTACAAGGGACTGTTTGGAGCTTGGTGATGAATAAATCATTTCAATATGGCTTTGGTGGAAGGGGCAATTAGACGCTGCAGCTTGAGGCTAATCAAATCTAAGACTCCCTCTCCTTCCTTGGCATCCATTACAATGGGCTGTGGGTGAAGATGAGACTCCAAACATTAGTGGCCTCTGCCTTCCTGCAGCCACAGTGCGACTCAGTTCTTCCTTCTGCCACGCTTGTTTACAGCAGCTGTGTGGCGTGAGTGGGTCTGCAGTGTGTGTGTGTGTGTGTGTTATTGGAGAGGAACTCACTCATCCTTCAGACAAACAAGAAAACACTATTGTTCGCCCCAAAGAGCTGGGGCAGATAGTGGTGGGGATCTTGAGCACACAAGGATCGTTGTAACATAATCACAACCTGAGATTGCAGGCTTGGGGACAGAAGTACCGTTAAGTCATCCCTTTAAAGTGGGCACACTGGTAAGCAGGCTTTGCTGTGGCCCGGTTGATTAAGTTGTGCCGCTGTCACAATGTTGCATCAGAAAGAACGCATGTCATGTCTGAGAGAAACCGATGAGGTTTAAAGTGACTCAGAGCCAGAAGGAATACACTTGCCTTGAACAAAAAAAAGTCATTGTGGCAAGGTTAGACATTTATTGAGAAGAATTCTAGCCTAAACTATGTGACTTGGTAAACTATGCACTTCACACACATGGGGAGGAAGTCGATATAGGTAGACTAAACTGTTACCAACTATGTAGGCAGGTAATCAATTGAACGCGTGGATAAGAAGCTCCTGACAAAACATGGTAAGAACATATCCTGCTATAGGTACAAACAAAAACTCCCAAAGGACAGACAGGCATGACATACAAATCCAAAAAATAAATAAATAAATAAAAAAGGTATCAGTGCCTACATTCCTTCTCCATTTGTCGTGCATCTTCCCACGAGTAAAATATAAATAAACAATGTAACCATACAAATGAGAAGTGTCCGTCAGTGTTTGCCAACACCACTGTGACACCGACTGGTGTTGAGCCCACTCACTGCCTCCTCCGCTGTCTCCATCTTCCATCGGTTAACTGGGAGGGTTGGCGCTCGTGCCGGCTCAGTAAGCCGAGGGGAGGTGAGATTGGCATTAATAATCCCGAGCATCATCAATAAATCAGGGAGCCAGTACTTTAAAGGGGGCTGGCGATGGCCCCCAGATCAACCTAATTCAGCATGCTGGGAACGACGCAGGGAGAGAGGGAGGGAAAGTAGTGGGGGGGGGTGAGGACAGTTGGGGTGACGGGATGTCGCTGGCTAAAAAATAAATACTGCGTGACTAAGAGGACACACGATAAAGGGAAGGACATTTTAGCTTGCTTGACCACTCGCTCGACGTTGGGAGACTGATGGAGCACAAACCCAGCGCTAAACTATTTCAATTCTTCATATGAAATGAATTATGTGTTAGTATGTAGTGTAAGTGGACTCTGTAGGTCTGTGTGTATTATCACCACCAAACAACCCCTCACAAACGCACACACCACCACCGCTACCATTACATACACACACACACACACACTCGTGCTGAATTCATAAGCAGGGGAGTCTGCCTGCCCTGCACCAGGGGAGTGAATTATTTATCATAGGCCCTTTGCAGCGTGTCAGCGGCTCCGCAGGATGAAATGATATTTATGGAGCCCCGTGGGCAAGGGTGGGGAGGACAGAGCAGAGACAGGATTAGGGGTGGGGATGGGGGAAGAAGGGGTGAAGGTACAAAAACACACATGTGTTTATAAAAATATACGCAGCACGTAGAAGGTTGAGTTTTACGGATGAGAGGAAAAGAAAAAAAAAAGCAGAAGAGATAACAGAGGCAACTGTCGGCTAGGAAGCGCCATGATCAGGGTAGCACCCTGTGATAGACCCATATGAGTTAGCATGGATTATGGGATGCTGGTTTGGCCCCATAAGTCAAACAGCACTGATAGTTGTGCGCATTCCTTTTAAAGCATTGTACAGTTTCTTGGAGGGGAATTTTTAGAGCCATATTTATCTTCATGACACTTGTTCTACATTCTCAGTTTGCTTTCATCCCAATACTGTGACACTAATTTGCACGTTCCTAAAATGTAGTCGTTAATTAAACACAGACAAGTGGAAGACAGAGAGAAGGGGGAGACGTGCGACAGACGTCCTGGGTTTAATTCAAACAGAAGGGGTCTCTGGGAATATGCACATGGCTGAGCCAAATGCACCAGCAACACACCCCGGCATTGTATCATTTCCAGTATGATGCGGGATAATCTAAACAGCATTGTAAGCTGCGAACTAGACTCGAACCCGTAAGCCACGGGCACACAATACCCAACCCACACAGCTCGCTCAAAACCACAGAATGCACAACAAGCAGAATTTTATTTGCAAGGGAACACAGGAGGAGGAAAGAAAACCGAAATATTATGCAAGACGGGGAGAACCAACCCACTAAGGCACGAGGGGGGGGAAGATAAGCACGATGGCAGTGGAACATCAATTCGTTACTCCAAAACAACAACAAAGTCAGTACCCCCCCCAGAAAGGGAGTTTGTCCTTTCGGCTCCCAAACCAAGATCACTTTCTCCACGAGTCAGAAAGTCCTAACAAGACCACTCGGGTTTCAAAATAGAGTTGGGTTACTTTGCACCACAGCCTGCAGAGATCATTGTGGTGAAGGGTGGGGGGGTGGGGGGGGGGGGGGGGGGGGATGCTGAGACAGACAAGGGTGAGCAGCAGGACGGAAATCGGTATCAGGCATGAGCTGGAGTGGCCCACGAGAGGTTCCATTGGAAGGAAATGAGCTGGCGAGTCTAGTAAACAGCTTCACCACTGGTCCCTGTGAAGCCCAGGGGGCTGCAGCAACACAATAGGTGGTGCGAGGAGGTCGAAAAATAAATAAACACATACAACAAATGAAGACATGCGAGAATTCCAGCTCCATTTCTCCCACCTGGTCTCTCTGTGGCATGCGCCTCCTTATCACTTAATAACCCCCTTGGTTCTCTTTCCTCATCCCTCCCCTGTTCTTCCTCAGCATGCCTCCGTCTGCATCCCTATCCATCACCCCCTCCTCTCTCATCCCTCGCTATCTGGTGACAGATTGGCTGCACGGACCTGAACATGCTCACAGTGACTCGTGAGGAGGGGGTGAAAGGTCACGTGATCGCACTGGGGATTTACTGCCATCATTAGGATGTAAATGGGTGTCAGTGAGAAAGGATAGAATTGGCATCCGTGTGTGTGAGAATAATACACGCGTGTTGGCGGTGTCTTCTCTGCGTGCGGGTGAGACGTCATGGCACTGCGACTGCAGTGGGGTAATGGGATTCAGTTAATGACAAAAATTAATTGAGGGTCTGACAGCAGCGGGTGCTGATAAGGCTGCTCCCTCTCTGTTTTAGTGTGCTTGCCGGTGTGTGTGTGGGCCGTATTAGCCTAGCCAAGGATGGTTCCTCTGTGATAATACTCCCCACTCCCTTTGATAGCGTGGAAGGCAGGGAAGAAGAGCGAGAGCGCTGGAGGGAGGGAGGGATTAGGAGAGTGGGACACTGTGTACATGCATGCCTGTGAGAGGCTGAGCACTGATAGCGCCTGTGGGATGAGTCGCCGGGTGACAGACATGGTAGAATTTGCCGCCATGCCACAGAGCATAATGCAACCCTCAGCAGGAACGTCTAGAATAACAACAACCACTGTATCACTGACTGTAACCCACTGTATGCGGGGAATGAACCGAGAGGTTCCACTGGCAGAAGAGTGAGGCCTATACACCATTTAGTTTGGTTAATGTAGAGAGTGTTTGTATGCGTCGGTCCAATATGTTGAATTGAATGCTCGGTCAGTATTCTGCATGAAAATTCTGCTCCTCCACATCTTATAAAACCATACTTACAATATATAAATCAGTAGCTTACAGATCCATAAGTAATCCACAGTAAAACAATTTCCAGGTGAGAATAAACACGTTTCCTTCAAATACAATGTCTCATAGAAATCACTGTGTACCAGGCAATTAAACACTGTTGTAATCACATCCCCACCCTCGCCTGTGTAGCAGCCTGGCAGAGTTCCTTTCTAATCTGTCCAGTGTGTCCGTGAGATAAAGGTGCGGTGTCAGTGCTGTGTATGTGGGTTGTGAGCCCAGACTGAGGGAGCGCTGCACACAGCATGCTCGTCAGGAAGAGCAGCACTGGCCCTCCCTGAATGGTGTGGCAACAAGCCTTTGTCTGTGTGCCACCAATTGTTCTGCTGTGTGTGTGTGTGTGTGTGTGTGTGTGTGTGTGTGCGTGTGTGTGTGTGTGTGTGTGTGTGTGTCTGTGTCTATGCCAGATGCCCGTCTGCATGTTCAAACATGGGCATCTGTGTGGTATTTGTTTGCATCTTTTTATTTGCCCACAGAATTGTTTTTGTGTCTGAGTGTATGCACATTTTGGTTGTGCAGCGCGGAAAAGAGCTATCTGCTGTGGGGGGGGGTTAGTTTGGTCTGCCGGGCACTTCAAAGCCGCCCGTGGCTGATTGGCTGCCTGGCTCGCCTGCCTGACTGAAAATCCCAGAAGGGGCGAGCAGACCTAAGATTTGATTACAAACCTAATACCGTGCGCTTCGTATTTGCAATGTGAACAGCGCTCATAACTCGATTAGTCAAGTGATCATCTCAGCGCAGCGAGAAAGACACCAGTCAAAAGGTGTCGAATTATCGCCAGGGTACAAACATTTTTTTAAAGAATGCGGGCTTTGTAAGTTGTTGTCCTTGAATAACAGAAGACAGACTTATGTGCAGACGGCTGTTTATGCAAATGAAAAACTATTATTCCCCTTGCACACAATCCCTCCCATCCTTCCTGACCATAAATCACTTTCACATCAATCACCCCCACCCACCCCGTGTGTGCAACATTAAATCTTTACCCGGCATCCTGTCACCATCTTCCAACCATAACAAAAACCACCTCAGCTCCCCGTCTCCGGTCCGCAGACATACCTCTTTCCGCTGTGACATTTGCGCCGAGAGGGAGTGAGCTCCGTGTCTGTTTTTCTCTGGGCCCTGATTTTGAGCCAGTGGGATGATCATTAATTACCGTGGAATGGGCTGCTAATGGTAGTCTGCGCCGCTCTCCTGCTCACTCCCCCACCCGCACTCCCTCGTCCTGGGTCTCCATGGCGACCTGTAGCTGAGTGGCTAGGGGCCTTCTACGAGGACGTGGATGAGGTATAATGATTGGAAGGCGGGCCTGACCCCTGTGCCTCCTGCGCCACTCGACTAGGCATAGTGCTTATTAATGGACAATTTCTCTGGCACCTCACAGTGGCCTTGATTTACTAACAAGTTCAGGAGGGACTGAATGGCGGGATCTTACCAGACCATCCCGGGTTAAAGAGAAGCCCAAGTGTGTTTCGGGGCCCCGCTGGGTAAACTTTGCTGTAAATAACTGCGCAGGAGCCTCTTAATATAGTGCCAGTGCTGCCTGGCAAAGTGGACGGAGTCTCCAATGACATCTCGTTGTCATTTTCACTTCTCATTTACAGTGAATGCACGCAGAGAGATCTCCTGGCGAGATTGGAATTGGGCCAAAAGGACACTGCAGTAGCTTCAGTTGCTCATTTCGCGTGAGATTTGTTTTGCATGCATTTCTGAAAGACAACTATCTCTGTGATTGAACACCAGACGCATTGATTGCACACGACGCTGAGCGAGGACCTGTTGGAACAGTGTTAACAGCTTGGCTTTATCTAACTGTGAGGCGGGACTTTCCCCCTCTCTCCTTATCTCATCACTTTAAAACAAATACAAATAAATGTGCTCAGCTGCCTCCCAAAAAAAAAAAAGGGGGGGGGGGAAATGAGGAGTCTGGCCCGTATCCCATGACAACGCCGGGGAGCATATGGCACGCAACAAATTCAATATGAATGTAAATGAAGCTCGAATCAGAATACGGCATCGGAGGGGGGGAAAGAAAAGGGAAAAAAGAAAGCGCTCATGTAGTTGTGTGAGTGGATTTGCGATGCGTTTAATTTCTAAACAATTCAAAATGCCTCCGAAGCCGCCGCCCACTCCCGCTTCGTAGGCAAACTGCAGAGAGTGTCTGCTGCTAGATACCACGCTGACATTCACCGGAGTGATTTTAAGCTGGTTTGAGCTCAGCAAGGCCACTCGATGTGAGGAGATTAAAATCCCTTGTTTCTGTGTACTCTCCTCTTCAGAGGGCTGTGTCGTCCCTGTGCACAGGGTCAAACATCTCCAGCACACCTCCGTGGCTGCTTGTGCAGATGATATTGCAGGTCTGTTTGCACTCCGCTATCGCAATGGTTGCCTGAGCGCAGAGCTCTTCATGAACGCTATAGCTCTTCCCTCTGAGCTCGGAGGTGGAAGGTATCCCCAGCTCTGTGAATAGAACTCTCGGCTAGATGAGTCGCTCCCCTTATTCCATTTGCACACCTTCTCAACACCAAACGGCGAACGCCGGCCTCCCATCTCAGCCTCCATGGCCTTTCCCCCCCCCCTCCCCCATATTAATGAGCGTTGCGGGGGATCAATAGGATGACAGGAAGACAGATTGCCTCGGGTGGAGAGGGGAGGACGCTCCCGTGAGGAAAGGGAAAACAAATTCCGATGGGCAATGCTCCCAATTTCTAAAGACCGAAACCCCCAACTGCTGTGCACCATCCTCACAGCGTCCTCTGCGTGGTGTTAACTCCCTTCGGCATTCCTCACCGGCATCTGTTAATCTGACACATACACGGAGGCTTGCTCGCCACTGCTTCAACTGTAAACCTCATTAAAAGAAAAACGGCCACCAATTATTCAACAGCAGTTGAGTAATCGTTCGTCCGGAACATGCTCGTACACTCGTGCTGAGGTTTGATCACATATGGTGAGCAGAGTGCGAGACCTCTGACTGGACCTAAAACCATTAAGGCCGTGCAAGTGACCACTTCAGTGGGAACGCTGTCCTACTACTCCGCAGCATATAGTGCTTTAACAATCTCACAAACACAACAGGGGACATATACTGTTGTAGCAGATAAGGACGATCCCACAGACGTGGACAGGAAATATGATTTGGCCTCTTCGAGTGTTGTGAACCCGTCCTCAATCTGTCAGCTGAGTCTTGCCACCCTCCTCTGCCCTTTTTCATTGATTTACTTTTGTCTGTTGTACTCCGGTTTGAGCATGACAATCTATGACAGGAGGATTCTGGTGTTATTAGCCTGATGCGTTGGTTTGGTAGTGTCTCAGAAAGGAAATATCCAACCCCCCCCCCCACACACACACACACACACACACAACAAGACAGAGTGACACAAGTCACTGTTTGCTTTGCAGGTTCAGAAAGCCATGACTGCTGCCACCAACTATGCTGCCGCCGGAGCAAACAGCACCACAACCTACATTTAGTCTGCTAAGTGGCAGAAAATGCATGCGTCACTGAACGGACGGAGCTCTTTGAAGCGCGTGTAAAATAGGGAAACACCCCGACAGATAAAATGACGACTAATTATTTTTTTTTTAAGAAAATGATTTATGTTCTTTGAATAACATGTCTGCTCACACCTTTTCTAGTTTAAATACAAACTGTTTGTGTTGTGCTTAAGTGGCATGAATCTAAATAATGAGGCAGTGTCATTCTCCAGACAAGAGGATTTTTGGAGGCAAGGAGTGACTCCAGAGGGATCAACAGCGCTGCAGAGAGCTCCTGCGCTGCACATCTCGGCCCATTTTCACATGTATACGTTTAATTCATCATGGTGAGAGGATTAGTGTGGCATTAGGGTCTTTCAAGTGCCAAATGCAGTGTATTTATGATATCATCCATCATCAGCCTACGCACGTGATTAGCGGTGTCACATGTATGTGCACTTTTGAAACAGTTATACAACTTGGCAACTATCTAATGCATTAGATCCAATGACAGGTCTGGGGCATTCACATTTTCCAGAAACATAAACCAGATGAACTTGCTCAGTGTTTAAGTTTATAAATCTCCTTTGCTCCATATTGTTTGTTCTCCTGACTTACTTTCTGGCTAAATATCGCTCTGACCTTTTAGTCTACATCACAATAGACTGTAACAGATGGGGAGATTAGATAGATGATCATGTTTCTGCAATCAAAGATAAACCTCCGCATTCCCCAGCGCGGGCGAAAACACGATAAAGAAGTTATACAGGTGGTGTTTTGCAAAGGTTGTATCAATGGAAAGGACAAATAACTCAGTTGAGTTGATGCAGAATACTGGTGATAAACTATCTGCTGTGCAGTTATGTGCTTGTTTTTCTCTTTTGTGTGGATTCCTTGGCATTTACATAAAGATCCTTTTGTAAACGTGATGAACTGTAGATGTAGGGTATTGCGTCTTTACACTGTAGTCTGAGAATAGAAGAACTTTAAAAGGGTTAAGCTTGAGAAGCTTGTGTTCAGGGAGCGTTATCTCGGATCCAATGACGGATGCAATACTGAAGTGACAATCAAGATAATATTAATAAAACAGGCCTTTTCCCCATTGTGCATGCAGAGGAGTGTCAACAATATCCTGTACGCACTCCATTTCATTCTCAATATCTCAGCAGTATGTATTTGTCATTCATTTGTCATCATCTGTCATTTCTGTCGAGGGAAACAAAACAAGCTCATCGAAACCCTGATAATGCAAAGCGCTGCAAAACGGGAAGCCAAACACACTCAACTATTCAACAATGTTCTTTTTCAGGCAGGTGGATGTGTCTGTCTGATGATGACTGTTTGGGTGCTGCAGGGTGTGTGGCCAGCGCCACCATGATGTATGCACACCTGCCACGGCTCCTGGCTAGCAGTCTCGCAGCTGAAACAGTGGGGGGGAGGGAAGGGGAGGCCAGGACGGAGGTAGGGGAGAGGGGTAGACGCCTTGAGGGGCAATGCTGGGGGGGGGGAGGGGAAGGGAAGGCAAAAAGAGCTAGAGAGCTGTATCCATTATTGATGGTAGTTTGGTGTACGGAGAAAGAGATCTAATGTGGCCGCCAAGGTTGTCGTGAGTGTGTAATCGACAACGACAGAGTCTCTCACTGCGCCTCTTAAGTCTTTCTCGGAGGAAGATGGTGTGCAGAGGGGAATGAAGAATTCTCCTCTGCACACCATCTTCCTCTTCTCTCCCCGTACATCCTTCCACCGTTTCCTCACACAACAGGTTGCACAAAAGAGCCTCACTGAAGCAAATTTGCGCTTATTAGTTGATACAAAGGTGAACACAATAAAATGGGAGTTGAGCTTCATCGGTCATGTTGCCAATGAAGCTTTGATTCCAGTGTGTGAATGAGTCTCCAGTTATTGATCTTCCCATTCAACAGTAAATATATAAATAAATAAATGTCCAATCCCTTTTTCAAAGATTATTTCAGTGCGACAAAGATCGTCCTCGCTGTCCGAGAGCATGTTTCCGTCATTACCACTCGTCCTTTACAACACGCCTGATGTCTGGTTTGAATTTTAGCATAAGCTCAACACTTACGCCTTGCAGCCTGGTGAGAAGAGAAGGGTGGCGGAAACAATGGAAATCAAGAGAAAGGAAAATGGTCTTCAATAAAAGACACAATGTACCTTAGGGTACTGCGGAACCCACTGAACCACAACTGTGCAACACCGTATGGAAATAAACTAAACTCCAAAGATACTTAAAGCTCATGTCTGGGGTTGCAGGTACACGGAAAGAAGCCCTGTGGACCGACACCAGCTGGGGCGGGGCCATATAACTGCACCACCGTGACGAATCTAATGCAATTACACACATCGAGGTGTTGCGGGGGGGGGGGGGGGGGGGGGGTTGACAGAGAATGATGAAGCCAACATCAAACGCAGGGTTGACAAATGGAAAGCAGGGAGCGGCTGACCGGAGGAGGAGACGGAGGGGGGAGAGGGCGGGGGAAGGAGACGGAGGGCGAGGCTGTTATTGATTGTACTGCCTGTGTTCTCGTTGTGAGGAGGGAGGGCGACGTGTGAAGAATTGAGGGCAGGGTTCGCCCCGCGGGCAGCAGTTAAAGCCCTGTGCCCCCCTGAGAACACGCCAAACTAGCCTCCAATGGGCTGCCGATTGGTCACACTGAATATTTGATTGACACGCGCACACACAACCGGTAACGACTACTAACACCCCATCCGACCCATCCCCCTCAGATAAACACAACAATGCGTTCAGGGGCTGATTGAAATTCAACAGCGAGCCTTGACGCCACAGGCACAGACAGTGGCAGAGGGGGGGGGGGGGGGGGGGGGGGGGGGGCAGTTGTGGCTCACTAGGGTCCCATAAAAAAACAGATGCTAAATCACTTAACAGCCCCTAAATTAGTTACTGGTGAATCTGCTGGGACACGGGGACACAGCGTGAATGTGCAGCGTGGTGCAAAGTCTCTGGCTGTGTAGCGCACACCACTGGAGGCTAAATGGACGACAACAAAGGGAAGATGGCCTCGCTGGAGCACATTTATTCACAACGCAAACAAGTCACTGCAAAGCTGCATCATATGACGTTAGCGTCGCCTAACTGACATTGGCAGCAGTTGCTCTAAGCTCCACTCTGAAGGACTACCTCGCCTCTCGTCTCATGAGCACCCAAAATCAATTTATCGGAAACGAGGACATGAGCGGCTGGTGACTGACAATGCCATGTGTGCATCTCATTTTCTCCGAGGGAGGCTTAGCTGCAGGATTTATCGCCACCTCTGATCTCATTTCCTTTTCATATGCTATTAAATCCTAGGTGCAGCAGACGTTTGGAATAATACACACAGTGTGGTCAGCCCGCTCAGATTGGACTCCTAGAATTAATCTGGGAAAATCCTCAATGCCAACCTGCTTAGGGGGTAAACCGAATATCAATTACACTAAGCACAGAATGTGGGCCAGATCACCGCTGATCCCTTCCCCAACAATTAAACCAGAATGGCAATCTGGAAACTGGTTCATTGGATTCTTGGTGTGTAATTGGCATTTATTAACTTAAAGCTCAGCAGATGCTCATGGAAGAAACAGCTCACGGAGAGAAAGTGGGCTCCGAAGACTGCTACACGCAAACACACACGGCTGAATTTTGTCTCATGAGAAGTAGGATTGGTAGTAGTAACCTAAATCCCAACAACATTACCAATCTTCTCTGAATGCAGGTCAGCTCAAATATGCTCTGCACTCAAGGGCAAAACAACTTTCCCCTGCAGGGCTTCTCAGGTGACATCTTAAGTAACGCCGTCTGCCTGTGAGTCACACCTGCATTCCACAAGAGGAAAACACGAGGATGTTGCAGCCAGGTGAGGTTAGCGAACAGTAAACAGGATGACACAGAGGACTGCGAAGGGATTCACAAAGCACCTATGGTACCACAACAATGGGTGACATGTTTGTCTCATGTACTCAGTGCTATGCGTTTGATTGTATGCAAGCCGGCATGAGGCAGTCCTGGATTCAAACTGTGAAGCTCCAATTTCACACAAACTGGGTCAGTTAGGACATGGCCAAAACAGCCCCACAAAAAATGACATTATGCCTCATTAGCAGGTTTGTTTTTCGTTCCACACCTACTGTATGCTACCTTTGAGCTATTTTCAACTAACAAAGAGAAAAGTCAGCTTTTATCACCCAACCTAGTTTGGTCAATTAGGAGCACAATGAGCATCCTGCACACTCCTGTGCGAGTACAGTTCATTTCCTGCCATTATTGCTCCAAGTGCTGGGCTCATTCAAAAGTGGATGAAATGGGGGGGGGGGGGGGGGGGGCAGACACTATTTACTCAGCGGGGAGAGACATGAGCCCCTGGCTTCCTAATGGCTTCCTGCATTTCACACAATTGTTTCCCCTCAGGAAATATTATCAATACAGACTGCTGCCTCGCTCAACAAAACAAAAAAAAATAACACACCACACGAATACTGTGCTTTAATTAAGTATCTCTGAATGGGATGATCTTTCTTTTTTTTGTTCCTTAAACTAACATTTCCAAAAGAGGCAGCCCTGTGGAGCGTTCAACCTCGCTGACTACGAGCACGCCAGCTTGCCAAGCTACACTCAAAAGGTGCAGTACGACTGCAACGCCGTTGCATTTACCGGTTGTGTGTGTATTTAATCAATGCAGAGAAAGAAAACACAACGTTGCATTTAAAAGAGCAGTTAGGTTACGAGCTGGAGCTCATCTTTGGTGCCTCTGAAGAAAATCCAGCAGACTCCTAGATGTGCTAGCTTTCTTGCTGGATTAGCGCAGTTTTAGAGTTGCTGGCTTTTGAGCGACACCAGATGTTTCCCTGCTTCTAGCCTCTGTGAGAAGCTACACCAAACACATCAAAGCTCTATCCCAATATTAAATGCCCAATCATTAAGTTATTTAAAATCATCAAACTCAAACTCTTGGTCACCCAAAAGGGAATTTCCCAAAATGTCAGAGTATTCCTTTAAGTACATTTAAATGGCATGGCGAATCAGATGAGGCCCATGAGGTGATAACGGAACAAAACGACCCGTGGATTTGTATAAAACGTCCTAAATAAAGGGTAATATCAAGGGAAAGAAGCCTTCACATCTTCACGACCACCAGTTGTATTTCTGATGCTCAATTTGAGAAAGGGTTGACACCGTTAACCTTCTACACAGCATACACATGAACCACAGGTATGTGTGGGACTAGCAGAAACACAGCCCATCTAGCACGCGAGGAATCTTCCCCCGAGCGCTTCACTATCGGCGTTGAGCCAGGAGGGGATATCCTCGCCTCTTCTTTGAAGTCTGTGTGGGAGACAGGCGAAATGGGAACGGGGCAGCCATCGCGAGCCGGAGCCAAGAGGCTAGCTATTGCGAGGTCAGCCAATTTATTTCTCATTGGAAATTAATTACCGACGTACCCAGTGCGGGGGGCCGAGCCACGGCGTCGCTAGGCATCCCGTGCATCGCCCCCACGGGGAGCACTTGAACCCCTGACCCCTCCCACCACGGTCGTTTGGGGCCAGTCGTTTTGACATGGCCCTGGCCCAGAGACACCGCCCCGCAAGGCTGGGAATGCAGTGGCACTGTGGGGGGATTGGGAGAGGGACAAAGAAGGGGAAGAGGGGCTCCACTGACTCAGGGCTCATTGGGTTCGAGAGCTTCATTATTAAGTCCCCTGTCACTCTGCAACCAAAAGCACCCCACGGGCCGGCGGTGGCTAATAAAACCACCACCCTTTATACCTCAAGACCACTTCTGACATCTTCCTTTGAGGAGAAATTAAAGTATTCACGTCTTTCGTTGAATGAACCGCCGCTTCACGCCGAACACGGGCCGACGAGAAGTGCCAAAACAGACTTTAATTTAGCTGCTTTCACACCTGCTTAATTAGATAATGTTGGGTGAATTTTCATTTAGACCTGCTACACTTCACAACAATATTATACGGCATATGGCACAAACAGACTGCAGGACATATTTGAGGATCTTTGTGTGTGTGCTCTTTGAGTGAATTTGTTCAGCGGGTGTCCTGAAAGCTTGAATGACATGCTTATGCACTCAAGACTAATTTAGACCCTCCAGGTAACCAAATTTAGACCTTTGAACTTTGAAAGCAGAAAGAGCATTTTGGCTTTTTCCAAACCGGTAATTTGAGCACTTGGACTGTTTGGGTGCAGAACCAAAAAAAAAAAAAAAAAAGTTTATTTAAGAGCTCACTGTCCTTCACGAGAGAAAAATACATATTCAAGTCCTCAGTAATGGTTCTACCTAATGGTTATTGCTAATGTGTGACGAGCAGAGTGTCCACATTTCATTCAGGAAAAGAACGCTTCTGCTGAATGTGGGACCGTGCTGCATACACGTGATCCTTTCACTGGCTGTTAATGCTCTCATCACGCCAATGTATGCATGTATTTAATTCTCTGCATCCACACAATCTGATTATAACAACCATGCATCCACACTGCACCACCTGTCAGCTCTCTCAAGGTCTTTGCCTTCCCCCACTCGGCTGGATTGCTTCCTGACAGTCAACAACAATTATGATAATCGAATAATCATTTGAGCCAATTTATCAAGCAATAAAAACAAATGCAAAAACAAACATTCCAGCTTCTCAAATGTGACCATTTGCTGCTTTTCTTATAATAAATACAATAATTATCTTATAATCATAGTAAATTGAATATATTTGGGTTTTGTGTGTCTGATGAGCAGACAAAACAAGCAAAGGAAAGAGGCCTTCATTGGGTCTTGGGCTCTGGGAAATTCTGACTTTACGGACCAAACGATTAATCAACCAATCAAAAAATAACAACAGATAAAGCAATAATGAAAATAATTGTTGCAGCCCTATTAAATTAAAAACTCAAGCCACACTGGAAATCAGGCTTGGAAGAAAAAGCCAATTACTGTGTGCCCAAACATGTCACTGCACCTCGTCCTAGCGTGATGGAAAAGGAGGGAATAAATGAACAGACAAGTTCAGCTGCAGTCGTTAATATTCATCTCCCTGTGTTCTTGATGGGACACCTCATTAAGAATCTGTTGGCAGCAGCTGGCTTGCTATCCCACCCCATTACTGCCCCACCACGACAAAAAAAAAAACCCTGCCATTGGCCCACCCGCCCCATCCCCCGCTCCAAACACGTCCCTCGTGTCTCATATGACATCTGTGTCTCGAGGTCCTGTGAAGGAATGCTGCCTGCCTGCCTGCCTGCTAGCCCTCCGCAGGTGCTCCCCGCCATCCATTCTGCAGCCATACTGGTGCTGTGACTGAGTGACCTGTCGCGGGCTGAGAAGTCGTGCATGGGGGGGGGGGTCAAGGTTCAAGGGACAGTGGTTAGGGAATCAGAGGGAATTCATGCAGCTGCTTTCCATCACTGCCCGTCGTGTACACTTTAAAGCCGGATGGAGAAAATAAAACATCCTCACCTCTAGGAGCTTATATGGCCCCCTGCCGTCACCTGCTTATCCTCCTCACCGAGCTCGCCCTCCTCTTCCACCTCCGCATCAGACGGAGGAAGGTCGTGTCCGTATTTAGACACCGCTCAAGAGACTGCGTCGTCCCAGATGCCGCTCTCAGGTTCTGTGCGGCTTCATCCAGCAGCCATTGAAACTACAGCTGTACTGCGTGTGTGATTTTGGCATGGCGCCACGGAAAGTCAAGACAATTATTCTCCACAATGTAGTCATCCCAGGAATGTCATCAGCAGAGCAAACAGGAGAAATGCTCCGAGTCATAATGTCATAATGTGACAATTGTGCAATCTCCCTCTGTGTTGTGTAAGCCCGTCAGTAATCCAACTTGTTCCTCACTGTCTGCCAGTCTTTTATCAGACTCTATAAAACAGACAGTCCCCCAAAAGGCCAAGGGCCAGACTCCACATTAGGAAAAGGACACTCATAACTGAGGTAAGGGAGTGGAATCTCATTTTATTGCCATAACCGCTGTCGTCCAGGTGCATGGCCACATAGGGGCCTCACGTCCAAAAGGAATGAGGGCCACCTCAAAGAGCATTCAGTTCAAAACAACTCTGTCACTTTGAGAATGTGAACAAGTCTTGCATGAAATGACAAATCACGAGCAAAGAAGACGTATCCAGGAGCTCCTGTTTCTGATATTGTAATGAAGAGAAGAAGCCCCGATACCTCAGTTAAAGCCTGACATTTTCATCAACAGCAGAATTTATTCAACACCGTTTTACAGTAAATCAAATTTCAACAACCAATTAGCATTTTCTAAAGCCGTGAAATATTTATATGAAAGACAAAAAAAGGCCATCATCTCTCAAGTAAGTGCTGCTGAGGGACACATTTACTCGGCCGAGAAAGCAGAATCAAAAGAGACGGCCAATTCCATTACATCATGGCAATGCATTAAAAAAAGGCTTACAGCGGTAATTTCTCCATTTCTGCTGCCTCTCTTGACCTCCGTCAGTTTCAGATGAGCTCAGAGTTGAGGAGGAAGTGGCTCCAATAACACGGTCAGAAGTCGGTGGAGCCCCATGCCAAAAGGAGAGCTCACAGCGGCACAAAGGAGCCTCTATCTAACGCGGAACGTTTCAAGGAATCGTCTCAGCCTGGATTTTAGCAGCAGAAACAGCAGCTAATACCGGGAGAAGTTGTTCCAGGGGTCACCGTAGCGGCAGGTGAGATCAACACAAAGCCTGGGAGGTTGACCGGAGAGGCTCCGAGAAGAACCGGGACACTTGTTGGTGTATACACGACGAGGACAGAGCCTCCACCGGTCTTAACGTGAAACCCCAAACTAGGGCTGGGCGATATGGCCTAAAAAAAAAATCTCCGATTTTTTTACAAAAAATCCGATTCACGATTTAAATCGATTTTTTTCCCCCAAAATTTTTTGCAGATGACAGAAGCTGTTGAAAACAATTTTTTCTTTTATTTTGTGATGATTTTCCCAAGTAGGTTGATAAAAATAAAGTGCAAACAAAACCTGAACATTGTAGAAAGGTGCCTGTAGTATACAAAAAGTATTTGGTCACTCTTTTGTTTGCCTGAATCATTTAAATATAAAATTAAATTAAACATAACATTAAATGGCATTAAATAGTAGCCTTCCATTGTAAACAACTGTGCAAATGTAACTTTTTACAGTAAGCTTTTCTAACTGAATACACTGATACAAACACAGCATGAAATAAAATGTATATGACCCTTTAACATTCACATTTTCAAAAGTGCAACATCTGATCTAACATCAACATAACATATTTTGCACAGTAAATAAGTGCATGTAAACAAAATCAAGTGCATTCACAACATAACCAACAGTATTAAACAGTAGTGCATGTTTTTTCTAAATATTTTTTGCCAGGAAGACAAGCCTGTCTACTACCTCTGGCTTCAGGCATGCACGGTGGCATGTAACAATGCCCCCCCCACACACTGAAAAGCCTCTCAGAGGGGGCACTTGTAGCTGGCACAGAGAGGTATTTCTTTGCTAAAGTACTTAGCCTTGGAAAGTTAAGTTGGTGACGCTTCCACCAGTCAAGTGGATCGGTGTCTGGGTCAACCTGCTGGACCACAGGTCAGTTGTTGCGGAGTAGAATGACATCCCCTCCAGCTCCGCAGAGATCCTTTGGCGTGTACTATTGTACAGCCGAGGCAAGGCAACGTCAGAAAAATGTTTACGGCTTGGTAGCACGTACCTGGGGTCCAAAGCTTTGAGACGGTGAATAAACCCCGGCTTTTCCACGGTGTATATGGGCACCATATCTTTTGCGATATACATCGCGACTGCATCCGTGATGGCTTTCCACCGGGCACTCTTCTTCTCATGCGGAGTACAGTTGGTGAATGTCTCCAAAATGCTGGGTTGTTTTTGTGAGGTGGCGGCGGCAGCAGTGAAGCTGCTGGCCGCCATTGTTTTAGTTTGTAAACAATGCGCGCGCACTCTACTACGGGAAAAAGGGGTGGGGGCGATTTTCTCGATTTTCAATAAAACACATCGCCTTAAAGCACACATTCGAATTAATCGATTAAATCGATTTATCGCCCAGCCCTACCCCAAACTGTTTAAACTTAAGACTCAACAATCCAGAACGCCGCTGTGCTTCGCATGCCGAGTCCGCGTCATGGAAAAGTACAGAGCAGGACAAAAAAGAATCACACTTTCTATTCTCGCCGAGGCCTAAACACACGACGCCTACCACGCTTGAAAGTTACGTGGTTTTTATGGATTTCCACTCCAGAATCTGGACAAACTGTTTTTTTGCCTTGTAAAATGAAAAAAATACAGAAAGTTCAAACTGAATTGTTTTGGCACTGCTCGCCAAAGTCGGAGCAGCTCATCTTCTATTCAAAGCGTTGAGTAGAAGTTGAGCACTGGTAATAGGACGTGTGCCATCTAGGGCTTAGCAGTGCGCATGTCAATATGGTCCAATGGAAAACATCAGGTTTTGATCTATGTGAATCTTATCAAATCTTATCCAGAGCACATTTTTCCGTCTTTAACTAAAGACATATTTGCCAGTAATAATACACGCGGCGAGGCAATCAATGCATGCTTTTCTCAAAATGTGTGCCAACCGCATAATCCTGAATCAATGACACCCGGTTTGCTAGTTAGCCGCGATACAGAATAAACACACGCCGTGAATCAGAATGGTCTAATTTCTTCTCAGTGAAAGTAGGTAAACACTTTTTTTCCGCCTAAATGCTGGAAAGTCGGGGAAACTTTCTGAACCTTGTTGATGAAACAGCTGTTCAACCCCAGATGGGTGGCAAACGCCTCTACAAACACCCTCCCAAACATACACACACACACACACACACACACAAACATCCCATCATGTCCAGAGCGGCCAAGAGCCACAGGCCAGGCACCAGATGATGGCAGCCGGCTCGATTGAGCAGCGCTCACAATCCTCCCTCTGTGACCGACTGGCCCCACACCCTTCACATGAAAAGTTCCTTTGACTGAACGACGGCTGAGAGGCGCTGTGTGTTCGTGGGTGATTGATACTTTATGAGTGAGTGCAAGATGTCTCCCGCATGCACACACTGGTAAACTCAAACAAACAATACGACGGGTTAAATGTTTTGAGGTTAGAAACGACAAGACGAGCTAATTTGGCGTATGAGATAGTTCATCACTGATCTCAACTTGTACTGCTAGAGCAGAGGAGGATCCACAAAGACGAGCCCTGGGAATAACAAGATGCACGATGTATAATGGACAATTCTAGTGAACAAATCATTGTATCGGGAAAAAGTTGCATTGATTCTTGTTTGCGTGCGTTATCTTTGAAGCACGAGCTACTTAACGACTGCACTACAGCGTGGAACTACACGGCGGAGAAGACCTTCATGTTAATTCATCACACCCTGGACGTCCTCCAAGGAAGACGGCGGAGAACGACTTCTTGTCTGAGAGAGCTGCAGGGTGTTTGAACTGCAGCAGGTACAGCCGGCGCAACCCGACGGAGGTTATTAATCTTCCAAGAAGAATACAAGTCGCTCTACATTTACGTCAAGGGCGGCTGCCAGGAATGAAAACCAGCCACCTCACAATCACATAAAATATACACTGCGCTAATTCTATGCGAGGTTATTAAAGAGTAACAACTGATTGGGTCAGGAGTCTTAATAAATCAAAAGGAATTATAGGAAAAATTTGTGGTCACCTGTTCTTTTTGTTTACACTTATAACATAAAGGCTGAGCTGCACATTCGTCTTTCTAACGTGCTCCTGCTTCCTGTTTGAGTCATTACGCTTAAAGCGTTGAATCATTTTCGTGTTTTTTCCTTCCTTCTCTGAAGTCTGTAAGCAGTTGTCTCAAAGTGACGGTTGTTTGTCTTCTTACACGTTTATGTAACCGTTATGAGATGCCATTGTTGTAGATAATCTCTTCCTCAATATTGAAACATCCCACATCGCTTTTCAAACCAGCAACAAAAACACGCTGTACGTCTGCTTTGAAATATCAATAGATTTGATTTGAGAGACAAACAAAAATACTAAAGAAACCCAGCCTTGTCCTTCAAGTGGTTGGTAATCACTGAAAAGTCAAGAACTTCATTTAAAAACGTAAAAAGAATTTTTTTTTAATAAAAAGCTCGATTTTATTCTAATCGGAAAAGTCTGTAATATGCCCCCCCCCAGGGCTGTAAAAGCAGTCCAGTGTATAACAGAGCCTTGCACTCATTAGTCCGGGCTCATCTGACAAGCACAGCTTGCATGTGTCATAATCCTGTGCAGCTGCCACTACCGACAGGAGACACCACGGCAGGAGCTCGGCAGAACCAAAATAGCAAAAGTTTGGGGAAAATTTTTCGAGGCAAAACGTCCTCGCTGTCCTTGCATGCCACAAAGCCCATTGCTTCAAGGTTTCGCTCGAATGCCAGGCCAGCGGTAGAATTCTTCTTTCGCTTGCAGTACACTACTTAAATCCAACATCAATACGCTCACTGCCATTTTGCTGCCGTCATGCTGCAGTTAGCACCGAAACGCTGGAGCTTGACTGCTGCAGTTTGTCCTTATGCAGTAAAAGACGGGACAGTGCCACGCTGTCCTGGAGAACACGACCAACTGTGATTGCAGTCTTGCAGGACATAAATATTACAGTGTCATGCTGTAGGACTACAACCTTCACTTACAAGTCTTTCTGGCCGTCTTGGGCGTTGCTTCAGTAAACAGCGGTGCTGGTGTTTGCGTGTCATGATGGTGAACTATTTGTTTTGGTTAAGCATAAACCTCCACGTACAATGGCAAGCCCACTGCAACATGAAACCGCATATAGCTTAAGAAATGTGTGCAGAAATGTTTTCGTCGAAAGGCGAAGCCTTGAGAGCATTTGATAAGATGTTATCAGTGCAGATTCTCGCCAAATCACACGGGCAGTATGGACGGCGTTATAGCTTCTGGGCACGATCTAACTTTTTTTCAAACTCCCAGCAAATGTGTTTCCGCTTTTTTTTTTAAAGTTTTGACATGAAAGGGCCAGCACACACAAAGAAGACCCATGGCAGCCGGATCGGAAAGGCGCTGCGTCTGACAGCGTTTTAGTCACAGCAGGAACCTCGGAGGCTGAAAGAAGTTGGGCTTTTAAGAGGAGCGCACTTGATGTGAGCCGATTTCTGTGAACCGACCAATCATAAAACACCAAATAGGCTGGCGTTTCAAAGTACAGAGAAAAGGGATGGTCCAGGACAACACCCACACCCCATTCGCACCACATTCCATCAAAGGCACAGACACAATGTTTCCAACATCCCCAAATAGTTTTCCGTGCTTTTTACAGCGGTGTAGACACATTCACCGTACGCCACCTGTCGTACAACAACCTCAGAGAGCAGGAACACAGAGGAACGTTTGTACAACATACACACCTGTAAGGCTGGGCAACACAGTTACAATTAAAATTCACAATATCAATATTGCCCCGATATCAGAATGTATGGAAATATGGGACATTTTAGATAAATCAAATAAGATAAACTCGTGCAATGAACAGTGGATTGTTTTACAGATGGTTTACAACATACAACAGGAAATACTTGAAAGGTTATATCAAGGAAAACCACAACAAGTACAAAATAAATGAATACAAATAGCTGAATGTGGGTGAAACTACATACAGCTCTGAGAAAGTCTTTCAAGGCCAATGATTGTGTCCCAGAATCAGCTGGTAAACAGGCTCCGTTGGAGACAGGAAGAGCAGACTTCAATCATGTTTCTTTGCGCCATACAAGAAGCAGAAGCGGCTCCGATTGAGGCAATTTCATCTGAGATGGAAGGCAGCAGAAGCCATGGACTTGTCCATGAGCCGCTCTGGGTTTTAGACCATGACCCTCGGCTTCTCTTAACTCAAAACAGCGTTCCCTACACTATCGCAAGCAACCAGCCAGCCCATGTCTCAAACACACAGCGGGCTAACAATGACAGTTAGAGAAGCGGTTTTAAACAGCGTGCAGAACAGCAATCAATAAACATACGGGGGGGGGGGGAACTATTAAAATTTAGCGTGGAGAGAGAAATTCATGTTGATTCAATCTGGTGTACAAGCATTCCACCTCCAGACACACAGCTGGCGCGTGATCGTTTGATGCGTTGAGAAACGGGATCCAACTGTGTGCGTTTAAAAGGTGTGCGTTATTTCCATCATGGTGCAAAATCCTGCTAATACATAATCCACTAATTCCTGATGATTTGCCACAAGTTTCCCGCCAAAAAACTAAATTTTTGATTTACATTTAAGATTATATTTGAACACGTCGACAACATAATTTACCTTCGCAAAACACTAATTTTTGCTTAACATACCTTGAATGCATCATAATGTAACTCAATGCAACCTCAATGCGCTATTAGCCGCTAGCGCCGTTTGTTGGCATCCGTTGTTAAAAAAATGAATTGTACCGTCATGCTTTCAGAATTTGGGCATTGACTTGGTACCAAAGTATCATTTCTCATGATATCCCGAGTAGGCTCTGCTTTAAATACAGCTGAAAGCGGATGATTGCACTGAACCCCAATCAACGAAGAGATGCAACAACAGATGTGATGCCGTCTATTAAGAGGATATCGATCCACCTCTCCCTCTGCCAATTACACGTGATAAACTGCTGTGACAGTTGGGGCAAAGTATTTCGATAATTGCCGCCATTTACCTCCAAAAAAACCCTGGAAAAAAAATGCGTTGATATTCTCAACTGTGATCCCAAACTGCTGACCTCACCACGCCGCCTGTAACATGAGGACACAAACTGAGGCTCCGCATCATTGTCCACAGCAGACCAGCAGCTTCTGATGGGGGGGGGGGGGGGGGGTTGCTTTCATTAGTGAAACAGATGAATCAAACACGCCAAGTGCGCAATTACCCGTCTCTCAGTGGATGGAGGTCATTAGGACTTTTATGAACCCATAAATAAATGATCAGTACAACAGCACTCTCTATATGGCAGAGACAACAGGTGACTCTGCATGACACCCACTCTCAACTCATCACGGGACGATGCGGACATGTCGAAAAGATGCATTTATTTCCGCTAAACAATTTGTTTAAATGGCTAGAGGTGAACATTTCAGTACACTTGGCATACAGATCACGCTGTGACACGAAGGCGATAACTGAAATATTCCTGAAATTCAGGATGACCGAGATCCAACTCTAATCCTTCTTTTCCCCCACAAACTGGGATTTGGGACCACCAGGGCTTCCCGGACACAACAACACAAAGGGTGGTAAATGATGTTCTTAGCAGCAGAGTCCACAGGGAAGACCTTAAATGCGCCAAAGAAAACAACAGTTGTTTATTAAGTCAGTGTTGCGTCCGAGGTGGCATGCGAGGATAAAACCCTGGCGAGTGGTCGGTAGGAGCAGGGAGGGTTCCCAAATGTTGACACATTTCAGCAGGTTATTTGCATTGTCCGCTGGGAGACAATCAGCCCACTATTCCCTCCCAGCAGGATTACAGAGATAAGATAGCGCCTAAATGGATTTTACACTCCCCCAACAGGGACTTATCTACAAAAGCCAAACTTTTTAGAGCATTTTTCTTTTTTTTTAAGTTAACTTGAAAAGGCTAGAGGAGGAAGCGGTGAAAATGGAAGCAGTTCGGCTGAAGTTTTACAAGTTATTTTAAAGTAAAACAAAGAAGTTAGTGACTATCTATTATCTATATGCCCCTAAACCAAGTGAGACTGAAACTCTTAGGGCTGCAACATGCCAACTTTGAGAAAGATAAGTTCTGGCCTCAGTCAGGACCTCAAAGAAATGTGTTTTGAATAAACAGATATTTTCAGAGATGGGGACCCCACAATTAGTAATTTGAGACTCTCTGCATGTGGGTCCCAGTCCAATTCTCTGGAATCAATCAAAGCTCCCAGAGGAACTCCCTGGTCCCCTTAATCTCCTGGTTTTATTACTTTCCAGACAGTCGGCCTGTTTTACCCTACCCCCATCTTTCCCTTTTGTACTGATCTCCAGCAAAGCCAAGGAGGGGCTTTTTTTTCCCCTTCTCCCTCTCTATCTCCCCTTCCACCACTGCAGAGTGCTTTTCATGCAGGAGAGAGTCTTTCATCAGGCTCCACACGCAACAGAGCCCAACAGCTAGCACAGGCCTGTCACTCAAAGGCCCGTCTTCTATGCACATTATTTTTCAAATAAACACTGTTTCAAAGGCACATGGTCTGCCTTTTCTTTTTTCAAACACACACATGAACACATGAGCTGTGCACTCCAATCACTGCTGGAAACACGTTTTTTTCTTCTCTCATGGCTTTCCAATTAATCTCAGGCACCCCGAGTGCGTGTAACAGATCGGGGTGAGACACATACCGACTCTAATCAATACCTGTAATATGAATAAAACACTTAATATCAGTGAAATGGCTCACTACACAATACCATCATAAGAGACGCCAGTTCCCTCACTTCAAAACAATTAACAGAAGCTAAATTAATTGGAGTCTGTTTATCCATCAGCTAAGCATGTATTGACGCCCGGGTAATGAGATGTCTGCTGGACTGATGATGCTGGCTTATTACCTCAACAGTGCGCACTAATGACTTTGTATTTTTTTTTTTCCAAATGCAAGTTGCTGGCATCCTTACCATTCCCATGACCACAGAGCGCGCGCGCGCACACACACACACACACACACGCGCTGTTTAGCTTTACAACAAAAAAAAATCTAAAACGCGCAGAACCCAAAAAGACACATTTGTGTGAACAACTAGAACCGCGTGTGTACGAATCCTGTGAAAGACAAACAGAGAACACATATCAGCAGTTCTGCCTCAATAAGCCTGCAGACAAAAGGACGGAGTGGGGTAGAAGAGAGAGAAAGCGTGTTGCTTCCCTGCTTTCAACGGGGCCGGTCCAGGACTACATGTCTGCTGTGGGAAAAGCCTTTTAAAGTTGTGTAAATGGTAACAGCAGAATGAGCTACCGAGCTCCATGTCTGACTTCCAGAGCTTGCATTCCGTGTGCCTTTTTTTTTTTTTTTTTTTTAAACAACTCGTGATACAATGTCAGTAGATTTGTACATTCGAGGCGTAAACACGCAGACAGACAGCAGAACAACTCGCAGTGTATTCAAGACATTTACCTTTGTCGACATGCTTTGCCGCGGTGGTCTCCGGGTAGAGAAAGGTGAGACAGAGGAGAGAGAGGAGCGACAGAGCTCCCCGCTCGGCCATCACTTTTCACAAATAAATCGTTGCAGGCTTCAGGAACCCCGGAGTAGCTTTAAAAAAGAAAAAGAAAAAAAATCCTTAAAATCCCCGGCCGCCTCCTGCAAATGCACAAGCGGAAAAAAAAAAAAGTTCAAAGTCCTAAAATGTGCAGAAACATCCGGAGCCAGGTACTTTTAAAACTGTCCGGATGAAACATGTAGCTGGAAAGAGGGAGCCGCAGGTTAGAGGCACTGTTTTCTCAACTTGCTTCGAGGCAGAGGTCGGAGGGAAAAAAAAAACACTGAAATCAATCCACAGCCACGGAGGCGCAGCGTAAGGACGAAAAGATGTTGTGGGCGACTGAGCACCGACGCGCCGACTTAACTACTCCGATATATGTCAAGCGCGGAAAACAGCATTAAAAAAAAAAGAGCTCAGCCGGAGAAACGATACGATCCGACCAGAAGGAGAAATCTCCGCCGCGGCCAGCTCACCACGGACGGGACGTAAGAGAGCAGCGTGTTGGAGGGCTGGATCTCCACCGGCTCCCCGGAAAACAGGGTGTGGAGTCCCACGCAAGTTTGGATCCTGGCCGCCTGTGTGCGCTAAGGCAAGAACTAAAATATGGTGATGGATTTCAATCCAAAGGAAACACCTCACCTTTACGCCGCAGGTGTGCTAAAATGATGCGCAAATTCAAAAAAAACAATTAAAGCATTAATAACAAGTTAATATTAACTTGATGTCCAAAACACACCCGCTGTATTTCCACAAGTTCTGTCTCATTAAAAGACAAAATAACAATAATGTTGACGAACTGTAAATAACAGTTTGGGACATTAGTGCCAAACCCAATGAGAACAAAGTCTGAGCTCTTTTCATCTTTTGTAAGTTCAGTCTCCGTTGTGTTTCTTGACTCATCTTAACTGTTAAATCTCACGAATTTAACGCTTTATATTGTGTACATGGCTCCCTAATATGTGCCTCTTACATCATATTTCTTTCTTTTGCACTGGTGATTACAGTTTGTTAATGTTTTGCTAAAGGCCACACGTACCCCTCTTTCCAGATTTTCGAAACACTTTACTTCTCAACTTGAATGACAAATATTCGGACTTTTGACAATAAATAAGATTTACGCTCTATCTTGGTGCAACTCAAGCAAAGATGGCGGCCGGAAGTGGCATATCTCCTTATGAGTAGGCTATGATGCAATAAGATAGTAATGTATAAAAATATAATACAGTACCAATACAAATAAATTGACACAATAATACAACTTAACATTTTGAGTAGCAGTAAACCTATAAGACAAGTGGACATTTACATTCTTTGTCTGGTTGAAGTAAAAGAGTCCAAAAGTCACCAAAAACCAAAACGCTACAGCAAAGCATTTGGCTTATAGCCCATTTGTCTTTGATCTATGCGTTCTTTAAAACACAATTCTCAAATGTAAAAGTGACGATCATGTGACAGGTGCAGAGGGGCTGAATGCTCCGAGCACAAGCAAACGGTCGGCTATCTGCCCAGCAACAGCCTACGATAAAATAATGACAAAGAGAACTGCAAGGTGCGTTTGTCGATGTTGTTTCTATTGGAACTGGAAGAGCAATTTGACAAGCTAATGCTAAAGGCTTGTGGCTGTAGAGTTATTCTGCCTCTTTCGTCAAACAACGCTTTCATTTTTCTCACAGTTGACTGGAAACCACGGCCTTTTCATTTTAGACTAAACTCACCGCACTCAAGCTTGTTCCCATTTCTACATTAAAGTCGTGATGAATTAAATGGTGTGCCGACTCAAAATGTTGTGTCAACATCAAGGCTGAATACGCCTAAATTATCAGCAGAACAGTGAATATGCTGTACTCCTGCACCGTTTATATCATCATGGTTGTTTTCTGCATCGTTTGTGTCCGCACCGTGTGTGTTGTAAAAACTGAGCCATAAAAGTTTATGTCAGACTATGTTCAGCAAATAAAAATGTGGATAAACTGAATTTAGGTGGATTTGCCCTTCCACCGCAAGTGAGTCATGGTCCTCATGGGGACATCGACTGACAAGCAGTAAAACGTGATCTTAATTCATGCCACGGGAGTCCTGTAGATCCAGCAGTCCTGAGCTCAATAGCAGTGAATCTAGTGAACCACAGTCTCTTAAAGCCTAATCCTGTGATTCATAGTAGACCGACAGAGCAAGTAGTGATCCACCATGCCCATTGCAGCTGTCCTCATAAGTAGTTTACACACAGCCCAAATAATGGGAACATTTGTTCCTGTTTGGAATATAATTCACAGAAACCCCATGCACACGCAGAGGTCAACATCTGTATCTCCCAGAAGATGATGTCACATGGTGGCATTACAAGTTGCTTAAAATAATCCTGTATGTGTGTGTGTGTGTGTGTGTGTGTGGTTATAGGACAGGGGATGAAGTGAAGGAGAGGAGGAAGTAAACATTGTCGTTTGTCGTGATACGGGATTGAAAGCCTATTCAGCCATGGTGAAAAAGTAATTTGCGTCACTCCACTTTTTGAAGAAGGCCCTGTATTTGTCGGTATAGGCTCCAAAAAGTTTGTTTGGAGCAGACTTATGACGGCAAAGAAAACAAGTGCTGTATTGTCCTTCAGCTTGTGATGAGGCTTTTAGGGAGAAGGGGAAAGGGAAGGGTGGCCTGTTAAGAAACGCTGCTGTATCACCCAATAAAACACTCAGACCCATGGAACAGCTCCCCCCACTGGTGTGAGTAATCCATGACATATTAATCATGACCATTTCCCCCCATGGGCATGACAAGAGCCTCTTTTTGTTTGGCGTCTCTGTAGCTGCCCTGGACCTGTTCTCATTTGAACCGTCAAACGTTTTCACTCTCAATTAATGACGCTTTCTTTCGGCTTCAGTGATTGCATGGTGTGCCTCAAGGCTCTCCTCTTGGGCCAACTATTTTTTTTTCTGTATACCTTTGTCATGTTATTTCTCATCTTTTTTGAATTCTGTCACAAATATCGTCATATCTCTTTGGTAAACTAAATAATTTCAGTTAATTGTGATTATTATACCTCTTTGGTTGCCGTCACCCAGTTCATACAAACTTGGTATCCTTGTTATTGGCCCTGAACACATCTCAAGGAAACTAGGACACACAGCGCAGCTCAGAAGGACTGTAGAGGAGAAAGCATGCATGATTTAACGTGCCATCTGTAAATAATGGCATGCGTCATACTGGGCAGTATAGGGGGCAGACAGGCTAATTATAAGCGCTTTTAAATCAAAGTGCTTTTCAACAAATTAGTATTAATGCAAGTGAGAAACTGAGCAGCATACTACACAACTGGGTTTATCTTTTTTAGGAATATTTAGCAATCACTTATTCATGATGATACACTAATACCTTTTAATAATCCTGCTTTAACCTCAGAATTGAATTGGAGGATCTGGTCAGACTGTGCCAAATGTTTTATTATGCGCCAATAAGTCAAGAATCAAGACGTATTATATCACATCATATCTGCTTATGTTTTTCTACACTGGTTGCCAATGATTTAAGAATCTAGGCAAGATACAAATGTGTTTTTATAAGAGTGCTTCAGATTTACATATGAAGGATTTAATCCTTAAAAAAAAGTAAGTCTCAAATCACAACATTTCTGCCAACACTACGTGAAACACCGCCACATCTTTTTACAATATGCTCTGCTCTTTATAATGAAGCAGTATATTCCACAGCAGACCCGCCTGTTAAAGTCAGTTGACATCCACGGCCCAATTATATTATGTACACGCACACAGCTGGGCTCAAACTCGCTTCTAGTTCCCGAACAGTGTGTGTGTTTCTATTCCCACGGCCTGATGCTCTGCGTTCTGAGAACATATTTCTTGCAGATTAAAGAACAAGGTCATACCAAATCTCAAATCTCCAACATTAAGGAGATATTTCACATGATGAATCAAGTAATGGCAACCATGCAGTCGAGGAAATGGCCATGTTAGTGCACGGAAAGGACGGTGGATTAACTTGCACTTGAAGCAGCTGTTGAGCGTAATATTTCAAACGTTTCTAAGTATTTTGAACTCTTTTTGAAAGCAGCAATCACATGTACAGTACAACACATCCAGGCCTCATTAAGTTGCATGGATGAGTGTATTTTTCAAAAGGCTGCGAGGATGTACTGCTGCTGCCTTTAGTTTAGTGAGTGGAGGGAGAAAAAAAAGCTTAGCCAGTAGATTCAAGGGGAATCTACATTTTATCACTTTTATATCTAATAATAATTGGATACCACATTATTAAATCATTTCACCCCCTCTTTAATATTACCATGAACAATATCCAATCATTTCACAAAATTAGCAAATCAATTAAAACGTTTGGTGTGGATCACCAATACTGGCATAGAGTTGAACGTGATCCCATCATGATCATGATCCTGATCTTATTTAGATCCAGATTAAGAGGCACAAGGCTCAGCTCACAGCAGAGCCGGATGAACAGTCCCTTGCGTGGCATTTGGTGCATCCTGAGGATTATTTATACTCCGAATGAAATATCACCTCATGCGTGGAACACAGAAGTGCAGGTCCAATGCTAAATCACGATGCAATCCAATTAACTGACCGTAAATTTAATAAATAGGACGGATATAGGCAATGAATTGTGGTGAATATGTGCATGTGTGTGTTGTCTGTGTGTTTAAATGCAACACTAAGTTTAAATCATATTAGCCCCAAGAAAAAGTATGACATTTCAATCCTGAGACAGCGGTGATATTTCCTCTTATCCGACACATTTGACCGATACGCATGGGTGTGTATTTGTGTATGTATGTATGTATGTATGTATGTATGTATGTGTGTGTGTAGGTTATTTGCCTATGGAGACAAACAGCTGCTGTGTACCTGGCCCAAACTCAGACACCCCGTCATACGTGTGCTTGCCTGGGCACATTTTCGGAGCCTGGCACAGCTCACCTCACACATGTCAGCACTTTCTTTCCCCGTCTTCACTCTTTTCCTGGATGCTGGTGATCATTGTTCTAATTACCTCTCAGTGTGCTGCTGGGATATCGCCGCTTACAGCCCGCTGAAAACAGCAGCTTGATTGACGTCAGAAGTCATGGCGAGGATGGAGAGGGCGAGGATGGAGAGGGCGAGGATGGAGAGGGCAGAGGAGCCGATTTATGAGCTCGTAAACTGTGATCCATGAGAGATGAGCTCGTGTTAGTTCAGGTAATGGTGTGGATTCTGCTAGACGATTAAAAAAAAAATCCAAGATCCTGACCACAGTCTGGAGGTTTGCTCTCAACGGAGCCAGATCTAATGTCAAATTATCTTAAGGATTGGACTCTATAAAAAGGTTTTCTAGCTAAACATCTTCTCTTGACCTTCACCGAAATTGAACTTAACCGATTTCAAGATTTATCCATCACATACACAATGTGTGCAGTGCTTAGTTGCAGTTTATATCGGCTATGTATCGTGAAAAAACATACAAAAAACAAAGGAAATAATAAAAGATAAATAAAAACGAAGAACAAAAAGCAACAGTATGCACAATGCATTAACAGAATCTAAGTAAGTGATTGAAAAGGGAATATGCAACATGGGTTATAAAATATGAATCAAAATGGGACACGAAGATGTGGGCCAGAATGTGAATATGAATATTGTAAATGATGAAACATGAGAAATAGAGATTAAATCACCACTGATTTAGTTCAGCAAGCGTGCAAACTAAATGTCATTCGTAGTCAAAATGTTGTCAACATACATAAAATAACAAAATTGGAAACAAGACGGCGGTGTGTGTGTGTGCGTTTCCTTTATTCTGCTTAACTAAACTTAAGCCTAATGATAACTGAGGGTGTTTACCTTTTTCTAGTTACTATTGGTCAAAATGCACGATTTGAAATGTTTTCACCATGTGGGAGAGGGACAAAGAAGGGGAAAGTATATAAACACTTAACCACAAGTAGAAACAAAGGTGGATCATATTAAGTGCAGCTCTGTGAGAGATCTGGCAGTCATCACTTTGATTTCTGAGATGTCAATGCAACATGAGCTCCAAAGAGGCCAAATTCCCTGTGGCCAAACTGCAGGTGAATCTGTGAGAAACGGCTAAATGACTTCATGTGTCAAGAGGAACAGTCGGCTTTCACAAGGGTCTGCTTTACCCGCAAACGTGTCTGCTGTGGAGTTAAGGGGAACAGTAAGGGAATATTGACAAGGTTTTCCATAAAGACATACAAGAAACATACAACCACTACTCTACTAAATGGCACCAAACCAAATAGATGGTCCACTCCAGTGTGCAATGTTGATTCAGTTACATCAAAGTTAAAGTAGTTTCACACGAGGAGCTTACATTCTTATCTATCTCTTGCAGGTCTTTTGGGACCATAAGAGCTACATTTATTTTGCAGTTTGTTGAAGAGAACTCTTGTGTTGTAAAGGTATGCTTGATAGAACGATGGTGCTTTGAACACACCTGAGTGTATGCTTGTCTACAAGCACATCAAACCCTTGAATAAACCCTTCAATTACGTTCTTGTGTCTGCTTTCTTTTGTGATGGTTTTTTTCTCTCTCATTAGTTGAGCCTGCTTTAAAAACAGAGAGAATTGTAAAGCAGAGTAAAAAGGAAAGCGTGTGTTCTGGGCTTTTGTCTCTTCAGGAGAGACACGTCGCTCTTCTTTTTAAAGGTTAGTCAGCGACAATAGAGTACAGGTGTGCTTCAAATGTCAACAGTTTCTAATGAAGGGAATAGAAATTCAAATCAAAGCCATTACGCCCAACAGCTCTTGGCGGGATGAATCTCCTCACCCTGGACTTCACAGGCACAATTCTGTCTTCGTGCTCATTTCACAGGCAGGCGTGAGTGATTTTATCCCCGGTTCATTTGCTAAATATGGACAGTCCCTGCACTCCAAATGTACATTCAAGCGTAAGACTTGAAAGAGAAAAGGCATTTACCAGGGTACCCCGCTTTGAGTTATGTCCATTGAAATGTGTTTAAACAGGCCAACTGTGGAGGCACTTGAATTTTTTTCTGTTCTGTTTTATGAGTAAATATTTAGGGAGTTTGCGGGAACCCTGTGGATACGTTCGAAATCTAAATGTGCTTCGGTAATTGCGACAGCAAGGAGTGAAGTGTGTGAAAACGATGAGACACACAACCCTCCAACATTCACAGCGCTGTACAGGACCCAATCAATTGTGCGAGGCCATGTCGACAGCCTCTTGTCCTCTCTCCAGACGGAGCTGGTTTGTTTTATGCCGCTGCCCTGAATGGATGGCTTTCTATCGCTCGTAATGAGCACCATTGAGATGAGGTGAAGTCACTTAAGGGGCTGTCTGGGCAACACATGCAGCCTTCCCAAGATGTACGACCGCAAGCTGCCTTCTTCCTGGCTCCCCTCCCCCACCCCTCACCCCTCCAGACCCAGTTCTTGTGGTTAAGGGCCTTCTTCCTGCCAGAGGAGGTCGACTGTTGTTGTTGGAATTGCCATGGCCACTTAAAGGGGCTCTCGCAATCAACAGGGAATGCGACTCCTTAAATGGGGCTCGGGGATCATCGGAAAACACAAAACAAGAAGCAGCACCTCATCTTGCATGCTCTACGCTCTCTCAGTCCAGGAAAAACGTATTCAATTGGACCTGACAAATAGGGTAGAGGTTTCCTTAAGTGTTTCATTTTGATAGTCGGTGGCCCATTTTACTGGCATACTTTCTGTGCTTATCCTCCCATTTACAGCCGAAGCAGGAGATATTGGGCACTAAGGTGTAGTGTCATGTTCTATCCATGATGGATGGTCATAAGCCGTCACAAAGGAGGTGGTCAGTGGGCTTTAGGCTCAATGTAACGACTCTATGCTACAGCAAGCGCTGCCCAGACTGACAATGAAATGGAGAGTGCCATATTGCAATAATGGGAAAAGAAAATAAGAGAGGGAGGGAGGAGATATATCCAGCACTCCAACAGGGAAGCAAAATACCGCAATCTGTTCTGGCAGAACAGATTGAAACGATTACAGTGAGGGGAATATTCAGTTTTAGGATTCTTTGCCCCCCCTCCTCCACTCCACCTCGTCTGTCATGAAGCGCATGAATGCTCTGACCAGAGTGAGAGACAGAGAGAGAGTCACCGCCAAATCATGCCTTGATGTTTGTAGCATCTTGGATCGTTCTTGGTTTCTGGAAGACGGCAAAGACAGATGATGAGATTAACATCTGGAAAATATCATCTCAAAACATCGCGACACAGAAAACAGCTAATAATGTAATTGAGTTCCTGGAATCAGAAAACTGATCAAAGATAAGATGTGATTACCTGTTGTCACACGACCCAAGGCTGGAATTTCGGTCACGTCGCAACAAAGTTGGTAACTTTTTAACTTCCGTTTCCAAGTTCAAGAATGAAAACGTGAAGCTCAAGACGTGACGGCGAGTCGAGATATTTCTTATTCAACGTGACCGTAGTAGAATTTCTCAGAGGGACATTATTTTTTAAAAGAAGCAATTATGGGAATCAGTGTTTTGTTATTTGTTGTAAGAATTAGCATGTCATCAAACATGAAAGTCATTTTGGGGGATACCTCAAAACCATTACCAACAATATCTTAAACTTTAATATCTATAACTTTCAACAAGTGTATTGCACTTTGTTGTAAAGCCCCCCCCCCCCCCCCCCCCCCAGTGTGGTTGAATAAGTTGCTATCCAGTGTTCCATCATAAATTATATATAATGGAAAACATCACATTTTCTATTTTTTCCCCTACTTTTTGTCAGTGTGTGTACTGTTGACTTGTTATATTATGACTTGTATACCCTATGAAAGACGAATTATTGTAATAAGCGGGGATGGTTAGTTTGGTGTAAAAATGACAAAAAAAACACATCGGCAGAAAATCATGAAATGATAAGGTAACTGTGATCCTACATTCAGCCAGCTCTCTCTAAAAATATCTGATCTTTGATCACTTACAGGTCGGACATGTAAGTGTGGGTCCCCACACTGGATGTTGAAAGGCATTCTGGGAAACAGTCAAAGCAGAAGTAGAAGAGGTGGTTTGAGGTTAGGCGGGTAAACTAAAAAAAGAAACTCCGAGAATACACTGGACCTGAAAAACCCACAATGATACGACGCGCCAGGGATGCTCCCATCTCTCATGACATGCTTCCCAAACATTTTCTTCCCCCAGAACTGCATAAAAGTGAGAAATATTTTCAACGGTTCCACTGCTTATCAATGTGACACCCGGGCCAGACAGCCCCAGGCGCACCCAGACATTTTGCACTGCCGTGGTATTTTTTAAAGCAGATCTATCTGTAGGGAGGCATCTCTGTGTGGTCCCCACCTAAGGGGGTCCAAGGACATAATGATCTATCCAATCATTCAGTCATATATTCCATTTAACAAAACCAATGTTAAACCTGATCTGTGCTCTGCCCTCATAACTAAAGCTTAAATACATATTTGAATTCACTGTGCGGCAATATGAGACCAAAGTGACCCTTGCAGTATATCTTTGGCACGTTTAAAATATTCACTAAAAATGTCCCAAAAAAGTTATTGCAAGGCAAACAAGCTGCCCATGTCTCAGCAGATCAGAGAAGCTCACTGTGGACCGGACATGCCACAGCAACATGCCAGGCAGAACAATGACGCATTAACTCCCCACGGCCCATTACAATGCATTACACTAGCGTGCCTGTCTCCTCTCCAATAGTTATTTATTCCTACCCTGTAATTAGGCCAGCCTGCAAAAAAAAGTCGATTTGTTTACCCCGATGTTTCTTTCTCATTATGTCTGGAATACATCCCCCCCGAGAATTACTCTGCATGTAGCCTACAGAGCACAGGGGTAGCCAGGCTTGTTTTCAGCAGTGATGGATCGTTCTTCCTTTGTTCTCCTCAGGAAACAATGTTTGCTTTTTTTTCCCATTCGGGCATCAGTCATGGAACTAAGGCATGGTCATTTGCAGACTACAGAATTATATGCCAAAGTATGGCATGTACTGTAGTTTTAAAGGGTGGAACTGCACATGGATTTGCAATAATGTTTAATGAAGTCATCATTTAACTTTAAAATAGTGTGTGCATCAACTAGACTAAGAGTCTCCGGCAATAAAAAGGAAGTTAGGATTTTATGTACATTTTTACACATACACGAAATTTGACTTCTGCATTTGACCCATCCCTGTATACAGGGATGGGTCCATAACAATGCCAACAGGCTGACATTTAACAGGTATCATGTTTTCATTAAGCTTAGTTTAGCGTGCTAGCATGCTAACACTTGCTTATTAGCATTAAACTCAAAGCTGCGTCAGATGGAAATGTCACTAGTTTTGCAGATATTTCGTCATAAGCCGAAGCATTGGCTAAATCATACATTTTGACCTGATGATGAGGCTCGATGAAAAGCTACGATATCACTTAAGTTATTGTAAATCACTTTCCTGAGAGGGACACGAATGTGTGCCTCAAATATTATGGTAATCCAGCCAAAAGATGGCGAGACATTTACGAGACAAAGAAAATGTCTCATGCACAAGAGGAAAAGTCACCCGAGTCAGTAGGATTCACCCCATGAATGTCTATACGAAAATTCAGGGCAAAGCATCAAATAGTTGATGAGATATGCAAGTCTGGGAAAAGTGGTGGACCGACAAGCCGAGCGGCATCGGCATCCATAATGAACTCTGACTTGGACGCTTTAGTCACAAAACAGTTGTTAAAATTGCTCCACAACCTTGTCGCATTTGAACACAGAAACAGTTTAACCTTATTTGAATAAGAGGAATTAGTGTTGTTAGCAATTCATTGTCCAGGAGTACTGAGGATTTCGTCTTCAAATTCCTTCAACACAAAGCACGATTGTTATCCTGGGGTCGTGGTACGTCTGTAAACAAAATACCGGGGTTAACAGGGATAAATGACACAACTGCTGTTCTACCTGTACTTCTGGATTACGATCGGAGATGTTGAGGATAAAAGGGTCAAATCATATGTAGACAGAGAAATGAATGAGGATAAAAACGAATAATAACAAAACTTACTATACTGTGTGTTGTCCTAAAGCAAAACAATTCACTCTTATTTTCACACTTTGACAGTGTTGTCTAATGTTTGACATCCAAAAGTAAAAATGTCTGCCAAAAAGCCCAAAATCTATCTACAGAGTCAACCGACAGACAAAGACACAAAGACACTGGACATCCCCCTTTTCTTGTATTGCCTCTCAGCTAATAACTGCAGTTTTTCCTTCACCACCATATTTAATAACAATAAAGAAAAGGAAAGTGATATTGCTTGAAATCACACATCTCAGAGTGGCGTTTGCTCGCAGCTTGTCTCAGCAGGCTCCTTGTTAACAGGATAGCGCCTCCAAATCTGCTCCTGTAACACCTCCCAGCTCGGGTCATTACCGCAGGGATCGCTGCTGACGCCCAATCAGATCACAGCACGGAAGCATTTTTCTCCAATCGAGGGGGACAGATGCTTATACGCAGGCATAATAACAATACCGTTAAATATCACGCAGAAGTGGGAGGTGGTGGTGTGGCTCTAAAGCGGGCATCATTATCACATGGACTGCAGATGAATAGATTTGGTGTGATGTGATGAACACACCCGAATCCACGTGTGACTGCAATTACAGCACATTTACTGCGCCAGCTGCTGTATGAATCGTGGAGTTTGTGCAGTGTGGTGTGACAAACGCTCCCAGGAGATTGAGCGGTGGCTGGCTTTGAAGGTGAAATATAGCAGAAATATAGTCACACTTGAAGTTGTGTTAAGAGAATATTAAGTCACGGGTACAATTGGACGGTACAGGAATACTAAATGAAATCAGCGTTGTTAATTCAGTAGGAAAACATGAATTCCCAAAACAAGGCCAGCCGACGTACACATGTAGAAACTGTAAACCGCTTTTTCTTGTCCAATACCAACGCCGCGTCACCCCACCAGCAGCCGAGGCACCCTTTAGTGTCTGCACGAGACGCACTGAGCTTTCAAAAGACTACAATGTCAACCAATGGGTTCAACAAACAGCAGGACTGGTGTACGACTGGTACTCGTGTTGTGGAGTTATTTTGAAGTCATGTGCTTTCTGTACTTATGATGCGTTGTTTACGTTTGACTTAGTTTACAAACTGATTTTCAGGCCAACGATGACGTTTTTTCTTAAACCCAAGTTGTTTTGTTGCCTTAACTTTAGGAAGTGTTATTTCTGATTTTACTTAAGGGACAGTGTGTAGAATTTGTGATCCACACCTCTCACTCCTTTTCCTTTTCAAGACTTTTTCTAAAGTGACCGGCGGGGTGCAAAACCATGGTGATGGGGTTCGCACAGTATAAAGGCCATCCCCATCACATAACACTACATCAGGAGCAGAAGTCAGATGCCGGCTGGCGGTGTCATGGTTTTGCTCACGTTACCGTAGATTCAGAAGCTTATTGGAGAACAACGGAGGCCTTCAGGAAATAAACCCAAACGGCTCTCTTTAGACCCAGTGTTTGGTTTGTCCGTTCTGGGCTACTGTAGAAACATGGCTGACTCCATGGCTCATGTTAAGCTAACGGAAACACGATTCCCCTAAATGCGACACACTGGCCCTTTAAGCAAAATAGCTGAACACTTCTTCCACCACTGAGCCACTCTTTGTTCTTTTGCCACAATGACATGAGCTGGAAGTAATTATGTGACTGTGATGACAGGAAATCAACCAGGACTGTTCTCTGAACTCACAGAGCATCTTACTGAACTCACTCTTGACACTGTGACGACACTGGAGAGTTTGTTCCAGTAGCCTCTCTTCCATGTGCTGACATGTTGTGTGACGCTTGCGACTCTACTGCCAATTAAGCCATTCATAACCCCAAGACGTGGGACTTGGCTTATAAAGATGGAGGCTGGAGTCACTTGTTGGAAAACGCATTTCTTTGATGGTCTGAGGTCTATTAATTAAGAACCACGACTATTCCTTCTGTTCTGTATTAATACGATCCGAAAAGAACATCCGCAACATTCACTCCACCAGCTTAAGGAGAGCTGTCATCAAAAGCACATGTATTTTTAAGATCAGTTTTGCTAATTCATGGTCTGGATATGTTCGCTTATTGAAGTGACTTTCACTGAGAGTCATAAACACCATGAGAGCGATGATGGCTGTTCAGCTCAGACATTAATGTGACGCACAAAGAATATTTCAGCGTGCCAGTCTGATCTTTTAAAATGTCGGGGAGTAGCGTTACAAAATGTATGATGGCGTTGAATCTGTCAATGGTGTCAAAGTACTGACACCCACTACCCTACGCTGTCATTAAGAGTGTGGATTGTGGAGGGAAAGACAACTTAGTTCTTGCATCTAAGGTTTGCCATTCAATTATAATACACAGTATAGAAGATTATACAATTGTAAATATACAACATGCACATGCAAGATCACCTAAATGGCATATTGCATGATTAATATTCCTTGAACTTCATTTTGCAGTCAAAGCATTAACATAAATCCAATAAATGTCTTGTCATTTCTGTGGTAATAAATGTTTTCTGCATGTGTCAGCTATAAAAAAAAAAGGAGGTCTGGCAATCATCTCTGGCTATTTGAACTATCAAAACAACATGACAGAGCTCTAAAGGGTCTGAATCGTCTGAGCCAAAATTGGTGGTGCACCGCTTGAAAGCTGCAAATTATTTAATATGTCATGGGGAAACTGGGAAATTAAATCAAACTGAATCGACAAAAAGGGAACCGTGCTCCAATTTGCAAAGCAAAAGTAAAAGTGATTTCTGTTTTGTGTATTTAATACTGTAACATTTTTCATTCTAACATGTTTATTAATGACAGACGCTGTAAGTAAACATTAGTCACAAAGGTAACAGTGGCAAAGCTTTCATTTTTATAATAAGCTCTTTCACTGTCAATTGCCAATAAATCGAGACAAATTCAAAAAAGCAAATCTTTACCAACATTTCTTGACGTAAACAGGATTATTCGGTGAATCATTTAAAGATCAAATACTGCAAAACAATATGCATCATAACCTTTGTTGTGGTTTTTGAACATATTAAAAGTTGTAGATTGCAGATTTATATAGCAGAATAACACTATACACCTTTTTACAGATGTCATTTTGACACGTGCACTAAAAAAGCTCAGGTGTAAATAATGAAATTCCAGTTTCTTGGTCCTGGCGTTGTGCAAACGTCATGGCTTACTGGGACATTTGAATACAACGATGCCATCATGAATGTTATTTTCCCACAATAACAAGTCAAATTGTCTACTGTGAAAAAGGCCTGGCAGTCGCCTTATTGTGTTCGTATGAAAACGGCTTCAATTTTGGTGGACAAAATGGCTCAATATTAGAATCTGCATAATATTTCTCTCGTGTTCTTCGTTTTAGTTCGAGCATGACTTTGTCTGAGATGCTGCTAATAAAGACTCACCTGCCACACTGGATTGATGCTGTGAATCTGAGTGACATATGGAGGCCACTGGAGGTTGCACTTCAGGTTCCCATTGAACAGGTGGGAAAGCCCCCCTGTGGGCATCCGAAGAGTGGACAGCCACAATGATCGGAGGAGCCCCCGCATTGGCACGGTCCCATCTCTCGGCCCCGCAACCAGACGAAGTGCCAGGAAAATGGCATGGTGCGTGCCAGGGCACGGAGCCATGCCTCTGACAGCGATGCCAGGTGGGATGGGGAGGGGAAGCGGGGCGGTGGCGGGGGAGGGGGGGGGGGGAGAGGCCCCAGGCCCTCAGAGTGGCAGCGGTGTGTGTCCGTCCTATTACAGGACACAAACGTCTGACAAACAATCACAAAACAGGCAACACACAAGCCAGCAGCGGTCACTGGAACGAAGCCCCCTGTGAAAATGGTGCTCACAGTACAGACAGCTGGTACACACACACACACACACACACACACGAGGAGATTATATTCATATGGAAAAGAAAAAGATGATATACTCATCATCTTTTCGTCTGGTCAATTTTGAGTTAAATAAGCGCTCAGTCATCATAATTTATCATCTCCCAATTTAAAGACGCCGCATCATCAAGCACTTTGCAGCTCAAAAGACAGGAATTCACAGAGAAGCATCCTGCCGTGACGCTCATTCATCAATCGGTCAGCATAACGGCACTCATCAGCATGCGGCAGGACGATGGATCATTACGAGTATTGAGAGGGGAAGGAAAGGTCAAGCTCGGAGCAAAATGAAGTCGCAAGGAGCCTCGCCCTGATCCGACATCTTCGGCGGCCATCAATCAGCCGGAACCATCCAGTGATCACAAATCAGTCGCCTCTGTCAACCTCAATCATTTCTTTTAAGTACGACTGAAAATTGGTTTATTTAAGAGGGATTCATACCCACTAACCCACTCGCATGCTAACTAAGGCTTCTGCCAAAGGCCCAGTGCACGGCAGTGGTGTGGTGCCCCCTGTTGACACATCATCTCTGCACCAATGGCTTTGTTGCCATAGCGATTCATTTAATTGAAAATATTTGTCCTAGTTTGCTTTGATTATTATGCTCAGTGCCACACTAACCAGACTATATTTATACTCTTTGTTTTGTATATAATAATACAAATGTCAACAACAATAATACAATTTATTATTGTTATTATTAAAACAGGGTTTTGTTTCAAGTATTTAATTAATAAAAAAATAGTATTAAAACAATTAAAATATGAATGTATTGAATTAGCAGAAAACCTATATACACACACACACACACACACACATATATACACATATACACACAGTGATATATAGTGAAAGCTTTTGGCCATATCGCCCAGCCCGAGTTACAAACATGTAATCTTTTTTTTCCTGCAATTGTATTTAAAGGCACACTTTCCGACATATTGGACTGTAATGGATTTTCTTTTTATCCAGGGTATTATTCTGATTCAGCTACAACAATAGCAGTAATATTCAACCAAACAAGACAACACTGGCTTATCTGCATTCACTCTGCTTACCGCGTCTTCTTCCACTGTGGCCAGATTACACGGTGAAGAAACACGAACACATGGATTACTACAAAAGCTTCATGAGATGCACACACTTCAAGAAGAAAAAAAAGAAGAAAAAAGCGCTTGACGTTTGTGTGCCATCTTCATTTACATGAAATATGTGGTGTGACGATCACGTGAGTGGAGTGAAGTTGACATGATTTACATATTTCAAAGAATGCAGCTCACTTTGGTGGATTAAAAGGGTTACTTTTTAAAATAGAAGCGTGGCGGCGATGCTTCTTTAAGCTACGTGTGAACACATCACACTGGCCATCAGCTCGAATCCCACTGCAACAATACCAGCTGAAACCCAACAGCTTGATGTTGCAGAGCCGTCAGTGGTGTCTTCCAACAGAGGAGCCGAGAGTACAGTGGGCGATAAAACGAGAGAGCGAGCCGGAGCCGAGCCAGTGGAGCTGTTCATCTTACAGACAGAAGTGGAAGGGGAAACGTTCTCTAAAGACGGCCATGATGATGAATGGGACTCTGCGAGGCCAGTTAAATATCTTGTCACTGTGTGAATGGAGGGGGTGCAGCTCAGCTCTTGTGCTATTTTCATGATGGTAGTCTGCAGATGACTTAATGATTATGGGTCCAGGGTGTATGAATGATAGGGTATTACAACATTACAGCCCAGTTTGTGAGGTTGTGCAGTCGGAGTCTGAACAAGTCAGCCTCATTCTTGGTTTCAGAGACATGTGGAGACATTAGCATGCTGTGTCCCTTCTTCAAACCACATACTGAACTAACATGCTGTAATAATATGTCATAGAATATCCTTTTTAAACAAGAAAACACCGTACTTAAACCCATTGAATTTCACTCGCTGCACAAAGAACAAAGAAGAAGAAATATTCAAACAGGTCAAACTGTTTGAGTTTTTCCAATCATATTATATCTGGTCTTTGGACACATGGGACTGCTGTTTTTTGCAATGTAGCTAATTACATTTTATGAAAAAAAAACTGTTGTCCCATGTGCACAAAAATATAGTAAGGTAAGAAAATGGCTGTCTCAGAAACTACAAGGAAGCACAACCAATTATCTGTTTTCTATTAATCCATAGAAAGTTGAAGATCAAATATGTGCATATATGCAGTGTAAAAATGTAAAGGTTAGATGTTTGCTTAAAGTATGTCCGTACCAGATTCCAAGACTTTAGACCAGTCAAAGCAAATGTTGTGGCATTTTTCCTTATCGTACTTATGCTGCGTTCGAGACAACTCTGGACTGGAAATTTCCAACCTCCCACTAGAAAAAGTGCAACGCAGCACCAGTCAAACCTCCGACTTCAACTCATTGCAAAGCCATTAACCCAGACGTCACTGAGAAGCAGCTGTTTGATGTCCGACCAACAACGGAAGCACGCATTGTAAATGGTAAGTAGACTATATTTGCCTGTATTCAAATAAAATAAGACATTATGTCACGGAAGGAAAACATATATTATTTTACAGTGAAGATAAGAACTAGTTACCTCTCGCTTTCAACTCACCTAAGGTTAAGGAAGTTCATTTTAAAAAGGAACGACATTTACTCACATAATGACTTCTTACATCAAAGGTTTAACTTCTGGAACTCACATATTGAAACAATAGAAAATGTTTTTTTTTCTAGTTTCTAGCATTTGAAAATATTAAGTTTGAGTACAGAGTAAAAAACGATTGAAATTTCGCGAGTCATAACTGATTTGTTAAAGGTCGGACAATGTCACAATAACAGCAGCTCCCACATGAAACAAACATAATGTTACTTGTGTCGTATCAAATAGGATCGGACCAAAGTCGTCCACAGGTCTGTCGCACTCCTCTTCTCGACTGGCTCCATTTCTCCTCAGCTCTGTTTCAATCTGTCTCACTCGATATCATCTTCCCTCTCTACCCGTCTGTCTCCTCATTCTGTCTCACCCCTATCATTTTTGCACAAGACTCTCCCGCCTCCTCTTCCAGGTCACACTCCTACCTCTCATCATCATCCAAACCATTATCACCATCATCTGGTTCCCTCAGACTCCCTCACCGCCCGCTGCTTCCTGGAGGCTCCTTGACCTCGTCTCTCTGTGCAAAGCTCTCCACAGTGTCAGATGGCTGTGAGGCTCTTTGTCCACCCTCCTCTACTCTTACAGCAGGTACTGACCAGCTGAAGTCTGGCATCTCAAGTTTATTAATTCAGCAAAGATAACGCCGACAATAACCAAATATAAATCCTGAGATCCGCATCAAAAAGACTTTCATGCAAATCATGAAAAAAAGAACAAACTACAAATAGTCAAGTTTTAATTTCTGGGGTCATCTCAGTAATTGTGTAAACTGTAAATGCAACACAGTCACTGATAGATGCTGTGGACTCTTTCCTTACAGCTGCATTGTGTCTGGACCCTTTGAAGGCTGAAGCACACACATTCGACTGATTTATTAAGTTGTTCAGCAGGTCATGCTCATGCATTAGGGGTTAAGATGCTGGTCATGAACCGGAAATGGTGCTTAGTCAAAAAATCATTTCACGACGGGTTAATAGCAGACCACCCCTCAAGGTGTCACTCAGACAGAACCAGGACATTCTGATGTAGCTTTTCAAAATGAAAGCCCTTCAAAATCTCATTCATGAGAGAATTTGTCTAATTTCAGATTAGATTTTAGAGGAAATGGTGAATAGTTACACAATCATTTCTTGGTCCCTTTCAAGAACTGAGAAAAATGCCATGAATCTAACTGCTGAATGATCTTTCTTTACCAGTTATTTTGCTCGCCTGGCTCACCAGTTGTGGACTTTGGGTATGAGCCTGCCAATGGCCGAGTATCTCACACAGCATTCTCCTCCCCTTCTGCCGTCTGTGCTGTCCACAGAGAGGCGGAGACCTCTCTGTGGCCTCTTTCCAGGAGGACCACCATGTGACCTTATTTCAGTAAAAATGGCAAGAGACTGCACACCAGTTCATCACTTTTGGGAAGAAATAACTGAGTCACTGTCTGTCTTCCTGGGCTGCCTCGTCCCTTTATCCCCTTCACTGTGCTTACTAGGAGACATCTCAACAATACATCTGAGTAAAACAAACCGCAAACTACTCCTTGTGGCCCGAACTATCGCCAAGAAAACTATCCTCATGAACTGGAAATCAAGGAATAACACACGCATCGCACACTGGAGAAACTTAATGACAGAATATATTTCAATGGAAAATCTAACCTCATCCATCATATACAATACAACAGAACACCATTCCACCTGGTCATCCCCCACTATGTTTCTGCATACGTGACACCACCCATTCTATTCATATTGAAATATATATATATATATATATATATATATATATATATATATATATATATATATATATATATATATTTTTTGTGTGTGTATTTTTTTACTATTGTTTTCTGTTTTGTTTTTCTTGCCAGACAACCAATTGAAACCCACATACATGCATACATGAACATCCATATGCACACATACTTACCTGTTTTTAATTTTTTAATTTTTTTTGGTTTGGTTTTTTTAATATTATTATTAATATATATATATATATATATATTTTTTTTTCCTCCATCTCAAAAGGCTCAAGGACATTCTCACATTCTCACACACATACTGACTTTATGATATTTGCTGGCTTTTATCCCACTGTTCTTGTCATCCTCTTGTTATGTATATGTATTGTCTTAATATTGTCTCGTGTCTTTCAATAAAAAAATATTTAAAAAAATAAAAAGAGACAAATAACTTTTGAATTGCGCCATATGTTTGCAAATTTAAAAGACAATTGTGCGCGTCAAGAAAACTGCATTTTGTCGTAATACTTGTAGTGTCACGGGTTGTCCCTAGGGTGGGGCAGTGCAAAAGAGGGCGTAAAACAGGCACAATCAGACCGTATAAGCAAAAATAAAGGTTTTATTGGTCCATCCCACTGGAGGAGAGAGTTCATGAGGCTCAGGTTCAATCTGTGTGGCAGCACCTGGAGGGGTGCTCAACATCCTCCCAGAGCTATAAGAGCCATATTTGTTTACAACATAACTACAACTTTGCCATCCTGATTGCCCATGCAATAACTTTTACGCTTGGTCTGTTGGGGTTGGTTATTTTTTTTACATATATATCTATTTTTTTAATTGCCTTGGTTTGACTAAACTCAACAGATGAGCACATCATTCGTGAGAAAAACCAGCGAGACTCCAAACAAAACGCATATGGAAACATTCAGCGTATGTTTCGTGAAATAACACATGACCAGCAACATGTCGGATTGTTTTCAATGTTTCAATTGTTCTCCCAACTTCTCATCGACCATCTGGACGTAACTCAAGACGAGGCACAGAGCCAAATTTAAACAATCCCTCCTCTGGGCTGTTGCGCTGACTGATGAGGTGCTACGCAGCAGCCATGACCCCGCTCAGCTCTCTGCTTTTTCCAATAACATACACTCGTAGTGGCATGTCCGTGCTGCCAAAGAGCATTGCCACTGAGATATGCGTCTCCATTACGCAACGTGTCACTATGGCTGCATACGAGTGCACACACACATACATGAAGCGGCGAGGGCGTTATGGCGCATTCCTCAGTGAGGCCCATTGTATAGAAGCCACAGGACCCGTAATAAAACCCAGCGCTTGTAAAACATGACGTTTGACAGTAGCAGAGCAACCTGAGAGATTTGACTCCGGATCTCTTGAATGACAGAGCTGGAAGTAATGGCTGTGCACTAATGAACGCTGGTGTTTATTCTAGCTGTAGAGCGGTAAAGCAAACACTTAACCACTGTCCCTCGTGGTTACTTTATATCTTGAACTAGTCATAACAGCGTGCAGTTTTCATTGCGTTGCTCAAAATGGTAAAAGAAACATACTGAGGGCTGTGAAAGCTGTTGTATTCCAAGAGTCACCACAGCATCTTTGGTGAATTTGTCACCAAGACTTCCTTTCCCAGGCCTACATTACTGACCGGTACTTCTCCCAGCACCTCCATTTGCCATGACCTTGACGACAGCTCACCTAAATCTGGCTTGAATTACCCGTTATGACTGACTGAAAGCCACACAACCCCCCTTATTCCCCTGCTTCCAAACCCCCAGTTCCTCAAAAAACTCCAATATGAGCGAAGGGGAAGCAGCTCCGGCTCAGACGGCCTCTCAATCTCAGGCAGCCTGTCTCCTGGCTGCGGCGCTCCCCGTCCTTGCTTCATCCTGAAGGACTGCCTCCACCCTATACGGATTAACACATTTCATATGTGGGAATCAGCCTGGAGCAGGTGCTGCACTGATCCAATAATCTCCACGTCAGATGGATTACCTGGCTCTTAATCAATGATACGATTGACACATCCACATCATGAAATGCAGCTCCTATAAGCGGCACCGGGCGTCTGCTTTAAACCGATAAAAGTTCCACAGTCAAGCGCGTTTGAGAGTGCCTTTCTTTTGCTCTCTCATGTGAAATAGTCGAGGATAAAACGACGGTCGGCTCCGTTTTGAATGGCACTTTTCTGATTTTGTTTATCCAATTGAAGCCATTTGAGTTTGAGAGAACAAAACTCAACTGGCTCATGAAAGCTGGTCATTAGAAACGCATTATAACTCCATCCATCATTCACGCGTACAGCTTCACTCCTAATTTCTGGCAGTTTATTTTTGGATCCACTCTATCTTCCGCTTTTCTTCTGCACTTACGCCTCGCTGCTGACACATTGACAGCAACCTGTGGAGCCGTGCAAGCTGCAGACACGTTCCCGACGACTTGCTCGCTGGCACCGGCGGAGGCTTCCGTGTGATAGGCGGGAAATGATTAATGAGCAGTGTAACTGCGGCGCAGGAAAATCTCCAAAAGAAATGGCCAGTTTTTCAGCCTGCAACATGTCAAGACGCTGACAGAAATGGAGGGGTCCAAGAACAGAGCCCAGAGGGACTCCCCACCGCTGCTTGCAACCACGCTGCCTCCGTCTTTGACGGTAAACAGGTGGCTGGTTGCAATAGATGGATGTCTTCCTACACCACTAAACACTGATGTAAGGTATCAGGCAGTTGGCCCTCTCCTGTTAACAGCAGCGAGCACTACCCTGTATCAACACCCCTCTGTGACTATTTGCTCGTCATCGCTCATCAGCTAATTATTACAGCTATACATCTTCACCGTCTTTGTTCATGCTGCTATCTCAGGCAATTGATGATTAAGAGATCGCCTGCTGATGGCGGTCATAAATTACTTATTTGTCTGTTGGATGCACAATAACCAACAGAAATCTCTATTATGTCATCATTTTTCCATTATATATAATTACTCATGTTGTCTATTATCTTGCATATTATGCTTGATTTACTCACTGTCCATACACACTACATGAAAATATATCTTCCAAATATACAGTATCTATGTTATTTTATCAGAAAATAAAGAAATGATTCATTCAATAACTATTTTTGTTATTCATCCATATCATGTTTCTTCCTCTCAGGCCTGTTTCTTGTGATTCTGTAATGCAAAATGTCACTCCTGTCACGGGAGTTCACAGATAGGACCCAAACGCAAGACCACAGGAGACAGAAGTGAATGTTAAACAGGTTTTATTCATAGACAGGTGGGTGCAGGTGTGGAGCCCGTGGTCCGACACCCGAGTGGCAGATCGACAGTGTGATGTCCCGTGGCTCGACACTGGAGAGTTGACAGATCGATGGTGTGAGTCCCGTGGCTCGACACTGGAGGGCTGGTGAGTTGACGGCGTGAAGTCCCGTGGCTCGATACTGGAGTCGACAGAGTGTAATCCGTAGACCACAACGAGAGCAGAGCGGCGGAGCGCATCCACAAACACAAGGAGGGCAGAGCGGCGGAGTGTAATCCACAGACACAAGGAGGGCAGAGGAGCGGAGTGTAATCCACAGACACAAGGCGGGCAGAGGAGCCACGGGGTTTCAGCGGGAGAAGACGGTTCATAGCATTCATAAGCAGTATATAAACAAATCAACAATTTGATATGTTTATTGTTATGAACATAAAATTGTTATATCTGCTTATAACTACATTAGAGTGTGCTTGTATACTGCTTACAAATGTGGTCATGCTTTCTCTTATCGCCGAGATTTTTAACGCGCCATATGCTGCTGTATGTGAACATATTCTCAGCACCTCATCATATCGGTATCATGTAAATCTTATTCTGACGAATTAATGCACCTGTGCTAGCATTCGTAAAATCCTGGTATCCCTCCAGCCTGTCCTCCCTCTTTCTTTGATTTGACCTCCCATTCCTTTCCCCCAGTGTTGCTATGACACACACACACACACACGCGTGCACGCACGCACGCACGCACGCACACGCACACACACGCACAATCAACGTACCTGCCGAGCTCAGATTACAAAGCCTTTGCCGTGGTAAGGGAAATTCCCCTCAGCAAAGCTACAACCTTTTCACTGCACTACATGAGCCGTAATGAGCTGCAGTGAGGGCTGCAACAGTAAATACAGATGTGATGTGGCTGGTAATGAGCATTCTGCTCCCATCTCAGTGAGGTTTTGTGCGCTCAAATATTTGGGAAAAGATATATTTGTCGAGATTTCTGAATAATAAAAACAAAAGCTATAGCTTCCATCGAACAACTGCTTTCGCCGTTTGATCATTTTCTTTTTTATCTTCTAAGTCGCCATCTAATAAGTCGAACCATCTCCTTTCTCATCTAGACAAAGTATCCACACTATTTTGGGTACTGTTGCACAGTCCACAGACTGTATTTACTGTCAATAGATGACTCCATCCAAACAGACCCAACTTCCATTATTTGCCTTGTTGATGTGTGACTAACTGTCGACGCCATAAGAGTGACAAGTAAATAAATGTGTGTGTGCGTGCGTGTACGGGAGGTCAGGTGACTGGAGATAAAGAGACTCAGATAAAAGGAGAAGAATGCGTGACCCTTGTTGCTTTGACCTCCTTTCATCATGAACAAAACACACCATCAGTCACTGTCCACGAACAAGCGTCCCGATGGCTAAACACCGTTTCTCTATGAAAGCTTCACAGCAAACAAAAAGGATATAGAGAAGAAATGTGTCGTTACACTGCAGTGTGATTTGTTTTGTTTTTACCAAGCTCGTGCCAAGCTATTTAAACTTAAAAGGTTTCAGAATAAGGACATTAAATAGATGTATTTCATTGCGCCACGGCACAACATTTCCATATTCCCAGAATTGCCTCAGGGACAAAAACGCTTAACAAAATAATCAATCACAGCTTGTGGATATAAACACATGTGCCTATAATTTAGCCACCAGAGTAAATCAGAGGTGCATTTCCAGATAAACAGGACGAAAGAGCCATTGACTGGCCAAGCATATTCAGAGGGTTGTTTGATATATGGCAGGATGTTTTCAGGGTTTTGCCATGAACCATGCAATGCGAGTAACAAGATTGTTTCATAATGAAAACCATCCAGCGGGGTATACATTGTTCTCTGGTGGATGGACTTAGCTCGGTCATTCGCAATCACGCCATGCCTGCTTCACCTAAAAACAAATGGTCCGTTCATATCAACAAAGATGTTTACATGCGAGGAGGAAGGAGATTTAAGAAAAAACATGCTCAGTTGATTTATGCTGAAGAAGCAGAGAGATGTGAAGCGTTGACAACTCAGATACAGACTGCCCTCGCAATCATTTGCAGGCTCACTGGCTGCGCCACCACTTTTCTTTGCATGACTACTGACAGCACTGGCAAGCAAGACAGGGAAGCAAAGGCTCATCAGCAGGGAGGCGGATATGCTTGCAGCCCCCTGTGTGGCGCGTCGCTGCTTGGGGTTTAATACCTGTTGAGTGGACAGAGATTTAGAGAGCTTGAGCGCCGCAATCCCAGCTTAATGTTGTACAGGTGCAGCTCTCCTCTAAACTCGCCTCAGGGCAGCTGGCAACGTCAACTGGAGGAGCTTCAGCCCGCTGGAGTCTGCTGGGGAATCAGTTCGACACTGTGGCAAAGGAAAGGTACGACTCATGAAAGGTACAGCAGCAGCAGAGACATACAATATGTATATATAGAGACACATTAGACTCTATTATCTATGATTTCTGCCGATAATGTGTTACCAAAACCAACATCTTTCACATCTTTTCAGGATAGAATTCAGCATGATTACATATATCTTGATTTCTCTGTCTATTTTTGCTAAAGTGCAGTATAATGTTGCTCCCACTCCCAGAGAGGACACGGCTGGAGAGGCTGTGTGTGTGAATATCCTTTGTTTCCTACAGACCTTTTTAGCAGACATTTTGACTCGTCAACGCAGAGTTCTCCCCAATGACACAAACGACGGGTTCGTTCCATTCAAGTGCCGCTACAGGTCATCACAGTGAGCCAGCATGCACGATACCAGGACTCTGAACCCGGAGCAGCTAATTGGTATTCAGCCATCATTCATTTTTTGTCCTCTGCATCTGTGTGCTATTTGCTACATTCTGAACGCAACATCTATTCTTTTATGAATACATACAGAAACTCTTTCCTTTACGTAAAGAAGACGGATCCACCTCTATTCACAAAGGCTGTCAAATTCCAAACGAGTTGCCATCGGCATAATGTTTTATGAAAATAACTTTCCGAACTCGTCTATAATGTACAACTCTCTCCGGGCTCCTTTGGACTTACCCGTGCTCCGGCTTTGCTCTGGACAGCAGAAGAAAAATCGGACTTCCTCTGCAGCAGTATGTACGCTGATGGAAACACGGTTAAACTACCGACACCATTACAGCAACAAGGCCTGCGTGGTCATCTGTTTGGGCCTGGAGCTCCAAGTCATGGACTGTGGAAGAGAAATCTTTTAAACCTGCTAAAAGGGAGAAACAGAAGCAGAGATTTGAGCTTCACAGAGTCAGCCACGTTATCGATTTCGGTCTTTGTATCACTTTAATGCCTGATTTTTCTTTTGCTCTGTTTGATGAGACACTGAGGTCTTTAATCTTTTCAGGTTTCTAAACCTTCAAATGAAGGTAATTGCTTTCATAGTGTGCACTAAACTGTAAGATGGAAAGTTAGCCACGAGTCCTGTTGTCCCTTGACCTCTCTCTGACCGGACCTCTCGTTGCCCTCTACCTTTCAGTGTTTGGCTTCCTGACTTGTGTTTACACCAGTGTCCTATAGACTCTAATGAAAGGCAGATTTTCAAGGGCGAACTGCTTTTCTTCCATCAATGCAGAGCAATTTGAGATCCCCCCCCCCTTTTTGTCAAATGTCAAGGGTTTGGTTGCTTTATGGAAACAGTATCAATGTATTTACAAAACAGAGAATATCTTGAGTAAAACTTCTTAGAGAGAAAGTCCGTCAAGCCGGCTGTTATTTATTTTTCGCTCGTTACATTATTTTAACCGTACCATGATGTTTTTTTTTCTATCCCCAACAAGGTTTGTTACCTAAACCTTAACGTACATCTCCTTCCAACATCTCCAGTATCCCTGTTACACAAGTTTAACTATGACAAATCAACCAAACCAGTCGGAAAACAAAGAAACTTTGAGCGGTTTAGATGAGAGTCAGAGCCGGGTAGTTGTCAGACTCTGGCCGATGCTGCGCTATGATTGGCCGGGCACAGTTTAGCGAAGGGGTCAATTTAACTTCAGTTTAAGACACTCCTTTGTTGCACACTATACTAATAACAATGTGGGGGATATATGACACGACCAAACACGACTGTTCATTTTCTCTTTCATGAATTAATTTGAAAACACAAGGAGATAAAGAATATTGGCCACGGCTAAAATAATAATAAAAAAAGGAACAAGTCAGTGGTGATAAAAGCTGTCTGTAGCACAGTCCAATGAACTGAATTAGTAATTTCAGGGCATTGTAGTAATTCTGTGCTTTTCATTAATGTCCTGATAATGTCCCAGTAATCATTATTCACACTCCGTGCCAAATAAACGTCATGCAAGAAATGCATTTAAAGCTGCGACAATGAATTTATATTTCAAAAGTAACAAATGGGAACAATGAAGAATCACTGGACGTCTCCTCACATTTAAGAACATTTCTTTAAAATCATACGAGTGTGTGTGTGTGTGTGTGTGTGTTTGAGGTTGTGTTTGTTCATCCTCGGAGGGTGTGGCGGCGTGATGAGGTTCACCCAAGATGCTGTGTGCGTTGTTGCGGACATGATGTGTAACAGGTGTGAGGCGGTGAGATGTCCACAGCTGTAGATGGCGGTCAAGTCCTCCCCCCCCCCCCCCCCCCCATCTGCCTTCCCCCTCCACGCCCCTAAAAGCCTGGCTCAAGTGTGTGTGTGTGTGTATATTAATGTATGTGTGCATTAGCAGCAGCCGGTGGATCCCTGCTTACTGCAGCCAAGTGTCATCACCTTTCTATCCAGCATCCTGCATTGCCCCCCCCCCCCCGTCCAGCACTAATACCCCGCAGGTACCCGAGGATCCTGGACTCATGTGGTTTTGGCCATGTGTCCATTTAACAATGGATTACCATGCTTTGTGACCTCGCGTCGGCCAGCAGCAATCCAACCGTCATGCTGCCGATCATTACGTCTGAGTGAAATTTAAATTACGCTCCTCAAACCGAATGCTAGTTTCAGAGTGTAAATTAAAAACATCACTCTGAGGGAGAAGTGATGAAATGATGAGGAGCGCTGTTACATTTGACTGTTCTTTATCCGTTTGATGTGCTTGACTTTCATGAAGGCGTATTCATTTTTCTTGCCTGTCACGGAAACGTGGGATTACGCTTATTATCGGAATTCCCGTCAGATTCACATGTAATTGGAACATAATTCAACTGGCAATACTTTTTTCAGCAAATGCGAGCCATATATTGACGATTGTTCCACCACTTTGGTTGAAACTGAAGTATCTCAACCCCTATTGGATGGATTGCCATGGAATTTACTAGAAACATTCACGGCCCCCAGTGGATGACTCATATGGATTTTGATGATCCCCTGACTCTTCCTCCAGCACCAACAGTGGGTTGAAATTTGAATTTGTCCTTTGTTTCATGACAAAATACCTCCTGACATTCCCACACCTCACATTATCTTTTGACACAGTACTAAATAACAATCAAATGTTAGCATGCTGACACACTCATACCAAGGTGGTGAACATTGTAAAGATTACACCCACTGAAACATCAGCATGTTAACATCGTCACTGAGCAAGCGTGGCTGTACACTCTTGGTCTTGTTGAGTAAATAGATGCCATAAATGGAGAAACGAGGGGATTTTCTTTATCTTGGGTGCAGTAACACAGCTGTAGTGTCTAACAAAATAAAACTATGAACGCTAATAAGGCAAATGTATGTTTTGCACCTACCCAACCTCTGTCGACAACCCAGAAGATGCCAATTAGGCCAATCTGTGACACTGCAGAGAGAGAGAGCAGAGAAGCAGTGATGAGCCAATGTTCTGTGATAAGGTCTGTGTGTATGTGTGGTCGAATGCAGAAGTTTGCATTAAAAGTAGTGCCCCTTCTCAAAGTCATTACTCAACAAATGATATGCATATTTTTACATGGAGTGTGAGGTTATCATTATTTTCGATGTCAATAAACCCACAAATCACAGTAAAACAGGCACTCCTTATATCTCTGGAATCTGGGAGCTTGCTCAGCCATATTAAATGAAGAGAAAGTATAAATTATGAAATAAACCACACCAGACAATGAAAAAATGTAATATGCATGTAATGATCCAGGGTAATTATAAAACATTTTAAAGCAAATGGAAACACAAAGTGGAGATTGCGTGAAGATAGCGGTTTATTAATGTTTTAACTTAATGGCGCGAGTCTTCCTTCCAATGTTTAAACCTAATGCCTTCTACTCTGACTAATTATCATGAGCTCATATCCCACACAAGTGATTCTTTTTAATATGTTGATGTTTGAAGGTAAGAGTTTTTCTTCTTAATACGATTTCTTATGTCTTTTAAAAAACAGATGCATTTTTGGTTTTACAGGCATTGTTTCAACATCCGGCTTCAATTACATGAAAATGTGCAAAAATGTTTGAGCGACAACCTTCCCTTTTAGTTTTTCTTGAAGCAGCATCTGAAATGTGCTTCCATCGAGCTCAATTTCATTTGGGATTCTTCACGGCTTTTCTGAGAGAATATTGAGTTTTCTTCCCTTAAGGGCATCCGAATGTCTGACAAGATTTTGACTGACAGCTTAAATAGATGATTACGTCCCAAATAGAAATCCATTAAAGCCTGGTGACAGACTCGTGAAGGAGGCTGCTTGTCCGTGGCAACACAATACCCCAGGAAATCCCAAAATGGGATGTCACGTTGAGAAAATAATCCGCAAAACTTCCTGCTGAACCAATACCGACTGTCAAAAGGGGGACTGTGATCCGGAGGTGACCTGCATCTCAACGCACAACACTAACACACATGGATAAACGCGTGTAGCTGGAGCTCAGCTGCATTCCATCGTGTGTTTAAAGTGAATCGCTCGTCCATTTCTTCTCTTGTCAGTTTAACCCCCAAAAGATGTCAGTGGGTGAACTCAGGCTCAGACCTGGGGGTAAAGTTACTCTTTTATAAATAATTGATAATGAGATTTTCCATGAAAAGACTCTTGAAAGATGCTTATTTAAAAGAGTTTTTTTTTTACAAACCACAGATGTTCTTTGACATAAACTCAAAGAAGCAACGGACGGAAAAAGAGAAACTTCTACCAGAACCACTTAAATACACACACGCCTGGTATCGGCCTTCATTTGTCATGACTAATACATGGTTTGCGACACTGATGTGATGTGCAGCACAGGAGCTGGAAGAGCAGCAGTTGATTACAGGCCCACTGGGTTTACTGCATTTTGATGGATTTCCCCAGGACTCCCCCACATGGTCTCTACTGCACATCAGGTAATTGCTGTTAGTCTAAGTGCACCACCAACAGTCCCCATGCAGTCTAAAACCCTTATGGCACATTGTCCTTGCTCCACTATGCGTGTGTGTGTGCGAGAAAGATGGGGGGGGGGGGGGGGACTGAAGATTGAGATAAAGTGTGTGCGTGTGTGTGTGCTTGCAGGCCCGTGCATTTAAAAAGGCAGAGTGAGATTGGCTTTGTGATAATGATGTATGAAACATAAACCCGAGGTCATCTGTTCCAATGAAGCCTCCAGTCTCTCGGCCCCCCTCTTGCATGCAGATGAACCGATATAAAGGGCGCGCTTGGTTTCACAGGTTACACTCTCATTTCTCTGCTACACAGACAACTGAGGGGTTACTTCACTGTCCGTCTCTCATATTGAGATGACAGAGGAAAAAAAGGGAACGGTAGACACTGAGGCGAGAGGAAGAACAAAGGAAATGTAAAAAGGAAATCATGACAGAAAAAAAAAACCAGACTCCAGGTTTCCAATTAGTCGGAGGTGAAATGGGATGTGGAATATATTGGAAGGACTGTCCAGTGCTAAGTGTCACCGAGCGGGGTGGGGAGGCGGTGGCGGTGGAGGGGCTGCCGGATTAGGAGGAGATGAGACGAGAAGCGCCGCATTGGTCTCTCCTCCCAGACAGCTCATCTCTGCTGGAGGCTGGCAGAGAGAAAATGCACACCGGGGGGGGTTTGGCTTTGGAAACTCACTGCAGCACTTCAACTGAAATATCTAACCTCAGCACAGAGTTCATTTTGGTACGCTCGCACTTGCTTATTTGCCGCTGGAACATTGGCAATGAAAATATGTGCCTTTTTCAATGTTAATCACCAGACGCTGATGTTAGGCTTTTTAGAAAAGCGCTATGAAGAAAAGCAACATTTGTAACCTGCATGAGCTGTTATTTGGGCACTTCGGGGATGATAAAAACAAGATGTGAATGCAACAATATCACCTCTAAATTATTCTTAAATACTTCTTTTTTTTGTATCGTCATATAACAAGAGGATTTCTGGAAGGATTATGTTCAATGAGAACGTTTCTTTTCATCTAACAAAGTGCTACGTTCTTGTACCAGTCAAAGGTGTGGGTAGTGGAAGCGTCTAACACGGGTGTGGTTGGTTGAAGCAAAGAAAGCACTTTGGTTAAGGTAAGGGAAATATGGTGGTTTCATTTAAATGTTTAAGAAGTGCAAACATGTTTCAAGTCCATATGGACTTTTTCAGTATTTCACCAAGAGTACCTCATCTTTCCCCAACCTGAACTAAACCTAACCACGGTAGAGTTGAATCACGCTTTCGTCGCTGCGAGCTTGTGTTTTATTGCAAGGGCAAATATTGTAGGAAAATAAATGAATTACATTGTTAGTGAACATTGAGAGCGGTGAGCGGAAACCAAAAAAGAAAAAAAGTGGAAAACCAACATGTATATATTTTTTTCTGTGTCACTTTATTTACAAAGGAAGTTACAATTTGTAGAATAGTTGGAAACGATAGAAAAATGAATATGTTAAAATGTAAAATAATTTTCCATTGTATAGAGAGAAGAAGGAGGAGAATAAGGAGTGTGTGAGACAATATTTACTGAGGTCTAATGAGGAGTAAATGAGGCGTGAGGATGAAATAATAGTTTAAAGGATTTTTTTGATTTCTTTGAATTTGCTTGACTAGATACGGAAATTAAGACAATTAAGAGTATTCTTTCAAATGAACCCAATCTCTTTCATCCATTGATTCCTATCCCCCAGATAAACAGCCCAGGCCGATGAATAAACATGGGACCATTTTAGTGCTTGGAAACAGTCTCCGACCCTAATTCAAGCGACACCTTTCGGAGGGATCGATTCCGTGAAGAAGCATAATGCTATGCTTGGTTGTTCAGCTTGTCTCAAGAAAGCAATTCCAACACCACCGGCGGCATTTGTTGCTGGGTTGTCTTTAAAAAAAACCTGCAGCAAGAAGTTATTGTGCTGCCATGCCATGGTGGAGAGGCATTTAAAACAATGAAACGGCTGCTCGGGGGGCAATTAAACCCAGGTCAGGGCTGATTCATGTCCCATTTGAATGACATGACAAACTCAGTTGTTGGTGCATATTTGTATGTCTGCGAGCACACATCAATATAGGGAGATCATCACTGCCATTTTCACACTTGCATTGCGTTTACCAAGGCCATTTAATCCTATAGGAGAGCAGCTCGTAAACACTGGCTGCTGGAGGCATTTATTGTAAAAGGATAGGTTCCTATATTTTCAGGTCCATCTCAATGTCGACACTCACATGCCTCTAAACACTGGAAGAGTTCATGGTCGCTGCGATTGTTCCTCCATACTCGCTATTAAGAAAGTAATTGTAAGAGATGGAGGATGCAATCCACAGTCCTTGTTCTTGCAGTTCAGCTGAAGCTAATGAAAGGCTTCAATGTAAATGAGTAATGAAGTGGGTATCTTACAAAGTACTCTTACAGACAATTCCCTCTTGTGGTTCCCTTATGGAGTGTTTTTGTTGCGGTGGAAGGACAGTATAAGAAAACACAGAGCACTAAAAAGACTGGCTTCGGAGTTCGGACATATCAAACTTTTGAGCTTTTATGTGTATTTTGAGTGTGAGACGTGGTGCACCGTTTAGACTACAAGAGTGCAGGACACGTTGACAGGACGATTGAGTGGAACTCAAGCAATTTATAAATTATTTCCCTCGCAAAATATTAAGCCGTGGGCTAAATACGCTACACACAGATAGTTAACACATCTGCCACAATCTGCATCCCAAAAGAGACCCCCAGTGTCACACCATCCAAACAGGACACCACTACTCACTGACCCTCACAGTGAACGTCTATGATTGAGGGATTGCCTCCACTCGTCTCTCAACATGGCGCCGACTGAGCCGACGGCTAGCAGCATTCAGTGATAACAACAGTGCAAACAATGGCAACAGTGTTGACAGAGCTAACAGGGTTTGCCTGAGAGGGAACCGGAGGATGGGCGTTACGCGTCTGCGGCCACGCCGTGGGTCGGAACGGTGTTATCAGCGCTAACCAAAGCACAGAGAAGCTTGGATTCTCTGCACAGGTAGACATCGCTCCACTATATCTTTACATTGCAAAACGGTTGTTAGATGCTATATTAATTATCTGAATTTCAAATTGAACTCCTTTAATGCTAAAGCATGCAGTGATGTTTGAGACAACAGTTCGTGGAGGCCTTTTTTCTGCCCCAACATGACAGCGTTCCTGTGCACAAAGCCAGGTCCATGAAGTTTAATAATGGTCTTCAGAGTTCGCATAGAGCTCTGACCTAAACCACATCCAACACCTGGATCGCCGACAGCGAGCCAGGCCTCATCGCCCAACATGAGTGCTCGACCTCACTAATGCCCTTATGGCTGAATGAAAGCACGTCCCTGCAGCCAGGTTCCAAAATATTGCGAAAAACCCTGAAACCAGAAGTGCCGAGGCTTGTTATAGAAGCACATTAATGCCTGTGGTTTTAATGAGACAATCAAAAATCAAGTGTCCACATACTTGTGGCCGTGTACGCACTTCTCAGTGCATTATAAATGGTATACTGCATGAGAGTGATGCATACAAATTAAAATCACTGATGACATCAATGCATCCTCCCCACAGCACACGTTTGCTGCTGCAGACCGGCTACTGGTCTACGTTGTTTAATTGGGTTTTCAAACTGCTATATAATCATTTCACTGTGCAGACATCACTCTGCTTCACTCGTGATATCATGAGTGAAGCAGATGCTCGATATCTTGCCGTTTCAAAGGTTTCCGTCTGTATGCCTTAACGTCCTCTTCACTTCCCGGAGTCTCCCTTCTCGCCCGAGACGAGGCTGTGGAGCGGCGAACACTTCCATCTGAGCCTCCTGATTACAAGCTCTATTTATCTGCTTTCCCCGAGACTGGTGGCCAAGTAGAAAGCCTTCCTCTGGTGTTCAAAAAAACATTTTAAATGTAACCGTGCTGCTGTAAGTGAATTCTCTTACTTTGATGTGCTCGGGTTGAAAATCATCGATGCCATCTATAAGTCACAGAAGGTTGTTTTGATGCGCTATCTGCCTCTCCAAACCAAATGCTGCTTTACTCTTCGAGATGTTGTCTCCTGTTGAGATAAGCTGCAACAAAGCTGCTTTTGCCGGTCATTTTAACATCGCTGCAGAGTTTTGTTTGTCTTAATTTTTGTCTGAAATCTCAGCAGAAGACACTTCAGCCTTTGATTTTACCTTCACTTTAAAGTTAAAGTCTCACGGCTCTTGCAGTCGAGGACATTTTGTCTCTGATCACCGATTCACATTTCTGATGGTGGTCAATCTTTGAAGAGCTGCTACTTTGATCCATCACTCAAACTCGAGTCAACTCACTTCATATAACTAACTTTTAGTATTTGCAGCACTCTGCACTTCAAATGACACGTAACTTATTTGATATTTGAAATTGCGTGGACTCAATTGAGTCAGACAAATCTTGACATTCCAGCAAAAAGTTAGCATGCTAACTTATCACACTCAGATGGTGGTGAACATGGTAAACAGCAGCGTGTTAGCAGTTAGCTTAAAGTACCACTGCGCCCAAAGATCCTGAAGCACTCGTGTCAATGTCAGGCCGCCGCTGAGCGTCTGTGGACATAGTTTTTTCAGTGTTTCCCGCACCGTCGGCACGAGTCCGCCCTTATTGGGGGTTCTTGGGCCAAAAGAAATCGGCGGCGGAGCCCGTCTGTGAGAGAAATTGGCTGTTTTCTTGAGCAAATCAATGCATCAGAAGAGAAACCAAAATGAGGAAATCAAGCAAATGACTAAAGGCAAGAGGTCACACACAGAAGGCTCTTTTTCCTCTTTATCTCATCTGGCGTGAAAATGTTGAGCAAACGCTGCTTTGTTTGTAGCTGAGGCTTGTGTAGCTGCAGTCCGAGGTTTTTAACGTGCTCTTTTTAAATGACCAACTCAAACTACCACCACCAACTGCTACGAACCATAATATCCTCTCACGCACACGCAGACAGACATGCTAGTTGACTGTAGTCGTTGCAGCGTTTTCAAGGGCAACGTTTTGGCCAAACCACAATCGACGTGAGGGGATGCAACAGTTGGCGTGTGTCGCCGCTTGTTTGATGTCTGTTTTGGAGCGATTTGACTCTCATTCATCTGAATGGAGTTAGTCCATCAACTCAGCGAGGTGCCAACACAGGGCGCCAGAGCTAAAGAACGCAGGGTCGTCCAGCAAAGGAAATGACAGAGTCACCGTTCGCTGAAGTAGTCGGTGATGTGATAATCATCCTATCTCACTGCAACAAACAACTTTGCAGTGTGATTGGTCTTTAAAAGCATTCATTTGTTACCCACATTAGTTGGTCAACTGATTTAGAAGTCCCAGTGACTATTTAGCGATCACCGTCACTGTCCTGCTTCACCAATAGAAACCTTCCTTCCCCTTTGAACACACTGAATCAGCAAACACCGTACTGATCTCTGACAATCTGTCCTGGTGAGAAAACCAGAGTTCAATCTTCAACCCAGTTAACGAATACTGCTGCGAAACATCCACGGCAGGAAGTATTGTGTTTAAATCTATTTTAAATCTGCCCACAGAGGAGGAGTGGGGTTTATTGGATGACAGGATGGCTGACATGTTGGTTTTACGCTGCAGTAGTCCTGCCTACCTGCCTGCGTGGACTCTGCGTGGAATACAATCTCACCACAGGGCTCAGATAGCTCCACAGATCAATACTGCCAGAGAGGAATGAAACAAATAGTCTTTCTTACCGGGTTACTGCAGTGACAGTACTTTTTGCTTACATGAGTCAAATTAATTCTCCCAGGCTGCTGGCGAGAGAGACATAACAATAAAGTGTGAGTGTGCTCTTGGAGGGCGATATCACATCTCATAAAATTCTGGGGAAACACACGGACAGGAATGGAATGGAGGTTGAAGAAGAAAGCTGGTGATATATGTTCATCTTGTTTTATATGACTCAGCAAACCAGCTTCAGTCGGTAAGAGGATAGTGTTTTATACTGCAACCAGCTTATGAGAGGAAGCCGTTTCTTTATTTGGCACTAAAACAGAATTCAGATGGTCGGGTTCATCCAGTGTGCTCATAATTCAACACAAAGATTAAATGTCTACTTTTGCAATGGGAGTCCGGTTCAGTTTGTTCGAGTGGAAAATCACATTAAAGTCTATCATAATGTGGAAAAACTCACATTTCACACACACACACACACACACACACACACACACAATAAAAAAATAAAAAAAACATTCCGTTCCGCTAATAAATAAAATGCTTCCTCACCGTTTTTGAAAGTCATGTTGGCTTGTTTTTGGCTCAGCGCTCAAGCAAAAATAAAAAATCGACTGAGGCAAAACTCCCTTCCTCCAAAAGTATTGGAAATACTGTGAAATCGCACTTTGAGTCGATGCAGTGCTGGTTTATTAAGTAGAGATCTAAAGATATGAAACGCTTGGAGTTCTCTCCAAGCACATGTTTTAAAATCAAGTCTATGGTTGCTAATCATAAAGGAAGCCCATGTTTCAATGTGGTATTTGCATGAAATGTAAGCAAAGGCAACATTCATGCATATGTAATTACTGCGTAAAACCCTTGAAGAAGTGGTGTTTTTTTCCCCAGAGGGCTGACAAAGGATTAGATTGTTCAAACACCTTCTGACTTTATGTTTGACATCAGCAAAGTCGAGCCTAAAGCCTTTATAATAGTTCATGAGGGTTCAAATAAAGTAGTTTTTTTAATGGCTACCCCCAACCATGCTTGTGATCAGGTCCCCTGGACTCAGCAGCCGTTGTGATATCATTGTGATCTTAGTTATCCCTAAACTCGCATCAAAGACAAACTTCCATGCACCCTCCAAAATAACCAAAGGGGACAAACTTCCCCTCAGAGCAGCTGGATTCTGCATTCATGTTGGAAACAAAAGATTTAAACCGGCATTATCTGAAAATTTGAAGCTAAGGTGACATTGAAAACACAAGTCGATGCGATTCCCTGGCTCGAGCATCATGCATTTGTCACCGTTAGTGTACATATTCTACATTTTTTTACACAGCTGTGGGGAAAATGTTTCTCTCAGCTGTGCATGCACACATTTCTCTAAATATCTCTTTGAAGAGATAACTTAAATTCCCTGAACCATTGTCAACAGAACATCCACTTTCCTTCTGCTTTATCTGTATTAATTGACATGCATATGGAGCGATGGGAGATGAAACAGTGAACCCTTGTTGACAGGGCTGCGGTGATGCTCTAATGAATGCCTCTCATCCCTGAGATGCAGTTTGTGACTGTGACTTGCAGCCTGTGGCTGACACATCGGGGTGACACAATGAGACGAGGCTTGCGGAGAGACGGGAGAGCGGAGAACCCAGATAAAGCTGCTCCACTGAGCTGCCAGCAGGGAGTCTTTGAGTTGTCTCCAGGAGAGGGGCGGAGGAGGGAATTTTGGGAGGCAGAGCTCGGAGTAAACAGTATCTGCCGAAAAACAACAGCAGCAACAACCACCACACTCCCTAATCAAGTGGCTTTATTGAAATGCAAAGCCTCACTCCTTCAGCCCCTCACGAAAAACCCAGTGATTAAAAGTAAAATACATTATATGCACCATTACTCTACCTAAATTACATGTTTAAACACCAACGTCATATAATTAGGCATTATTAGTGTCATCGTGAAATATGGCAGAAGTGTAGCGAAAGCTAGGCAGATTAATTCCATGAAACAGCAGCTCAAAGACACACTGGATTTGAGGCTTCTCTCTCTCCCCCCCTCTCCCTCTCTCTCTCTGTGTTCTAATCCATCTATTGCTGCTCTAAATCCCAAACACTGGTTTGCTGCAAAACCAAGTGAATGATAAAAGGGCAACCTTTGGAGGGAAAGTAGCGAAACAATGTCAAGTGGAATTATTCTGAGTCCTTTTAAAATGAAAATAAAAAAGTAAAGCATCCATACTGTACACACTACATAACAATTCCACAATCAACCTTAGATGTAAGGTTATCATCACAATATTCAGAGCTAGACTATTTGCTGTTAAAAGATACAGTAAGACCTGAGCAGAGAATGAAGTCGCTCTCCCTCTGTGTGTTGTAATCTAAGCTTCTCTATGTTTCCTAGCCATGCTTGCCTTTTAGTGCATGTCAGCGTTCCCTAATGGCTAGCTCATGGCCGCCGCTCTGCACTGTGATCAAATGGCAGTTAGAGCCAAGTCCAAGAAGAGCGGCATGCTTTGAAGCAAATTTTACACAGTGGCCAAATGATGGAATTACACGTGATGCCATTGGAGAGTTATTTTCCTTCCCCCATTCACGTGAATAAGCCCGAGAATGAGGCTGGACCGACGGCTGCGAAGCATGTTAGAAGAAACGCTAGTGGGATGAGGAAGATTGCCGAAATGTCCGGGTATTCTCAGTGACAAGACGACAGCAAAGCAATGCTCCACGACAAGAAATAGTCTGGAAAACCCCCCCACAACTTGTCACTTTAAACCGCAACCTTGGAGTCATGTTTGACAGCAACCGCTCCTTTTGAACACCACGTCAAACAAATCACCAGAACTGCCTTTTTCCACTTTAAAAACATCGCCCGTCTCCGCCCATCACTCTCCTCATCTGCTGCTGAAACTCTGATCCACGCCTTCATCACCTCCAGAATTGACGACTGCAACAGCATTCTTTACGGCACATCATCCAAAATCCTAAATAAACTCCAGTACATCCAGAACTCTGCTCACCCACACCACATCACCCCTGTTCTCCAGAACCTCCACTGGCTCCCCGTCCCACAACGGATCCAATACAAAATCCTTCTCCTCACTCACAAAGCCCTCCACAATCAGGCCCCCTCCGACCTCACCGACCTGCTTCACCACCACACTCCATCCCGCCGGCTCCTCTGATGCCAACCTCCCGTCCCTTCCGCTCAGGACCAAGCACATGACATGGGGCGACAGGGCCTTCTCCATATCTGCCCCCTCCCTCTGGAACTCTCTCCCCAAAAACATCCGAGATTGCACTGACCTTTCCACATTCAAATCACAAATCAAAACTCACCTGTTCAAAACTGCTTTTAATGCGTGACTATTATTGTGTACTTTGTTTTTAGTGTATTGTTTTTATATATGATGATTTTAATGTAAAGTGTCTTTGAGTGTCATGAAAAGCGCGATATAAATAAAATGTATTATTTTTACACTTTTTTGGAGCAGGCTAGCTATTTCCCCCCCCTTCCAGTCTTTATGCTAAGCTAACAGGCTGCTACCTGAAGCTTCATATCAACCATACAGATATGAGAGTGGTATCATCATCAAACTAGAAATAAAATCACGCATACAGTTAAATGCCGTTGATGTGGTGGCTTTTCACGCCGTCTACATTGCTTTTAACTGAAATGCAATACACGCATATCAGACCGAGTTACTATTTGGTCCGATCCTTCCCTTTGCAGCCGTTAACAGTAAAATCAGGTCAGATCTCCAGGCTCCGCTCGCACAGGTTGAAGTTCGACCCCACACGGTGTTTCACAAAAATAGGAATATTCTGCCACACCTGCTAACAATCGTCTCAGCACTAAGGTCTTCATTTCACTTGCTGGCTCAGAACCGTCCTGGTTCTTTACAGCCTGCCAGATCTCCTCCAGCACTGCTGAGACAAGAAGAAGCAGCAGCTCTCGACTGGGAATTTCTTTTTCTGACTGCCAACTGTTTGTTGTCCCTGATCACAGACATGATGCAAACTTCCAGAGGAGGCAAAGCAATTCAACCCACAGGATAAACATGTCTTATCTGAAGGAATAACAACCACCTCAATATGGACACCAATCAGGAAGTCCAAAAAAAACAACTCATTTGTGCAACAAATGAAGTCTTGATTTGCCGCGCCAACAGGTTTTGATTACAACCCTTGATAAAACTGATTTATGTCCCCTGCATGCTTTGAAGTCTCCACTCAGGCACAAACCCCAGCTACTGTGAAAGAGGACTGAAGGGTACAGCGAGCGGCCATGAATTAATAAAACAGCCTTTAGTTTCTGGACCTTGACATGGTCAGTAGGCAGGGGAGCAGAAAGACAGACGACAGCTCTTTTCACTTGGTCTCTTAGAAACATGCTGCTACATGAAGTGCATAGATACAAACCTCTAGTCCACCATTGTTACATTTCAAGATGTAAACAAAACTTGGTAACAGAAATCCGAAACAAGCCGGAAATCGTCACATACCGGTACATTTGATGTATTCTGGTCTCAAGGATTGAGGCTAATATGCAGCAGACATATTCACTCTTTTAACTCTGCGTTGGCCTCCACCAATTCCTGAGAGAAATATCTTCACTTTTAGCTGCTAAACGCTCCACTGTGTTCACCAGGTAGTAACTAACTTTGTCCGTCAGCTGCCTGTTACAGCAGAAAAGAGGTTCGAGAAGTAAGAGTGAACTATAACGGCAACGTTTGGAGGCATTAAAACCAAAACAAGCTGAAAGACGCTAAAATATTCCATAGAGCCGAGTGTGACATTTCTCAGCAGGATTATCCCAACAAGCAACGCCTTTCACGTTACACAGAAGTATTACACACTGTTCATATAGAAATATTGATGAGTGCAGCCTCAAAAAAAAGCCAAGCAAACAAGTTGTTACTTTTTTTCCCCCGTCCCGTTTCATCTTTAGGTAAGATTGACAAGACTCGTGCTCTGCTGAAAGCAACTACTCTGTCATAAATAAATCCAGACATGAAGCCGTCCTTCATCCTTCAGTGTCATTCGATCCATCATAATGACGGCGCGGATGCCTTGTGTTTAAAGCCATGCCTTATTAATCTCCAATAAGAAAAACATTACTTTCCGCCTCTGGTCAGGGCACCGTGATGATTGGAGGTTAAAGTCCTGCTCGAGGACGCCTCAGATAATAGCTAACGGGAAACATCTCATCTCTGGTTACTGCCTATTTATGCGCAGGGCCTGAATGTTTCTCGTATCCTCCGATCTGAAAACAGAAAAACTGTTTTATGTGTCGTAATCACATATACAGAAATGCCAAACTATTTTACATGCTGAGGAAAAGCCAACATAGGATTTGCTCCAGACTAAACGTACCCTTTTCAGGCACCACCAGTGTCGATAAGTTTGTCATATATATTTTTTTCTTTCATCCCAGGAAGCCCAGCACATGGTAGCTTTAAGGAGAACGCTGGTTTTATTCTGTATTTTTTTTATTGCTGTCAATAAATCCGACAAATAAACCAAACCAACAATGCGCCAGTACATCTTGCCCGACCCGTCTGTGTCCAAGCCCCCGTTCGTTCCAACTACAGTCAGAAGTTATTAAAACATGAATATACATTGGAATTTCTAAATCATGTCCTAAAAGAGCTGGGCACTGTAGTTTATGAGCAAATGATACTCAAACAGTAAATAGTGCATTTGTTAGGGACTTTCAGTGGAATAATACACATTTGGTGCATATTTAAATATGACAGCAGGACTTTAACCAAGATAAACCACAGTGCCCGTTCACTGTCATGAAAGACTATCTCCCAGTTTAACGGATGTGGACAACATTAGAGTTATATCTCCGGCTTTGGCTGCACAGACAACACTTGTTTATGGGATCAATTCATTGGTTTGGTCTTTTCATGGGAATGTTTTGCAATAAGAGAAATATAAAATATCACAGAATCAAAGTTTGGTTTATCAGTCTGTCGGTCCTGTAGCTTCACTACGTTCTTCACACCTGTCCGATGGTGGATTCTGGGAAGGCTGCATTCAACAATTTGTGTAACTGTCCCTGAAACAACAATCTTACATTTACATCCACGACTGTTTGTTTGCAAATGTGTACTGTTCTCCCCATATTCAAGCAATATCGAGGCCCTTCTTTCGTTGTTGGTCGGTTTCTCACCCTTCCCTTCATAAGAACTCAAAACATTTGAATGCTTTTCAACCTATGAAAGTTTAAATGTTTCCATTTAAGGGCTTCATTTGGTGAAAAGCCGCAGCAGTGGATTATATTTTACCATGTGTGCAGGAAATAAAGACTCTGTAAAACATCAACTTGACATGCATCAATTCTAAACTAGGTTTATGTCCTCAGGCTGGAGCAGCACATGTCAACCCCTGTGGTGAGCTGCATGCAGGCTGCATAAATATTTTGAGATAAAAGTGCCCTCAAATTTTAATGGTGCAAGTTTTACTTATCAAAACAAGCTTTAAATAGGATTGCTGGGCTCATGACTGAACCCTCAGTTTCTGAAACGTTACATAAAGACGCCAATGGTGCCGCATGGAAATGTGTAAATTGATACGCGCGGAATGCTTGATTTATTACAACGCGTTATATCAGACAGGTGCACAAGGTGTTTTCTAAACAGGCAGACTCTGCTTCATTCAGATAACTCCATAACTAACTCATTTACAAAAGTGAAAAATGATTTTAATATACCATTAAAAGCTCATCAGAGTGGGAGGATCCTAGTAATTGCTGCGCATCACATCAGCTTTCAGAGCATGAATTCAGGATATAACATTAGAAAACTCCTGTTGAGATATTGATCAATCATTTTGCGTTGAGTCGAACAGGCGGATAGACTCACTTACAGAGTGACCTTAACGATTTCAGAGACGCTTACGTTGATGGAGCAGCAGGAATCATGTGACCGTCACACTGCCGTCACCTTTCACTGAAAACTCCTCTTATTCTTCCCAGACTCATCCATCATCTGACTCTGATGATCTGTGGATGGTAAAATAATCAGATTGGATCAACATCAGGTTACTGAAGATTTGGCAGGGCCTCCTTCTGATAACAAGCAGCATTCACCTTTTTCAGCTATTGTAGTCTGTTTAATTTTGATCCAGGTTCCAGGTTTCAGGTTTCAGGTTCCAGGTTTCAGGCTCCAGGTTTCAGGCTCCAGGTTTCAGGTACCAGGTTGCAAGGCACAAAGTAACACCGACAAACTGTGTGGAAATGGGCGGTGATATACGGTGCAGGGCTGACGAGAGGAAGTGGAAACAGGTGAGCAGGTGAGTGAGAGGGTCAGGTGACTGGGACAGGTGGGGAAGTCTGAGGGCATCAGGTGGAAGAACATGATTTAAATATTGTCGTAGATCAGATCTAATTTTTGGGGTCGGGATGAAATTGCAGGTGCCAAGTTTTCTTCAGAGAGTTGTAGTGAAAGAGATTCCCAAATCAAAAGATTTAAACATTATGGCCATTCAGTTCTCCAACTATGTATTTTGTATGAATATGTAGCTACATAATTCGGAGACATTATACCTGGCCTTAACAAAAACAAAACTACAGTCACATGAAAGCTAAGTACCGGTAGATAAAACGGATGAAACTAACTAAAACTAGAATGAAAATAAATCAAAAAGCCACAAAAATTTCTAAAACCTTGATCTGGATCAAAAAGGTGGACTTACCGACCAAAACGCCGCTAGCGTGGCTAAAAAGACAGTAGTCATAGGCTACACAATAATCACTCGGTTTTTAAGTGTACTGTTGAAAGACACTGTTTTCCCAAAAAAGCAATGCACATGAATGCAAATGAAAGAGCGGCTCACAGCTGGAAAAAACTCTATTTGTGGATGAAACAGCTCCAATTATACCTCAGAAAAGACAGAAATATGTTAATTGTCTCCATGTTAAGTTTAGTGGGCGGTGGCATTCTAACGCTGAAGTTTGATTGAATTTGCACGGTGCTCATATATATCATCTAGCAGTATAAAACTGTTTAGTATGTGTATTTATTGTATATTAACTGAACGAAAAGAGCCAGAAACTATTGTGTTTATTCAGGCCTGTCAAAATAAGTGATAACTGTAGGCTATATAGAATCTGAATGCAGAGAACTTTAAATGAAACTTCCACGAGGTCGCCTACTGAGACGCTTCCACAGGCGATTTGAATTGTAGAAGGACGAGAAACTGGAAACCAATCTTCCACAGCTGCACTGCAAAATAACTGCAGCAGTTATAAAGCAGTTATTTTGCAGGAGTAAATGACAGCCATCAGCTGGCCTGTAAAAGTTACGACCACGGGCAATCCAGGCATGCACAGTTTAACAAGGACCTCATGAAAAAACGACTGCTTTTGGCAATAATAGCAACACATAGATTCTATTCTCCATCATAAAAAGCTAAGAGAAGGAAGGAAGATCAATGACCACTGTGCATCTTTAGGGTCAGATGGTGGTGCGTCTGGATATGAATGACAACAAGTAGCATCAGTGTCTGACTCCAAGAAGCATTTTGTTTTTGGAAAACAATGACGATAGAGAGCAGTGGCAGTATAATCCACATGAAGGATTGAATGAATGGCACCATCTTTTTAGCTTTATATACAATTATGTATGTTTAATAGGTGTGTGGCATCAATCCTGGGGTTCAGTTTGAGAAGATAAATGGTGTGAATAAACTCATTTTTGCAGCATCGCAAAAACTGGAACATCAAACAGACTCATCCATGAAACTCAATCGTAAGTAAAACAGGATAAGTAATAATAAATTATATATATATATATATACACACACATCGTTATATTTAATATATGCTTGTATAGCACGATGGATGGCTGTTTATATTTCCTATTCGCAATTTCTAAAAAGTTAGCCTGGAAAATGTGTAATATCATAGTATTTGATATACTTTAGTGTATATAGTTTGAGGAAACCAACGCTGCGGGGAGAAACATCATTTGAAATGTACAAGTTTATACAAAGAAATCAATCTTTGGTAACATTTTAACAACAAACTGTGCCATATACTCTCTACTTGTACATTGGCCAAACCAAGGTTCTCAGTCTTTTGTGAACACACGCCGACACGTTGTTGATGCAAAACCTGCTGCAAGAATAAATACAACATAAATAAGGGACAAATATTTTGAAGGCTAAACAGAGTGGTTCTTTTTACTGTGGATAAATACTAATGCTGTGTGGCCTAGAGTTTCCAGGTTTACTGTCTTGACTCAAATATTCAAAATCCAAAAATGCACAGCTCTTTATAATCAGAGCATTGCTGTCCAGCACAAACACTTCTCTACATTCACAACCTCCAGCCATGGCTGCATTCAGCTGACCAACAACTACAAGAGGTGCGACAAGGAAGAGACTGGCAAGCACCTTGTTGACCTGACACTTGGTCCACAGCAGCATTCACTCTGTCCTGAGCCAGATAACAAATAAATATGTACTCTCACCGCTGGGAAGGGAAACAACTCAGCATGCCTCCTTCTCATCCAACATGGAGATGCTCAGTCCGGCTGCTCTTTCTGCAAATCTCAGTGAAACTGCAACTTTGTCAGTCAAACCAAACCAAAGCTCTGTCTTCGATGCTAGAGGCACCTGAGAGGGATGTGACGGATAGATAAACAGGACTACATTTATTCTGATCAAATATCATATTTAAGGGTCTGTAAAAATGCCTCCATATTAAGCCAAAGTCCAAAGAGGAGCCTCGTTATCACCGAACTTTCCTTTCTTTGTTTTTCAGCAGTCCATTCGTCTCTAAGCTCCTAAACCAAACCTCCAGTGGTTTGATATTTAAATGCCCCCAAGCCTAAAATGCACAGAAAGAATCCTACCCCTGTGTATCTACACTTCGCCAGGGGACATCTTTCATGAATAGTTTAGGTTAATATGTACCAACTACCCCATCCACATTGTAATTCATCCACATAAATAACTTCTGTGTGTGTGTGTGTGGACTTCAGTACAGATAGTTTATGAGGTCCTGTCTCGAAACCAAACCAGTTCAACCAGTTTCTTCCCCGCACAACCATTAGAGGACAAAACATTGAGCTTGAGGAGTACTTCACACATATGTAGGAATACATAAGTACGTGTGAATTTGTAAAATATTCTCCTTGTATTGTGTGTTAAATGATGGATTGACTTTGAGAGCTCTTTAATAATTCTGTCCCCTGTTAGTCTTCTTAACTGAATGACCTGACCATTAGAAAACACAGTAAAACATCGTTAACACTGGACTTTATCAAAGAAGCGACGCTGCTACTTTCTTTTAAATTCTCTTATTTAATATTAAATACATGACTCTATAAACATAACATTTATCCACATATAAAAGCATGTCTGACTATTTACACTGAACCCTCAAAAGGAGCCCGACCATACAAACAAGCAATATCCTGGAACTATTCATAAACATCCCTTTATGTCCTCAGATCTCAGCGGTGATTGTCGCAGCATTTCATATATTTCAGGACTGACAGCCTCTCTGGAAATGTCAATTTAAGGAAGATTTATCACATGACCTTATTGCTAAGCACATCCAAATATTAACACTTGTAACTGCACACATTAGCATTTGGTCCATAAACTGCAACATCCAATTGGAATTGGTTTTGGCATGTGCACCAAACCTGCCACATCGACATGGATTTGTGAGAAACAATTGATTATCTCTGAATTTTGGTTAAAAAAAGCAAGTTGTTGCAAGTTGTTGGTACCTAAACCTGAATAGTTTCATGTCGAACTACCTTAATTTGCCTCCTTAACATAATATGTGACCATATGACTAAGATATCCAGTCAGATCGTAGCTACCAAGCTCACTCATTCCTCCACCTTAGATTTCCTTTTGGAAGTTCTGGGTCTGGGATTTTCTGACTCTGCAGGTTCTGGGGATCCTGGAGGATCAGTGGGCGGGCTGGGGGCTGTCTCCACATCCGGTTCTGGCTCGAGGGGCATGGAGGGGCCTTTGGAAGCTCCTGAAAATAACAAAAGCAGGAGAGTCGATGCCAATATTGCTCAGAAAAGGTCTTAAAGTTCGAAATGATCCACACATATAAAGCAGTTTGTGTGTGATTCATTAACATAACATCTGGAACATTATTCAGGAACTTTACGAGGCCAGGTTGTAGGATTGAGGGGGATCTATTGGCAGCAGTGGTATATACCATTAATAAGTATGTTTTCTTCACTGTGTAATCACCTGCAACGAAGAATTGTTGTGTTTTTTCGTGACCTGAGCTGTCTCTATCTACACAGGCAGCGGTTCCTCTTCATGGAGTCCACCATGTTGCACCTCCATGTTTCTACAGTAGCCCAGAACGGACAAACCAAACACTGGCTCTAGAGTGAGCTTTTTCACATTGGCCAACGTAGTTCTTCTACACGCTAGACACACGGGAGACGTTTAAGTTGGCTGCAATATGCAACCTCGCCGCTAGATGTCACTAAATCCAACACACTTAATACCTTTCAATGTGAGTAGCTTGCTGTCCCCACGCCTTCCACTGACATGTCTCATATCCAGCAGCGTAGAACCGGATTCAGACACACTGCACTTGTAGCTCATCTCATGACGGCTACTGTGAACTCCCAGGTCAGAGTTCAGCTTTAATAGAGTGGCCGTGCACCAATCGAGGCAAACAGAAACACTGAAGCACTGTGTTTGTAAATAGTCATGATTCTTGCATCACGGTTGTTCTGTGAAGTATTCATTCATTACCCACATGGAAACCATGACACCACATGATGTTGTGAGGCCGAGTGCAGGGTAGTGTGACTGTACGTTTCGAAAAGCTACGTACTGCATAGAACTCCATTTTCCAGTTGTAACTTTGCACAGACGGTCAACTTAAACGGAGCAATTTCCTCACATTTAGAGGGTGGTGAATCATTAAGGAGGACCAGTTTGATGCTTTGACAGCATATTTATAACTTTAACAACAAAGTTTGTCCCATGACGAAACAGTGACATAATCCCCCCCCCCGCTGTAACACACATGGGTGGGACCAGGTCATTGTTTTGCAAGTCTCAAGTATAAGTCTCAAGTCTTTTCACTCAAGTCCCGAGTCAAGCACCAAATCCTAAACTTTGAGTTGCGAGTCCTTCATAAGTCATAATGCGCTCTTCATCATACGTTATACCATTTTAACAACAGAGTGATGAAATGTTCAATTTACAAAACTCATGACTGCTTTTTAAAATGTGTATTTATTTGTTAAAATAAGTGTGAAGGAACTTCATAAAAAAAAGAAAATTGGGGTAATTAAGTGTTAAATGGACTCGCTGGAAATGAATTCAGGGAATGCATAAATAATATATGTTTTTTTAAATTTTTAGCTTGGGGGAACCATAAGTGTTAAACTCCAAGTCGAGTCTAAAGTTGTCAAATTTGTGACTAGACTCCAAGTCATCACCTTTTGAAATACATTGTTTTTGTTTGTCCAAATCAATTCAACCCACGCTGCACTCTGTGGCAGATTTCTTCACCAACCTAAACAAACTTTTCACGCGTAAATTGATAATCTGCATCGTCATCATTGATGGTATGCTGCTTAACATTAACAGACTGTATACGCACAACAAACTGGCCTTAGAACACAGCTGGCACAGTGTTAGAAAGCAGATAGTTTGCCAGAGCTGTGTAATTCAGTAAAAGGTCTGACACGGAACATGGTTTCATTGTTCTGGTGAAATATTTCTCAACAGCTAAACAAAAGTGGTGAAAAAAGCCACTGACACCGGGGAGCTGTAAGCCATGACGGACATTTCAGAGCAGCCTTGAATTTATTTTCTTCACTGTTTTTCATTTTTTTCACGCTGCTGATTTTCTTTTGTTGCCAAGAATATATACTGGCTAGAGGTTAGCTTCTTTTCTTTATTTTTTTTAAATATATTCCATTTTGCCGTAGCTTGTGAATTCAATCTGTCACAGAAGTGCAGCAGGCAAGAGGCTGTGAATACAACACACACAGAAGAGATATATGGAATAAGTTTCCATTTTAAATGAAAAACTGGGCTTTGGTTTAATGAACAGAGGTGGAGGCTGTGAAATTTGTCACACTGAGGGTGTGACACTGGACTTTTCTGATGAAAATTATTATTCATGTGCTCACCTCATTTGGAGTTTGTGCTCAGAACAAACTGAAGAGAGACATTCAGCGTTGCGTGGTCTCACCAGCACCAGACTCAGAGCTGGACCTCATTTCAAGCTTCACCTCAGCTCTGACACTCGACAGAGAGGCTCTGTCACACACCCACACGTCAAACCAGAAGCTACACCGAGGTGACAGAGTATTAACTGACACTTTCTACAACCCATGTTGGCCATTTGTACCTGCTGATAGCTGGAGGTTCTTGTTGTAGCTCGCGGCAGAAGACATGGCTTGGCCCAGAGCTTGGTTAGTACCAAGGGGAGCACCAGGTGCTTTGGTGGCTGCTGCAGAGCTTGGTTTTGATTTGGAGTCCTTGCCTGGTTTGGTCCACACCACACCCTCTGTCACCTGCAGGGCAGCGCCCATCTTCTGAGCCATGTCCATTAGCTGTGAGTGAAAAGTAGACTTAGAAATACTGGAAGGAAAGACTCCAACAACTGACATCAACATCATCTTAAAAGGGATAAACACCAAAGTCACACATTAACCCAAACTAAATAACCGATCGAGGCAGCGGTAGGCCAGCAACTCCTATGTTCTGTGAAGTAAAACTAAAGGTGACAACAGCTTTAGTTCCCCGTCTGAAGGGACTGTCTGACGGTAGTGTACACTTAAGCTGATGACGATTTTTTTTATGTGGCTTAAATATGTTTTGCTGCTACATTGCTTAGCTTAGGTACTTCTGTCTGTTTCTCCAAACTGGGGGCGTGGCGACGGCCTTCCACTGTCGGTAATACACCGACTATGGATAAGTAACTCATACAAACCCACTTCAAAACATCCAAACTGTCCCTTTAAGTACCTCGGGATCAAATTCAAAGTTGCTATTGGTGTCTCGAAGTATGTTGACTTTCCTCTCCATCTCCTGATACTGATCCAGAGTTGCCTTCTTATCACCATGATTATAGAGGAAGATGGCAAAGTTCAGGTTAACCAGAGGGTTGGATCTGCAGGTAATTGATCATCCAGAAAGAAGAGACACAATTATATTAAATGCTGAAATTACAGACTCAGATTCAAACACGCTGTACATTTAAGATGGTAAGACGGACTCACTCGTCTATCGTCGCAGCGTGTTCATACGCTCTGGTGGCATTCTCTACATCCTCTAAGTTGGTCAGAGCCACTGTTAAGAATGAGCAAGAGACAGTATTTAGTTCAAGTTTAAACCTGTCCAATGAAGGAGCAGACGGCTGTTCATAAAGGCACATTCAGCATGTTCAATTTGTTGTATGTAGCGTGTACTCTACAAGAGGAATAGGATGTAACTTAAATGAATGCGCAACAGTAAACTGCTAAGTAGCTGTTGCCTCTATTTTTTGCCAAGAATCATCGATTTACTCAGGCATTATTTCTCTGTCTCTCTGACTCAGCACAGTACCTGCCAGTAACATGTAGAGTTCCCCCATTCGTGGGTTCAGGTTGATGGCCGCGCTGAGGAAGTGGAAGGCAGAGGCAAACTGCTGCATGGTCAGGTGAACCAGACCCAGGTTGTACAACACCTTCCAGTCAAAAGGAGACATGTAGTGGGCTCGCTTCAGGCAGCTGATGGCCTGCGGGGGAGACGAAGTTGGGAGAGAGAAGTCAAAAGGCTGACTGTTGGAAAAGTACCTTCATAATACATGATCCCAAGCAATGGTGCATTTATAATATGCCTTCATTGGATACTTATCTGGCAAAGACAAGCGAATAAGACGGTAATACTCACGGCTACATATTTCTTTTTTCCAAAGAAGCACATGCCGATGTTGTTCCAGAGGGGCGGGCTCTCTGGCACAGCGCAGGCTGCCACTCGGTACTTGTTCATGGCCACATCAAAGTCTCCATGGGTCTGCATCATGCTGCCTGCAGCCAGGATGGCCTGGGAATAAAAGCAATGATTAGAGCGGCATTAGAGGAGGATGACAGTGCTTATGATGAAAGACCGACTGTGCCACCTGACAGAGAATGACCTCTTTGTTTCAACCGAACTGCTTTAAAAGAAGTTAAATGCACTGTCATATAATAATAGCCAGCTACGTTTATACCAAAGCATAACATGTGTTCAAATACCCACTTACCTTATAATTGTTGGGGTCAAAAGTGAGGGCATTTCCAAGGTGCTCGAAGGCTTTCTGGTATTTCCCAAGCTGTCGAAAACATGAAAACAGATTATTCATCAACTCCTTTATAAATGTTTCTGACACCTCCGGTAAATGTCACTCTTATCTTGCAGCGCTCGTCCCTTGTGCACAAATAATTTCACTGGAAAAGGTTCTTTTTAAAAATCTACCAACCTGTAAAAACAGCAGGCCGAGAGTAGTCAAGAGTTCAGTATTCTCTGGAGAGAATCTGAATTGAGGAGGAGACAAGTGGAATGAAGAATGTCACTTTATCTATGCCTGTAATTACATTTAATGCTTGCACTTATACTTCAGCAAACATAGTTGATATTCAGGGAATCTGCTGATTCAATCAGGGTTTGATTCAGCTTAATTGTGGAGTATTAATTATGACCTGAGGGGGATGAAGTGGCTCAAAGAAATGAAAATGGGAGAGAAGAGGCATTAAAATAAGGTTCACAGTGGTACGTCTCATCAAAGCAACATCAGTGTTGGGGCACTTGATTTATTCATTTAACCCCAACAGGAGGGAGTCATAATGAGCTCTACTATTATAGACACCGATGTCATTTCATCATTTACCCCATGGCCTAATGTTTGAAGATTCAACATGTGAATATAAATGGAAATGAATGAAATTAAGACTGAAGTGAAAGGGGCCCTGGCTTACAATGAGGCAAACCTGGAACTTTGTGTGAGATTGAAGGAGGATCACTTGTTAACATCAGCTCCAAAGACTGAAAGCCCTGCGATAAATCCAGAGGGAACCCCACGGACACCATGTTTTATGGCTCTCATCTCTTTTACCACCTTGATACAATGTTATCATGAAGATAACTGGCATGCTAAGGCTGTGTAAATATTAACAGATATCAATAAAATGTTCTCTCATCATGTCGGAAAAACTTTGGTCTGGTCAACAATTCCTGAAATTAAAATGTAAGAATAATGAATTGCTGTACATGTAAATATAAAATATAAAACAAAAGCTATATATAGACCCGCAGTGGCAGTCCATAACAACATGTACCTAGAATAAGTGGTTATTTTAAATATTTATTTCTTTATAGGTCTTCTCAGTGCTTTTTAACACTGTCCACACGTGACCTTGACTTACCCCACGGCCGTCTGATACACTTGGATGGCCTTGTCGGTTTCTCCAGCCAGCAGATGAACCTTCCCGAGCATCATAAACGTCTTGTCGTGCTTATTAATCCGGAGAGCTACGTTTAGATGCTCCTCGGCCTGACGAGAGACAGAAGATCAAAATGATCGAATCGCCCGTGAACGAGTACAGTTTGTGCTGTCTATCTGTACAATCAGCATACTCACATGGTGGAAGTCTTTGATGAAGAAATAGCACAACCCCAGATTATGACTGATCTCCTGGGGTGAGAAAATGTCAGATTAAACGAGGCTTGATAAAGGCTTTGATAAATTAAATTTCCAAATATAAAAGCTATTTGAGACAACAGCTCTGTGGAACAGGAACTCTACCGTGTTACTGACAGTAGTATGAGAGGGGGCACTCTCATAGTAATCTGGCGGTGCAACCATGAACTTCTTTTTGTTTTCTGTTAATTGTTGCATGAAAAGACGTTCGGTCTTTCTAAATTTCTGTAGATTGTGTTGAGAGGACGTCATGCTGTGTGTTTAGAGTGAAAGAGGCCAGGTCCTCTTAACACACAAAAGTTAAGACAAAGCAGAATCTCTGGTGCTAGAGTGTGCCTTTTCTTTTACCCAGTCTTTCTCGTTCAGCCTTGCAGCTTCATGATAGAACTCAATAGCTGCTTTGTGCTTTCCCAGGAGAAATCTACGGAAAGAATAAACAACAATCCATATGAGAAATGAATCAATCTTATTCACTGCATGCTGAATCGCAATCCTTACAATCCTGCAACAGTGAACAAATACTCACTGTGGGTGGCTTAACTTTTCCCTCTAGCATTAAAAGTTCTGGCCATAACTGCCCTGCAGTCGGGCTGTTATCACTGATCTTTCTCTCCTATGTCTGTCTTGTTAGATAATGGGGACGGGCTGATGCATCCCAGCCTTGAGGGCCGTAGACTCACAGTGATCTGGCCACTTGCTTGAGATTGTCAGTGCTGCTGGGATTCAGGATGGCACAGCTCTGAAACAGCTCCAGGGAAGGTTGGATCTTGCCCTCAAGACGCATGATTAGTGCTGTGGCAAGAAATTAAAACACACAAAAAAAAGAGGATCTTCATCTTCTTGAGGAAGTTTAAAAAAAAGAAGCACATTCAAAAGGATTAAAGGCACAGCATGGGGTCCGAAGACTCGATTTTTTGGGGAACTAAATGATGCATTGAGGAGTTTCATTTGATGTAGCGCTTAATTACCATCATACATGTTACGTGTGTGGGAGGAAAAAGTTACCATTTAAACTACTCACCTTGAACATAAATGGCATATTCACACATTCCATTAGACTCCTGCAGTTGTTCTTTGATGATCGCCTACACGGAGACAGAACAGGAGACGATGTGGACAGCTGAAATGGATGTTGCTCTGCGCCAACAATACGATTGTGAAGAAGCCACTTCTTCTATGGCTCAGCCGTATCAGTCACCACACCCCTCTGATCTATAGCGCGCCTCATCCAGCTCTTTTGCACTGCTGCAGCACATACAATGAACCAAAATAGCGGGTGTGCTTGGAGACGCCCACACGGTCCTTTCGCCCAAGGATCCGCTTTAACAAAAGGACGCCCTCGTCGCTGCGCTGGCACAACTAAAACAGGGCCTTGACAGTGAGGAGTGCATCTCTAACGAAGAGAAAGTGAGAAGGAGGAATTCAGTGATATATTTTACAAGTACTGTACAGGCATCTACTCAGAGCTTTCATTAAGTACCTGCCGGTTTCATGAATAAACAGGTCAATGCAGGGAATTAGCCCGTCATGAAGTAGAGTGTTAGACAGAACCCTGTACATGCCAGGCATTCATTATCTTCATTAAAAGGTCAATCAGATCAACACTGAACACAGACGTGGGTCAATGGTAGACCAAACCATCGGGAGAATGGGGGATGATGGTACTTTACCTTGCAGGTATCATAGTCCTTACGGATGTAGTGCTGGTGGATCAGCCAGTTTCTCCTCTCCACAATGGGAAGCTCTGGAGCTGGAAGCAAGAAGAGGAACTTTTCAGCTCATTCCCCTTTACTGTTCCGATAATGTCTTATTTAGTCGATGGCTGAATGATTAATCCTGAAAGCTCCCTGCTTTCGCAGTCATTAGTACGTCTCTTAGTACCCCCCCCCCCCCCCCACCCCCCATCTCTGTGCAGTCACCAGCACGTCTTTGATCCGACAGCAACATCGATGTCAACGCTTCATCCAAAAGCCCGCGGGCTAAACTGTAATCACGTCACCATTCACGCTGTAAATGTCACCTTGTAAGCAAGTTTTTCGTTCCTGCTTTTTGTCTTTGGCAAATTGAGATTATTCCCAGTTGCCAGGGCAACAATGTATCTCGCAAGCCAGGTGCTTGTGACAGAGAAGAGAAGGTATGGAGCGGAACGAGCAGCACAATACAAAGCCTGCTTTACGAAGGGTTAGGTGACCCCAAGAACACGATCGCTATGCTCCAAGTCTTCCTCCCAGCGGAGGACAACGTTTCATTTCACAAGGAGCCAAACGTAATTCCAATTCATGCAAGTTTTGATTCTGGTAATCCTGTTATCTTACAGCTACTACCTTCCTCTGAGGCTAAAAATAGGATTCAACGCACTGTGGAAAGAAGTGCTGGGCTTTGAGTCTGCCACTGACACACTGTAAGACAATACAGTGTGAATTACACCAAAGCTTCCTTCTGTTTTTATCTGTCAGCGCTTCAAGCAGTGCGCTGTTGATTTGTCGCTCGAACTGGAGCCTCTTGCAACAACTTCAGAGAAATCCTCTCCATCGCCGAGTGTGAAACTGCATGGGTTTCACACGTTTGCCCCGTCAAGATTCGGAGTGGCCCTATTTGTAGCAGCCTAATCCGCTTTCTTCCTGCTGAGACAGCAATAATATTCTTGTCTCTGGGTTTCAGATGGGGCCCTGTGGCGCTCCAGAGTCCACACACACAAAGCAGGGCGTCTTTCGGTGGAGGAGAGATGGGATACGTGTGCGACATCTATTCCTGTGACTACTGTATACGAGAATGGTAGAAAGGAGCAGCGAAGAAAAGCGCAGCATGAGGTCTCCTAAATATAATTCAGCGAAAGACTCCATCCCAAACATGGAGGAATTCTCTCATTGTTACATTTGATCTGGCTAATGCTCAGACAGATTTGGCTTCCATGTGCTCCAAGCGTCTGTTAAAAGGGGATAAGAGCAGAGGAGAGGCATGCTGAGATCAAAAGACGCATGGGGAGAATGTAATGAAAAATACCATGAATTTTTCTTTGGAAGTTTCACCACGAAAACTTTTAAAAACCCCTCGGTCTTGTCAAGTAATTTATTCTCATATTCATCTGCCTACACTTTTTCTTCCAAGGAATTTGACGGAAATCCAAGCAGGTTGCAGCACCAACACTTGATTCTGTAAAATGTAAACTGGTGACCTTATGCCATTAGCACTTTTTGTTGTTACTGGTTTAAAAGAAACATGGGCAAGCTTACAAGACCCATAACACCTCAGGAGTCTTACACTCTAAGAATGAAGTCACGGTATTGCATAAAATATCGTAAAAGCACATCGTGTACTAGTGCACAACATATTTCATTTTATGTGTGCAAAATATATCCCTAATTACATTTCAGTACAGGAATGATGGAATTTGTATGAAATCAGAAGGTTTTGAAGACTGAGATTTGTGGATTTCTTTTTGATTATTTTCACTTCTTGCTCATATTCAGCAGACTTTGGACCAAATGTCATCATCCAATCATAGTTTTGGATTGTAAACTTCAGACATGCGATACACTGTGAAAACTCAATTATTTCACACGTCAACATGCTTTATACTTGTTATATCACTAATGTATACACCTAACATGTGTATAACACATGATGAAGCCACAATTCTCTGTAGAAGGAGTTACACCGTTCATGCAGCGGCCACTCTATGTTTAACTTGTGTTGATACATTTCGTATTTTTTAAGTTACTGCGTGTTCCAGTTTTCTTTTCTGAGGTCTATGCCCATGTGTGAAGTAAACTTAGTTTGATCTATTTGGCTCAAAATAACAATTTTGCTTGAAGGGGCTTTACATTCTGCACAGCATGCAACACCCTCCGTCCTTAGACGTGCATGTGTGGAACGGTTTTATATTGAAGTTCTTACTTACACTGTAAACTGCATTCTATTGAATGGTTATTCCGAACATTGAGCTCTTAATAGTGGATTTATTTTCTAATATTTGCATATTAGAGTTATAAACAGAATTAAAAATGGTAGTTTTTGACTTAATTATGGAGCTTTTTCTTCACTTATACAGAACTGTACACTTCCAACACATTAACCAATTAAATTATAATCTGTATTTTCTGTTTTTATGATTCCTGTCATCTTCCTTTATACTAATGTACAAATCAGTTGATCTGATTCGTCTCCGCAAAGCATACTAAGCACACCACAATAAGCCTGCATGGCATGTGAAAGATCACTGCAAATATAATAACATACCAAGTACTAAATAGCTGTCAAAGGACTTGCATCCTCAGCAGTGCTGGTGACAAATACAAAATATTGTAAAAAGAAACATAAAAAGCTGAATCGTGAGCAACAGCCTAATTGAACATTTTAAGCCACAATTACGATGACAAAATCTCCAGATATAATATTTGATCAACAAACGTTTTCCACACAGAGAAATATCTGGAACACGGCTCATCTGCATTCTGTACAAACAGCTTCTTCCTTCTAGGGACGAAGGATAGAAGGGTGAGGGTGACCTCTGCAGGACGATTAGTTCCAAACTCACTCCAGTAGCATCCTTCACCAGTTACACACGAATCAAAATCAATATAATGGGTGACGTAACAGGAAATGTGTAAATAATTGTCTAAGATGTCTTGCTGTACCTTTAGGTGCCCGTCGTTTCTTGGCTTCAGTGGCAACTGGGAGCTGAAATGTATGAAATACAACACAAACGAAACAAGTAACAATCCATACATTACTTAGCAAAGTGTATACCATCTACCGGTGTTACCCACGCGCAGCAGGTATGGTCGCTCAATCCCACTGTTATGCTTTTGCGTCATTCTTTTTTCCCCATAATTGGCTCACTTGAGTAGCTGCTTACTAAAGTGACGACGGTTAGTTCATTAACAATCTCTTGAAATCATCACTTCCACAAACGCCAGATGATAACCATAAGGCAACTACAGTATTTAAAGGCAGCCTCAGTTACGTTGGTACAGAGCTGGACGGTTAATAATAACCTTGTTTTACAGTATAACGCGTGGGCTAACGATTGTCAACATCGCACTGTAACGTTATAACGTTACCTACGCATGTCACCTTACTGCAGCCACAGTTAGCCGTTAGCTCACAGGTTGTTAGCCCTCGGATGAGTGAGATTAAAGACTGAATGAGAGGCACGCGATAGCTGCAGGTTAATCAATTTAGCTCCGATTTAGAAGCGGGTTAGCCAAGCAGCTAGCATTCAAATGACCGAGCGTCACTACGAAGGTTATTTACACCTACATACATATATTATTTATAACTGAGGCAATGCCACACTATCTCCTCACCAAGAGGCGTGTTTGTGTTTACCCAAAGAAAACGGGTTAACTAGCTTTGGTTTCTGCACTCACCGCGGTGGCTGTCTCCTCGTCCGCCATCTTGGGATGATCACAACACTCGAAGCTGTTGCCATGGATACACCAGTGGAATGCGGAGGAGTAGCTGGTCAGGATTTATGAATGATGATTCTACTCTCCGTGTGTGTCACCGCCCTCACCGGCCTCCACCAACACAATGGTGATGATTAGTAAAAATTATATCATAAAAACCATACGCTGAAAATTGGGTCTACCCATGAATGTAGTAAAAGTGCTTAAAGGGCAAAACAATTACTTTCCACCACAGCAAAAATCAAAATCAGCCTTCTTCTTTAACGTATTGTATCAAAGCGTGACTCTTCAGCTGCAAATTAGATAAACAAAGTCCTACTCCATATATCGCCTGCCGTTTACATCAGGGCACACAGATTCAGTATTTTCACACCCACTGAGACATTAAAATGACAGTTTATTCAATGTTCAGACTGAGAACCAATTTCCAGCAAATACCCCTCCAGTAACTTACATTTTAAATTCGTCACCAATATGTACAACACACCGTAATACACATTCTGATCGTCGAAGGGAAACTTCACCATAAAACAATTTTCTCTATCGAGACACAAAAAAGAAAAGTCGGACAAAACATTGAGCCTTGTGCTTAACTCCCCACACAGGAATTGGTGGGTTAGGCACTGAGGTTACACCCAAACAACGTGATTCAGTGTTACAGTAAGGAAAGATCAGAATTGCACAGCTTTATATATATATATATATATATATATATATATATATTTAATATATATATATATATACATATACACACACAAGTAAAAATGTAAATACCCAACAAGTAGGCAGAAAGCAGCGAGAAAATAGGAATTATCTGTGTCTATTCAGTAACAGGTGACATTTTGTCTGCAGTATAATTACTATGGATAATATACAGGTAAATGTGTTCTTTCTGCTCGTTAATACACTTCACTAAGTACTGCAAATACACCTACATTCTATACTATATGTCAGTAACTTTACATCGTCAAACCTGCACCCAGTCTTTCATGTTAACCGCAGCAAGGCTGCACACTACGACAGAAAACATAATGGTATTCTTCACAACGCAACATGAACTAAAATGTGCCATCCCAGTTAAACCACATCTTCAATTGCCCTCTGAGGAGCTCTTCGTCACACTTCATCTAAATCCGTACACCTGATTAAAACAGTAGAAAGAAAAACCTTCATCCCAGTCACCTTCATTAATCATCATCCGATACAGTATTGTACACATGAAAAAACACAAGATTTAGAGCGGAATTAAAACAGTGTTCATTGGTAGTGTAAGATAGATGCATCTCATTTCACAGATCATCCAGTGGTGTAATATAAAGTTGACTGTACGTATTAAACTTGTTTATAAGGCAGAACGACATGACCCATAATGCTCTACATCCTGCTGCCATGACACAAATATGTATTCATAAATTAAGTGTAACCATCATTCCATGACAGTGAAACATTCTCATGTCAAGTGTGCTTTTTAGATCATCCCGGCTCCTCCCAGTGTTTACTTATGAGACCCCAGTATGTTAGAGAGTAAAACCCTCATACTTCCCGCCAGCGTACTTAACAGTGAAGGGATTTAAATAAATGTACTTTAACTCCAGCCCTGTTCAGTGGTGCGCCGTACATCTTTAGTCGACCATGTTAAATGTATTCCAGTTGGTTATATTGTGACGAAGGGTTGCAAATTTATTTTCATCATACCCACGCTGCCTCCTCCTTTGCCTTGTTTGGTTCAACTTCAGTTTTCTGTCTCCTGCCTACATTTCCTAGAATATATTTATGACAGCAGGGATTTTGCTGCATACTGATGAGGGTGGTAAAGAGTTCAATAACAACAGAGACATATGCAAGCCATTACATGCTCGTATAAGACCTCTAGCTTGTCTTCTGTAAGTTTAAACACTAAGTGGAAAAAGCAGACACTTCACTATGTTCTTGTAGCGAGAACAATTTCCCTCAAAAGTGAAGTTTTTTTTTTTTCATAAATAGGTCAAACCCTGATCCCCTAACCACACGGAAGTAATGTTGAGCCATGGCTGTGTTGGTCAGAGAAGAGACTAGCCTGAGGCATGTGAGGAACAGTCTAATTTCCCTGGCTCCTGCCAAAGGCTCCCTGGGCAGCGGAGGTGGCAGCACCGGCTGCAGCAGTCTGGACTGTTTGGTTGGTCAGGACCCCGTGGGAGAACTCCTGCTGGGCCTTGGTGAAGCTGGCACCTGTGTTCCTGTACTTAGCGTGGACCTGGGGACATAAGAGAGGTTTTATTGTGATTGGAATAACCTTTTTTCTTTTTCTGCAAGGCGTTACCTCTTCACACTGCATCAGGACATTTTCATTTCCTCATCTTAAGTCAACCTTCAATCAAACTGAAGACAAACTGATTTAAATTGCACGGTATGCAGATTTAATGGAGTGATTATTATCCAAGCTGTCTGTATCTGTTTATTTTAAGTGCTGTTATGTAATCCTGTTTTTGTTAGTATGTGTTTTATAGAACCCCCTCAAATATGAGATGCAACATCTTAACGGGTTATCCTTAATTAATTCAAATTTGTGTATTAGTTAAGAGGATGTCTCAAAACTAAAGAAATGTCAGTGAAATTTGGAAGAAAGTTCAGGATTTTTTTTTCTAGAATTTCAGACTGAAACATGGCAATTAGGTCCTTTTGGTCTTTACATTTTCTTTTCCTCATTAACTATTGTACTTATTTGAATGAAAACTATGTGATGATTGTCTATTATTACTGTAAGTGTATTTCAATGGTATATTCAATTTGACTGGTTAATAATGAACTAGTAATAGTGAAGGGAAGTTTCCATTAGCGTACCATTTTCAGTAGAATCACAGCCAGGACAGAGTTCACGGTGAAGAATCCGGCCACAACCATCATAACCACAGCCACAGCCAAGTTTGTGCCAATCATGCTGATGGATGAGATCCATCCACTGTCGACAACAGAGACAACAAATGGCCATGTGTCATTTCACATTTTCTCGACAATGAGTACAATAATGAATATCCTGCCATTAAAAAAAAAATAGTATGAAAATTACTGAATTAAAGCCAAATGAGGGATGTACCTAACCTTCCCCAGTGACCAATGGAAAAGCATGAAGCTTGAAACAGTGAATGATGGAAAACAAAAAAAGCCCAATATATTACATGATATAGAAGAGAAACCCAAAGAGAAAAGTTCCACACACTTACAAAGAAGCGACCCAGACAAGTTAGGGCAGCTGGAATCTGTCAAAGAGATGCAAGAGAGGAGATACAGGGCAAGAACACACACACACACACACACAAAATCACAAAGGCGTGAATGAGGAAACACATGAACCCATGCATACCCACATTTACTATGAATCTACCCGAAGCACACTCATTCTCACTCATGAAATCAGAAACCTCTGGTTAGCAATGAGAAACTGTCATTGACGCCACGCTATCACTCTCGGACCAACACGCAGGTGATTATTGGGTTAACAAAAGGTTCCCACTGACCTGTTTCCCCAATTGGGGATCCCAACAGTCTGGATGATGTACACGGCCACTTGGAAGAAAAAGACAAAGAAGAAGAAAAAGAAGCTGAAGGAGCTGTCGGACCTAGAGAGGAAAATCAGAAACACAAGGAAATGTTATTCATGTTATTTAGTATTTAAGAGGTTTGTTAGCTGCCAGACTATAAAATAAAGAGGTTACGCTTAAAAGAAAAGACATTCAAGTGCACAAGTCACAAAAATGATGAAGAGAGCTTCTACAATTTGTAGCCTCCAATTAAAGACTTGTTTCAATACAACTAAATGATGATAATAAAAACAAACTTTAAATAAACTTTATTTTGACCAAGATATGTATTACAATATATATTTATTTCCAGTAATCATTCTTCACACAGAACAATGTTTTTCTTTTTTGTTCCCGTTTTTAATTTTGTTTTGTTTTTTGGAAGACATTAATGAACAACTTTTTTATTTTATTGCATTTGGGCTTTACGACTCTGCTATGACTTGCAGATATACCTCTATTCAGTTTTTTCAGAGCATATTCAATATTTGCATCATATATCACTGCCTGATATCATGTTGTGTATACGAAAATATGAATAAATAGATCACAAGTAAACTTAATTTTGCAGACATTACTCCAATTGTTCAAGGTATTTTAGGAGCCCAGTGAAGGAGTAAAGGCTGTTTCTGAGGATTCTTTTCTCACAAAAGTACAAGTCTTGCAGAAAACAGCTCTTTTCTGTGTTAAAAGAAAAATCTAATTAAAGCACTGTAAAGCTGGAAGCAAGAAAAAAAATCCGATAGTAGCATTTTCTAATATGTTTAATGGAGTACAGAGCGGCTCCAATATACTTCCTCTAACCCCTCTGGCTGAGTTGGAGGATGAGGGTGTTCATGAAGTTTTAGTAAAATAACAAATGAAACCCCCTGCTAACTCCTTCTACTCCATGTGTCTCTATTTCTCCTGCTCGTACAACAAAACAGTTCCATCCCGTGAGTCACAAATCAAAGAATACTTCATCTAAAGTACAAGACCAGCAAAACAGTGTACCTGAAGGCCTTGTAGACGGGCCTGTACCAGCAGACGAAGGCCACGGGGGTGAAGAGGATGAACCAGACGATGGACAGGCCGAAGTCAATGCCGTACTTGGAGTCTGCAGTGAAGTAAGCCAGGCAGGCCAGCACGTTGAGGAAGAGGGTGGCACTGTGGACTGGGGAGACACACGGGAAACCAATGAGCCATCAAAGACTCAAAGCCTCAGGACAAAGTCGGCTTTTGAATTGCTAAAGAATACAGTTGTGTGTACTTTTCTAGTGAACCATCTTTGGTGCCCTTTTAGAGGAATTAATAGGTGCGAGTGATGTTTTCAGTAAACCCTTAAAAAAAAGGATACTTCACCCACCAAAATGAACATTTGATTGTCAATTACTAATCCGGCGTTACCGTGAATTCTTGAAGAACACGTTGTTTTCCTCGCACGCCTCCACGGGGAATAGAGAATCAAAAAACTGAGATAAGTCTTGATGAATTGAAGTAAATGGGGGCGACGAAGAAGCGCGTGTGTGGGAAGTAGTGCGCATACGACTGGATAGATGAGTCTTGGATTATAATGCACGAGTTGTGTGAGTTTGTAAACAGATGTCCTGATTCAGTTCTAGTCCCATTAAACGTAGACCTAATTAAAAAAATGATTCATCGAGACTTTTCTCCATTTTCGGATTCTTCGTTCACGATATAAGACATATTCCACCAAATAAAATCCACGATATAAGCCACCAAAGAGCCACCACAGTATGTTTAGGATTCAGGTAATTGTGATATTAGATATCAACATTCTGTCAGAGTTGTCAGATGGCCGATTGATGAATCAATATCGTGCAGAAAACTATAAAAATTATAAATAAATCATGATGCCAGCCCTCCAATGGTGTGCTACAGACTTGTTTTTTTTTAAATGAGATGGTATGGTTGACATCTGATGGTTTGGTATGTTAACAAGTCTATGTTATGGGTCAATGACTGTCATGTATGAAGCAAATACTGCGTGCAGGGCTACGTACACATCCAGAGGTAGTACATTCTCTTGCAGATCCTGCGGTACTCCTCAGGGATGTCCTCCTCAAAGTCCTGATAGAAGCAGGGCTTCACAGGGGAGAACGAGGGAAGAGGTGGCCAGTTGTTCTCTTTAGCTGACACACACACACACAAAAGAAGGATTAACATTGTTTGTAGAGTGTGGTGTCAATTGGTATAGTTTGTGTACACAACACAAGTTTACATGCAGCTTCTAAAAACATCTGGTTACCACCACTGTTGAGAGCTCTGCCTGCGCTCCTCTTCTGGAGCTCCTGCTCCTTCCGCTCCAGCTCAGCTGCTTTCTTCTCCAGCTCCTCCTGCTGTTTGAGCAGGTTAGCCTGGCCGGCAGCTGCATTTGCCTGGTGGGTGATGGAAGAGCTGCACTCTCAACGCGGTGTGTAATACTGTCACTGCGTCACATTTACAGGCAACACTCCACACATAATGTGGAAGACACCAGCTCCCGAGGACCAAATGTTGTCAGATTTTCTGATCCGAAGTACTGAAGTAATGTGTTTGTATGATATGATGCAGTATACTACTAATATAGCCAGTAGTATAACAAAATATGTAAAAATGGGTTCACCTGAACTACAACATTGTAATGCACCGACATGTATTAAGAAGTGACAAAAACATAATGTTTTATAATAATAGAACACTTTAAAAGGAGCCAGTCTGCATAATGAGTGATATTACCTTTGATACTTTAAGTCCATTTTACTGATAATAACTCTGTACTTTTACTTGAGTAACATTTAGAATTCACGACTCTTATTTTGTGTATTTTAGAGTTCCGGTATTGTATTTCTACTTTTACTTAAGAAAAGGATCCGAGTACGTCTTCCACCACCGCATTTACATAATTTATTCATGTGAAAAAGAAACCTATATCAGCCTATGTCTTGTTATGTTTTTATACACTTTCAAATATTGATGTAAAAGCCTCAAATAATCAATTAACCCTTACTGGTCACGCTTCGTCCATTCACTCAAAACACCAGCGCATTATTGTCCTCATCTATTGTTTTGGATATTCAAAGTCACGGTCAACCACCAAACACAGATGCACTCTTGTTAGTTGATCTTAGCTGACGTAGAAAATGGCTGAAATGCGATTTCACACCAGCTGATTTAATGTCCTTTACTTGTGAACGTGTGCGTTTGTGACTCACCTGGGCGCTCTGCTCCACTGAGGTCTGCAGGATGGCGGGTTGAGAGGAGGCAGCAGAGATGGGGATGGTCTTGTCAGTGAGAGTTTCCTGTGAAACGAGTAAAGCAATATTGCATTTTAAATACCTACACAGAACAATACATCAAGTCGTTTTATTAAAAACAAGAGCAACAAACCATTTCAGTTGCAGAGAATGGGTTGAACTCCCCAGCATTTTCAGAGGCTCCGCTGGTGGCTTGTGCGATTGACGGATCCTGAGGAAAAAAGGAGAATTCCTTTGTGTTATGTATTCTTTTGTGAAGCCATGACCCTTCACTTATTTGGTGCCATGTGTGGGCGAAGCAGAGTCCCAAAGAGTCACAACCAGTACAGGAAGAGCACTCATTTGTCTCACAACACATCAGCTATTGATACAATTTAATGCTATTAAACTCTTGGCCCTCGTCCACATCTGTCTCAGGTAAAACACAATTTCTTAGTTTTTTTTGTGGGTTTAAGCAAAACGGTGTTTTTTTCTTAAAGTAAATAAGTCACAATGAGACAAGCTCACCTATTACCATTACTCCCTTGAGCTAATAGATCTGAAAACACCCGGATGTGATAATTAGAAAACACCTTATAAAAGATCCGATAAACCTACAACGTGCGCCATTAAATCCCATATTTCCCCTCGAGGATCTGGTTTACAAAATCTACCATTAATGTCGTGTTGAAGAGGAGTCACATTTGATGGCTGATATATCAGCAGGCACCTGTTCGCTTGTCTGCTCACCTGCGCAGGTGAGTGAACCTAATAGCCCACGTACAGCGTAAACACACTGTTTTACAGACGCATTTTAATAGAAATGCTCTGTACTTGGACTACAATGCATGATACTTTATAATAGTAACGTTTCTTAGCCAGGAAATGCTGAGGCCAAACCCAGCAACCAACCAAACAGGTTTGTGTTACAGCATTTCTCTTTCAGTCTTCACTATTCGCGAAAACAGCGTCTTCGAAACTTCGCACACAGAAGAGGACCAAACGACCTCACCTGGAAGGGATTAGTGTCCACTGGGTCCACGAAGGGGTTGCTGTCTAATCCCGACATTGTAGAGAAAAGTTTATTATTGTGTATAATAAACAACACGCTCCCTTCTCCCCGGCGGCTGCTGCTCCTGCTAATAGTGCTTCTTGTGACACGCTGGGCCTCTGCGCATGCGTCGCTCGAAAGGTGGCCCGCGTCACCAGGAGGCTGTCCCCGAAGCAGTTTCTGATCAATTCATAAGTAGTACCTTTATTTTTTTAATTAAATAATTGGTTTAAAGTCTAAATTCAGTGCACTCACGTCTGTCTAGCAATGTGATCCAGTCTGTTGTGGTAAACGTGCAAAAAGAGCTTTTAAAATGATTTAAACTGTTTGTTTAGGCTTTTAATTTACCTTTATGTGCTGTCGGAATTATGGGTGACGTAAACGATTAAACAAACTGGGTAGGAGGTAATTTTACATCAGACAATGAGAAGTTAATGTGATAGAATGCCCTTTTATAGGTTGTTTTATTTATGCGAATCAAATGTATTTATGTTGTGTTGTTTGTCACTTTCATGCCACGTAGCTGCTTACGTCATGTGGTTGACTTCTAGCCAGTGGTGAAAGAAGTACTCAGATATTTCACTAATGTAAAAATAGCAATACTACAGTGTAAAATATGTCACAAGTAAAAGTCTTGCATATACATAATAGCCTACTTTAAGTATCAAAAGTGAAAGGAATCAATTTACATCTCATTTCAGAATACATATTTCATTACTGTATTGGAATACATTGATGCAGCTTAACCTACAATAAGACATAATTCATCAGCTGATTTTATATTTTGTATAGATGCGCTAAACCAGCGAAACGAAAATATTTTATGAAAGTAAAAATTACAAAACCTGCCTCCATAATGTAGTTGAGAGGAATAAATAATGTACCATTAAATGGAAATACTGACAGTACAAGTATCTCAGAATTGTAAAAACAAGTAGATGAACTCAGTACATGAGCAAATGTATACTTTGATACATTACACCACTGCTTTCAGATGTGTATCTCTGTAAAGTACTTTGCACCTCTTGCTTGAAAAGTGCTCTGAAAACAACCTGAGTTTTTCTAATCAACATGCCGCTGATACATGATTAGATAGCAAACATGATAACACATAAGGCTGCATCCCGTTTAAGGCTATTTACATGTTTTTGATGACATGTTATCTTCATTAGCGCACTCAAGCGCAGAGCCTACATTTGGGTTGGTTTTGTTATAAGTCCTCACAAAAAAAACTCTTTTAAAGTAAATAACTAAATGCTGTATTCTTTCATTTGAATTACAGGTGCAGACTTTAAACAGATGTTTTACTGAACCTCCTCAGGCAAGTTATTACATCACGTTAACATTACATTTCCTGGTTGTACCCCTTTTAGCTGTTGCTGATGCCTCCTAACTGCTTTCATGGTTATTGCCGGACTCTTTGACTCTGTGATATCAAAAAGTGATGAAACAAATGGATTTTACGAAATTTGAATGAAAACAAAATTAAGAATTGTCTGCTCTCTTCAGGCTACATAAGAGGTTAGCTGTATCTCAGGAGCAGTTGCATGTGTTTATAATTGCAAAGCCAATTTCTGTTCATACCAGAGGAGGAAAATGGACCCCAAAGCATAGATTGTCATTTGGATGACAATGAGGACATGAGGATAAAAATGCACAAGACATGACCTCTGGGTTGAGTAATTCCTCCAAAGTCAAATGACTTTACAGGACAGAAGCAGCACCTAAAGGATGAATAAATATAGAAAAGGCCAGCAACACAGACGGCAAACTGTACATTACCTGTTCTTCCAAGAGGAAGTAGCCTGATTATTATTATTATTTCATTACCCTGAAGGAGGCAACACATTCCTAAAGCAACTCAAATTTCATATCGTGCCTAACTTTAGTGGATCGTAACATATGAAGTATAGAATTTATCTGCTGATGCACCGGTTCAAAATGACACCAAACCTTTCACTGGATGTCAGCTTTTGAGCCACAACATAAGGTCAAAATGTGCATGGCATGCAACATATTAGGTACGGTTTATTTTCAGCCTTCGCCGATTGCCAGAAATTGCCTTCTGCTTCTGAAGCAGTTGTTGACCACCTGCTGCCCCGACCGGCCGGCTAAGAAAAGTGAGGAGTCAGCAGTCAATGACGGTATAAAACAGTCAATAAGTCGTTTTTTCAAGAATTGTGAACCACCGCAACCACGAAAGATCCTTTAACATAAAGGTATAAATGAGCACAAAAAAGATCAGGCTGATGGGTCAAGTAGTACAGACAGACAGAAGCACATGCATGACCCAGCACATGATCTTCCTTCTCGCAGAGATGCAGTAAGATACTTAAAAACATCCAAAGTGTAAGTGTCGTTGAGGCAAAAAACAGTCAGAGGACAATCAGTGAGCCTGTATAACTATTACTGAACAGTGGCCTCTGACAGGGCCAATTATGGAATAATGGTAGATGCTAAAATGTAGTGCAACAGTACGACAATAATTATACAGCTAATTAAGTTCACAACAATAGTTATCTACCGGTAATACTGGACCAAGTAAGAATATTGCAGCGAAACCCCTGCGAGTACTGAATCAAGCAAATGAACTCTGCCTTTCATCTGTAAGAAATGTGTTTCTTCATTCAAAAGTTACATGGTCTCATTTAATCATTGAAAATTGCAGATTTCCATGTATGTGGAACACATCTGCACCCTTGCTAATTGTACTGAATGTATCATGTTTGTTTGTGGCATCACTGGTAATGGATTGGTATCCATGTAAAATTCACAGAAGACATTTTGACGCGTCGCAGTAGGAAAAGCGCGCGTAAATAAAACAAATGAACTGTGGCTGAAATCCATTTCACCGCTTCAGTTTCAGCGTCCTGGTATTTTTCATACTGAAGTCAAAATGTCTGCTGTGAACATTTTGAAATATGTCATCTGCAGTATTTTGACATTGTTCCAAAATACTGGAATATCGGAAAGATACACTTAAATGACAAAACCATAGACATTCTCAATAATAAAGACAAAAGACATACTGGTTTTATGTTCTTTCTTGGTTGCTATTGGGCAAACACTTTACAGGAGACGGGAGGTGGGGATGGGTTTGGGAGTGGGGGGGTAACAATAGGTTTCAAGAATAGAATGGCATTTGTCCACTATACTGTACATATGAACTGTAGTGTACAATTACAATTGTAGTATGGCTGTTAAGCAGAGAATGCAGGGATTTTATACACATCCAACATTTTTACAGAGCTGGGATCCCCTTTGGCTGGAATAAACACCAGCTGACTTGGTCCCTTTGATGGCGTTATTTCCCCTGTAAGGGGGGAAAAAAGCAGCACAAACTTACAACACATGAAGTGTTTTTTCTCTTTCTCACACATACACACAGTCAAGCTGCATAAGCGCTCGGCATATGCGCACACACACACAAACAAACATAAATCATCCACCGCCCAAATCCGTACATCTCTGTCCAAGATACTCAAGAAAAAAAGAAAGAATAAAAAAAGATAAATATTTGACTTCAACTACCCTACCCAGCAGAGGCTGGTGTTCCGGCTTTGTACAGTATTTATACCTGTATATTATATGCTATAAAGAATTTCTGTGCCATTAAAATTTATTAAATAAGGGAAAATAAATTTGTAGTAACAGATCAACCACTGCTTACACTGATTGTTATGAACTGTAAACTCATAAAGCCGCTAATAATTGTGAGCTTTACGTTCACTGTAACATCCGTGACGCCTGATGTTACCGGGTTTCTTCTCATTTATTGAAAGTATACTGCTTCAGCTTTCCAGCTCCGTAACGTTCCCTAATGCTTAGTGGTCTTCGGCATATTCCAACATTCCCTTTTCTCTGTCCTCCTGCTCAGTGTGTCTCCTCTTAGCTGCAGAGGCACTTTGAGAGCATGGGTGGCAGTTTAGTCTGCCGAAGAGGAGCCTTTCCACTGATCTCCCCCCTCTGGAGGTGGAAACACTGTACACGGCACTTGGGGACACTTTTTTGCAGACTTCAAGAAAGGCTAAGGAAGAGTGCTTTGAGGAGCGGAGATCGGTCATTAAGTTACTTCCCATTGAGAATGTATACGCCTGCCAGGGAGTTGGATAGGGAGTGCTTTGGTGCCCCAGTGTCCTTTATACCATGAATTCATTACTGCCATACAATACCAGCTGCTGCGGTATGTCTGGAGGGTCCCTGCCTCCTCTGGAGTGCCTCAGGGTTGAGTGCTTGGGCCCTTTAAGTTTCTGTTTGCCCGTTTCTGGATTGAAGGTGCCTCTGCTTGTAAACTGGGGCCTTTCGTCAGACGCTCCTTCCTGATCTGCTGTAGGGCTACTGTCTATGCTGTCGGATCGGGAGGCTTGAGATACATTCAGAGCCTGGGCCTGGGCCGGACCCGAGCATACGGTGGAAGACTTGGAGTGGAAACGTAAATGCCGGGTGCTGGCAGAAGAGGAAGAGGACGATGGGTGGAAGTGTGATGAGGAAGAGTAGGAGGAAACACTGGAGCAAGAGTCCACAGAGTCCAGGGAGTCAGGCTGCCGGCGGAGAGCACGGCGTCGGGGGCTTGTCATGTCAGACCTCCGAGGCCAGGGGGAAGTCAATACTGGACCTCTCTCTGCAATGAAAGGCAAAGACACGGTTAGTTTTGATCTTTTCTCTCCAATTATATGTAAAAAAACTAACTGAAAGGTAAGTTATGATTTCCTGCATAGTGACACACCAGAGAAGTCAGAAATGGTTCCCTCAGAGTCCACATTGAGGTTTTCAGAGCTGTCGGCTGTACCAATAGAAGCCTCCGACTCAAGGGTCTCATCATCCGATGCTCGTGGCTCCAGAGTCAATATCTCAAAAGTCAACTCCTCTCTGCAGAGGCAAACAAATGAGCTGAACACACATGTTGAGACACAGCTAACAGTAACAACAAATGCAAATTGGAAATGTTATTTTTGTAAATTCAGTTCTTCAAAACAGTTATTGTCCCGTTACACTTTTTTAATAATCTGGAGTTATTTACATATCAAGAACATTGTAAGTGCAGTGACGGTGTTTACTTCTCTTTCTGCAGGCTTTCAATTTGCTCCGTCAGAACTTTCTCTTCCTGCTGCATGGCCGCCCGCTGACGCTCTGAAATTTTGGAAAACGAGTCCTCTCCTTCTTCACTGCCAGTGTTTTCCATCATGGGTTCAGCCACAGATGGGAGCCGCGGACTAACCGGAGGCGAGGGCGTGTGGCAGCTCAGTCGCTGCACATGGCCTTTTCCCTGAGAAACAAGTCAGAGGCAGATGTTGTCTTCACACCATGTGAATACTACATTTATGCTCAATAAAAAAAAAGCAGCTGACCAGCACTTAAATAAACGACCGGCGTTTAAAAACAGCACAGCAGCACTGAATAACTGATCAAACACGAAACATAGATACAACACAACGATAAACAAACGTTTACCTTTTTAGCTGCATTTGTCTGCTTAAAGCAAAAGTGAGGAGGAATCAGTAATGACAAGTTCATAAGTGGGTTTTAATGTGCAGCATCAAGGTCAGTCGGTTCTAGCAACTGATCTGCTGCCTTTCTAGCCGAGTGGCAGATGATGTGCACATCTCAGTTCTTAGAAATGAAGCTAATAGTAGTAACAATATCACTGTTGTGTGATAAAGATCAGGGGTCGACTGATTACGGTGTGTCAATGGCCGATACCGATATGGGCGGCCGATATATAATGCTTATATCATGTTTTTTCTGTAAAAATTTTTTTTTTGCATCTGATAAAATACAATTTATAAATCGAACAAAATTGCAGAACTTAAATGAACATTTAACATAGTTATCGTCTGCATTGTCTCTGTTTGCTTAATGTAGATCTACACTCTGTTTGCAATGCACTTATTTTAAATAAAAATCAACTCAAGGTTGACCTGAAGGTCTTCAGGTTGTTGTTTTTGTTGTTGTTTTTCTGAGAAAGAACTAAAATGTGTAAACTTTCATTGTGAAAATTTAAATAAACAACCTTTGGTGTTTTTAGCCTACTTTGTTCCACATCAGCTACACTCAGAAGGCTGCCTGCAGATATTTTCTGTGAATCGGCCTTGAGAGCGCAGGCGTCGCCCGATGCCGCTTGTCTCAAAATGGCAATAACCGGCCCGATTCATCAGGCGACCAATTAATCTGTCTGTCGTCATAATAGGTATGATATTTGCTCATGAAAAGTATGAGACTCCACCAAGGCTTAATGAGAACTTAACTCTGTCCACAATTTATCCAGAGAAAGTAATGACAACAATTTAATTCATTTTCTAATTTTATATTTCTTGAGAAAAACAGCTTACAAAGGCGGAAATCAGGGAAGGAGTTTTCAGGGTGGCTCAGTCAGGAGGATTAAACGGTGCAAACAGCTGATTCTTCTGATAACAGCATATTTGTCATATCATTTACTTACCATCGACCGTCGAATGACGGTCAGTCTGCACTTGGCCTTATTCTCTGCAAATTCCAGGCTGCTGATGTCCTTTCGTCGAACTTTGTACTTATTCATCTGTTCACAAATGATAAGTTCTACACACCTAAGGAGTGGAAAAACACACTTCAGTGGGACTGGAAATACTTAACAATGTCACAGCAAAACGATAAGTTCATATTTAGTTAATCAAAAGGCAAACCCTTTTCTACCAAATCTGATTCATACAGTGGCTCTCAAACAGAAAACAAATAAATAATTGGTTTTGTCAACCACTATTGAGGAAATCTGCAGTGAAAATAAACCAAGTAAACAATCATTTTATTGAAACAATAACATGGTGTAAGTTATGATTGATTTTTTTTTAAATTTAAGTTAAGTATTGGATTCTATGTCTGTCTGTCCATCTAGTTGAGCTTTTAGAAAAGAATGACAGTGAACCTGACAATATGTTCTGCTGACTTTGGTTTTGACTGATCTTGGAAGCCTTGCATACGGTTTTGTCAATTGCTCCCACATGAAAGATTAATTTAGGATCCACTCCCGCTCCAAACCTTGTGAACCACTGCCTTAGGTAAAGGCAGAGAATTAATTAGATATACATGAAGTGTGTTCTTACGCAGTCGTCTTGCCGATGTCCTGGACACTCTGCAGTGGATCAATGGTGTCTGGACAGCGCAGGATACAGGGAGCAAAAACTATAGCCAAGGCGTTGGCTGACATACGGTTTGTCTCCTCTTGTAAGGCGATCCTGGAAAGCATTAATCTAGTGTTAGAATAGTCTACCAGGGAGGAAATAAATCCGGCTCTAAGGATTACCATAAAAACTGATGTTTACCTGACAAGATGAAATATGAGGCGTTCAAGGGCGCTTAGGTGAGTTCTGCTTAGCTGGTCAACAACTGAATACACCGCTCTGATCGTTTCCTTTTTATCCTGCAAAGCTGGGGAGGTATTTCAACAAGACAAATCACCCTTTACCGTTACAGCAAACAAATGCTGCTGTTCACAATAACAAATTGCGATTGTGGACACAATCTCCAATGTGATGCATTAGAAAACCCAATGGAGTTGGATACCTAATACTGATCACTTACCCATGGTACGTATGAACTCCTCATACAGCTCGAATGTCATCAGAGGATTAGGCAGGTCTCTCAGCCACTGCTTGAAAGCACTAGCGATAACGTGGATGTTGTAGTCGTCCAGATTCATGCTGTCAACATCTGTGTGGTCACAAGGAGAGTGGAGACCATAGAAATAAATGTCTGGGGTCATTTGACCTTCACAAGAGAAAATGGTGATTGTTGTTATGGTGAGAACACATGTCAGTGGAGACCTAAAGTTTTGTGGCAGTTTGCTGCGAAGAAAGCGGACGCAGGCCACCAGCCCACTGTTCAGCTAATTTTATTTAAACAATGTAGTATTACAGCACGGTGGAATTAGCACACTAGCTAGCTAACCAGCCAGCTGCTAGCTAGCTAGCTAGCTAACCAGCCAGCTGCTAGCTAGCTAACCTGCCAGCTGCTAGCTAGCTAACCTGCCAGCTGCTAGCTAGCAGGCTAGCTAGCTAACCAGCCAGCTGCTAGCTAGCTAACCTGCCAGCTGCTAGCTAGCTAACCAGCCAGCTGCTAGCTAGCTAACCAGCCAGCTGCTAGCTAGCTAACCAGCCAGCTGCTAGCTAGCTAACCAGCCAGCTGCTAGCTAACTAGCTAACCAGCCAGCTGCTAGCTAACTAGCTAACCAGCCAGCTGTTTGCTAGCTAACTAGCTAACCAGCCAGCTGTTTGCTAGCTAACTAGCTAACAAGTTATCTAGCAAACTGTTTTTTTATTCCAACATACTTTAATGCTACACTGGTTACAGTAAATGAGCTGACCAAAGTTATCACTCATCTGGTGATAGCAATTTGCTTACCTACGCTGTGACAAGAGCGTGTGGATGAAGCGTGAAGTTGTTAAATTTACTGCTTGGTTTAGTCCTTACTGCAAAACCTCACCTCAGTGATTCTGTGACTCGCTTTAAGTCAGTGTAGTTTATATTGAAGTTAGCCCGCTACAACAAACATAAAAATGGCCGCCGCTCTGACCTTCATGCTAAGATGATTTGAATGGGAATGTCCATTCTGCTACTGATATATAGCTATGGTGCAGACAAACCAACACTTAGCAATCATATTTAATCACATTTAATCCTTCCCCACACATGTTTCTCAGCTTTAAAGGCGACTACAATCATTCACCTGTGTCGAGTCCCTGCTTAAGTTCCTTAATTTTGTTGGTGGAGCCAGGTTTTCTGTATATTCCTTCAGTGTAGAGCCCATGCATCTCAATGTAGTTAATGAGCTTCTCCACTACCAGGGGCACGGCCCTCTCGTCATTAGTCAGACGAGAAACCTCCACTCCGAACTGTCTGGAGGAAAGCTCTGGATCAAACTATTACGAGACAAAAATAATACACTCTGTTAAGCACAGAAACATGCACACACTTGAACAAAGAAACAAAGACTAATATTTAAAAATGCTGATAAGAATTGCGCACGTATCAAAAAAAAGTTATGTCTTTTAAGAACTATCACTGCCAGTGTATTAGATGGCACTACTAACACTACCTACTGGAAAGAAACCCACAGAAAAAACAATTAGTGTCTTGGGACATTGTTGGCGGACGCACAGTATGGCCGACTCACCTTCTTGCTGCATTTGGTGGTCGTCTTCTGGCAGCACTTTCTGTGGCAGGCGTACCGGCACACTGGATGAACACAACCAGAGAAATCAAACGGGTCATTTCCTCTATCCACAGACAGGCAGCGCCACCTCATTATTCAGCAAAAGTTGGTAGAAAAGAAAAAAAGAAATCACGATATATATTATCGCTTGAGAGACCAAGGCAGTATTGGCTGGAGTGAGGAAAACATCCTGTGGGAATATCTCTGCAGAGACGGCGCCCCAGACCCCATGAGTCCAGTTGAAAACAATCTGATTAAGGCTGAGGAGGGAGAGAGGGTGGGGCTCGCTCTGTGAAGCCAGACCGAAACAGCCCGCACACAGACATGGTGTGTTTGTACAAGTTCAGTGAATGTCTTAGTGGAGGAGAGGGTGTTTGTGTCTATTTGTGGTCACATGGATTTGGCACGAGAAGTTGTTTCTTTCAAAACACATTGCCTGATAGCAAATGTATTTAATATTCTGATGTTGGCTGTATGACTGAATGAGAGTGTGTGAGTGTGTGAGTGTGTGAGTGAGTGAGTGAGTGAGTGAGTGAGTGTGTGAGTGTGTGAGTGAGTGAGTGAGTGGCACGGTTCCAGCACTCACAGACTGTTGAGGACACAGGGCTTCTTTCCAACCTTTAAAATTGGTTGGCATAAGCTTTTGGTTGTCAAAACTCAAAGCCGGAATACTTCGCCTCCCAAGACTTCACAAATGTTGTTTTTTGTTCAGGTTCATCTGGTTCTTCGTCAGTTGAATCAATTTTTCACATCGATTTGTGACGTTGACGGGTCAGTCCAACTTTTCACCCCGCAGTTGAACAACTTACTTTGCTTCAATTTGTCGCAAAAACAGATTCCTGTGCGCACTAGAGTCATGCACCAACGCACGTGCAGCATTTTCTGGTTTCGGTTCTGACTGTAACAGCAATATTTACATGTCATCAACGAAACAAATGGGGAACGGTTCACGTTTTGCTGTCTGTCTTTTATATGTTAAATACGTTTTTTGCAACTGATGGCAACCACAGGTCGAGAATATGTTTCTGGTTTCTCAGAATGTTTGCCAATTACAACCTGGCAACCTGAGTCGGACCGGCAAGACTCCCGAATGGCTGATTCATTCCATGCTGAACTGACCGGTGTTCATAGAGTTTTTATCAATCAGTTTCTGATGTCAGCGGTATAGTTTTACTCATGTTCATGTCAAGTTGAGAAATGGTAGTGACATTTTTTCTGTTGAAACTACTGTTGTATCAACCCAAATATTAATCACAGGGGTTCTTCCTCTGTGTGTGAGATGTTGGTGCTTCTACAAACGCATAAATAAACACATATTGCAATCTCAACTTCACATATTTTAGGGTTTCAACTTACAATTATTTTTATCATCAATGAATCTGTTGATAATTAAATGAATAAACGTTGTCGGAAAATCGAAAAAAAGCAGTAAATTAGCTGGAACCAGCAAATATTGGGAATTTTCCTTGATAAATGACAATCACTTTATTCAAATTGTAGAGAAGGAATTTTCTGTCAATTGAATCAATAATTAATTATTTCAACACCTGAATATTTTACTCTTCAAAACTGCTTATCAAAAAAAGATAAATTTTCTCAGATCCACTGTATGAAATTCAGGGATTCTCAAGGTCTGCTCAATCTAAACTTGTGTGATGTTTTGCATGCATACTCACGTTTGCACACACAGGCACGGTCCATCATCCAGATGAGCGATGAGCAGTATTCACAGTATGTGGGGATGCTGTACTGGGTGGACTTGAAGATGTGGCCGTTATGTTCCTCCACCTGCAGAGAGCAGCAGAGCACGGGTTCAGGTTCATTTCAAGTTCACGTGCATATTTCCTTTGACATTTACATGTTTTTCTTTTTCTTGTTTTAATTGCCTTTTCTATTCTGGTGGCTGGTGTATTTATATCTTGTTATTCCAAACAGCAAAGCGGGTGTAAAAGACTGGCAGGTAAAGCAAAGTGTTGTCTTTCCTCTGTTCGTTCTGAATAATGATGAGGACGAAGAGAGACTTACAATGTCTGTGTCCTTTTTCCTCCGTTTTTTGCGTTCAGGTTTAGGGACCTGCTGTAGTAAAATAAAACACAAAACAGAACAACAGATATTTTGCATATATTTAGTTTTGTCACTGTATATAAATGCATTATTTGGGAATATCAACATAAAAATAAGGATAAAATCTCTAGAAACATACAATGCAGAAGGCTTCTCATACACCAGAGTACATGACATTTAAAGTTTGTAAATAGATACTTAAAACTTTTCTTACACATTCAACTTACTTTTTAGATGCACAACAATTAACACACGTGCAATTCTTTGAGCAGAACAGAATTCATTTAAAAGGAGCACAACAGTTTAGCCATCATCAAAAACCCTGTTTTCCATGAGGCTGCGAGTCTTCACCTTGCTGGGTGTGCTGTCCACAGGCTTGTACTCGGTCATGAACTCATCCAGGAAAACCTTAAAGGTGTTGACCCACACCGTGACAGGAGACTCTCTCCAGTCCCTCTGCTCCTGTCGCATGGTCTTCTCCAAGATGTCCTCAAACAGAGCGTAGAGGTCTTTGTAGCGGATACTCTTACCGTCATCCATCTGGGGAGGAAGATGACGAGGTCACAGGAAGAGCACAGTGTTAATCTACTTTGGAAATAATGTTCGAATCCTTTATCGGCTGACGTAAAAACTACTGTGATTTTATTACAATTTTGATTGTAATGCATTCTAAAAATTATATTACCACTATAGGAATTATGAAACACTATGGTCCTATATATTATAGGATCAGTGTAATTATACAGCGCTGTAAACAGTGCTGACAGCACTTACCGCAAGCGCTGTGGAGTAAGAGTTGAAGATGTTCAGGCGGAATTCCTTCAAAGCCTTTTTAAACACGACGTCCACCATGGTGTCCTTCTTACTGTCCTCAGTGTCCAAGTCGTTGATCTAAAACAGGAATGCCACAGTCATCGTTGTATGAATATGAACTTCCTGAAGCGTTGAGACATCAACAATAAAAACACATGCATTGTGTTCATCTGGAGTTACTCTCCTTGTGAGGACTCTGAGACGTTGAAGTGCACGTGTCGGCGATACAATCATCTTTACCCACATGTGTCGAGGGAATGAGAGAGAGAGCACGTTTGTCTGTACCTTCTTCATGAGGAAGTCGTTCATGCTCCTGTAGTCGTTGGCGCAGTTGAGGATCTGCAGCGCGTCGTTCTGCCACTGAGCAGGCTCCAGAGCCACGCTGCTGATCTTAACACTGCGCCGCCGCTTCCCCTTGGGAGACGGCTCCTTGTTCTCCTTCAAGTCTCTGAACACTCGATCCGAAATCAGGTCAGGACTGCAGGGGGGCGACATGTTCTCTTGACCTGCTGTGTGGAAGGGAACAAAGGATTTGTGCAGGTGAGTCAAATGAACTTCAGGTGCATTCAAAGACAGTAGTTTAGCACCCAAAGTCAAAGTCCTATTAATTTGCTTTTGGATAACACACCTTCTCCCAGCAATGGCCCAGTGTCCCCATAATCTCCATCCGGGGAATCAGCCCCGCAGATCAGCTTTTCTCTGGATGTCTTCTTATCCCCATACTTTGTCTTGCCCCAGAAACGCATCCTACGACCCCTGTTCAAACTTAAAACAAAATTGAGACATTCTTTGATTACTGATGGAAAATTGAGATTATTATTATTATTATTATTATTATTATTATTATTATTATAGGTCATATAGAGGCATCGTTATTAAATTAAGACTGTTTCATAACCAGTTAAAAGTTCCTCACAGTAACTTTAACAATTTATATTAAGGCCAAGACATAAAGAAACACTTTCAGGTAAAACTGTGTGGCAGCAATGCAGAGTTGAGGAACAAACCTTCCATCCTGAGAGTTCTTACGCATGGAGTCCTCTTTGATCAAATCTCCTGAAGACATGGTCTTCTGTATCTTCTTTTGCTCCTTAGAGCTGGCAGGCTGAAATAACACCAGGTTGGAGAAATGTTAAAAACACACCAAAAAGCCAGACAGCTTCTCTATTATGAATATACATTCAGCCCCTGAGTATATTATGATCCGAGGACAAGTTCGAGCCAGCAGAGGGCAGCATCACAAACCTGCAGCTGCACCAGCCACATTAACCCCACGTCTTTTAGGCATCAGTAAAAGTGAACATGCAGTTTATCGTAACAAAGCAATAACACAACAAATAACAGATGAAATATATGACACGTATTCCGAGGTAAAGAGCAGTTAAAAGACAGTAGGAGTGTGTTAGATGATGAAGACCATCAAGAGTGAATGATGACCTTTTTCAAGGATTCCCACGGTCTGACTCGTGACTAGTGCTAAGAGAGGAACTATAACCAAGTGACATGCAAACATTGTTAGTCAACGAGGAAGAGAAGAAGTCAGGGTTACAGCTGTAAGAGAAACAGAAGCCAATCGTGTTAGAGAAGCAACTAAGTCAAAGGGTTAGTGTTGAAAGGGAAAACATTTGAAATGCCTTCCCCTCTTATGGAAAGTTTAAGAAAGTTTGTTGAAGCTCAGTTTGAGTCAGTGGTGTAGATCTATGCTCTCTCTGGGGAGGGGGTTAGAAATGTCAAAGAGAAGCCACGCTTTAAGACCGCATAGAGGGCCGCTGATGGCTTGGATGGCGCCCGTTACCATGTCAGAGTCACTGAAACAGGCCTTTCTCAAGCCCGTCTCCGTGGAGCTCTGTTTGGCGAGCGGCAGACTGTAATGACGGGGGCTGCTGCTGTCGTCGTCATAGTCCTCGTCTGAATCGCCCCCAACTGAGAGGGTGGGGGCGCGGGTGAGGAAGTCGGAGCGGGTGCGTGCCATTCTAGCTTTCTTTTTTTGGCCCGCTCTGCCAACCTGGAGTTTCATCAGAAGTGATAACAGCATGTTTTAAAAAGGAGCCTTTAATAACCTGAAAAAGAGCTTCAGTGCATTTTGTTCTTCATGTTGGTCAACTGTGGCGTTCAAGGTGTAAGATTTGGGGCTGCCAAGATATATTAATTCATTCACAACACAAATAAGGCACTCCTGCGAACTTGCAAACACATGCTTTGTTCTAAAAAGGAAAAAGGAGAGTTTGCTTACATCCCGGGTTTTTGCCCCTTTAGAGGGCTTGACGACGGGCGACGGTGCTTCTCTGGGAACGGCTGCAGGCGTTTCTCTAGAAGCAGCTTCCCTGTCAAACCTGCTGGACAAAAAGAGGAACAAACGTAAATACATAATGTTGATCATTTTTTAATAACAAAGTAATGGCTCCAAATAGAGAATTCATCAAGTAAAAAAAAAACAAGAATGTCAATGAAAATGTCATTAATGCACCCTTTGAGAAGATGATTATGTGGTTAGCTAGAGCATCTTTTAAATTAGTATGATGGTATCATTTCTGGTTTTCAGAAAATTGAGCCGATCCCAATAAAAGTTGGTGCCGTCTATCTGTTACTTTCAACTCAGTGTCCCTGCATCAAATCCATAGTATGGGGCAGCGTCTGCTAGACTGAATTTAGTGAGAAGGTAGTAAGAAGTGTTCAAATGTTACCACGATTCATTCTTTATCTTTGTCTATTTTATTTTAATGGAAACCCTTTTTATTGACCCCTTGAATGTAAACATATCCGTGTGGATTTATTCATCCATTTATTTTATTTTTAGTTTGTTTATAGTTATCGTGACTTTGCATGTTTTTCTTTCCTCTTGGATTTTGATGAATAGTAATGTATTGTCATTATTCCTACATTGATTTGTATCATTCCAAAAAAGTTCTTTAGATGTAATTTACATCCTTTTTGATTATATTTTTGAAATTTAGTATTTTATGATGGGTGAAAGCCTAAAACAAAAGGTAAAAACCTGCCTGGCAAAAACATACATAGTGCAAGCAAAGAAATTTAATTTAATAATGAGTACATTTAATAATATGAGTGTAAAATGTATCAATCCATTACTCACTTTGTAAATGTGACTTTGTCCTTTGGCGAGAAGAAGATGTTTGGCTTGTCCTTCAAACTAACTGTGGTGCCTTGGTCACTTGGTGTCTTCTTGTTCGCTGTTCTCGCTCTGGTTCCTCCTCCATCTTTGGACTCCAGCGTGAGTTTGGGCGCCCAGCCCTCAGCAACGGACCTGATCTCCTTGCGTCTTTCTCTGGGAACAGAAGCAGGTGGAGGGGGCAGCTGCGGGTGAGGGGCGCTGCCCCGGATGTCCACACCCGGGGGAGAGTGCACTGATGGGGCCGTGGAGTCCGACTGTGTTCTGGCAGGAGGAGGGAGCTCTGGTGTTCTCTCGATCAGCAGGGAGCTGGGTCTACGGCGCTCCCTGGAGGTTGCGGCGCCACCAACATCTTGTCCACCCTGTCGACTCTGCTGTATCTTGTGCAGCGCTTCTCCTCTTTGTTTTTCAAACATGTCCCTCTCGTACTGAGCGAAGTAAAGACGCTGCTGCTCCAGCACTTCTTTCTGCTGCCTGATCTGCTCCATCATCTCCTTCTCGTTCTGCTGCTGCTGATTACGCTGCCTCACCTCCTTCTCCTCGTTCAGTCGCACCAGCTTCTCGATGACCGCCTGGTCAGCCTGAGGGCCAGAGGTGGGAACGGGGACGAGAGCCCGGTCTGGTTTCTCCCCCGTCTGAGCCCCGGAGTCTCGAACCACTGCAGGGGGACGGACAATATCACTCAGCTCTTGGCTTAGTGGTGTTTCTTTCTGCATGCTGATGACCACCACCACTGGTCGCCGCGATGACTCCCGCCTCTCTTTGAGAAGCTTGGTGACAGTGGTTGTGGTCGTGGAAACGGCCGCCCCCGTGTTTTGTTTGGGCTTTTCAGCAGGACGACGGGAGACGGCTGTGCTGCCCTCACTAGCAGGGACGTAAAAGGTCGGGAGGTAGTTCTCCATTTTGGGCGGATGTGTGGGGGCAGAGGGGGCTGCCGGATCCATTTTGGTCTGGTGCTGTCTGCCTTGGTGGGCAACTGCATCTGTCCTGTGCGGTTTGAGTGGCCTCGGGCTCGATGGAACAACCTCCACATTGGGCTCAGGTGCTGGAGCTACTGAAGCAACAGGGAAGCAGAGGTCCTCACTGTCTGTCACCTCTTCTACGGCCTTGGGGGCCTCGTCTTCCATGCTGAGAAGCTCGAAGCTGCCTTTGGAGCTCTGGCTGTCGGGCGTGCCCTGGGGTGAAAGAAGAGGTGGCGTCGCCGGGGCCACCAGCTCTACAGACCAGCGGCGTTCCTCGGACGGGGACGAGGCTCCACCGCTGGTCGCCCGCACCTTGAGGAGCTCCAGGCTGAACTTGGCCTGCTCCAACTCTCTCATCCGCCGGCTCTCTCTCTTGGCCCGAGTGGTTTTCTGGCTGGGCTCGTCTAAAGTTCTGGACCTCTCTCGCACCACCACGGTGGATGTCTGGATCGAGTCCGATGCTTCAGTTTGCGCTTTAGAGGGGCCCTCTCTCGTCCGAGCATGTTCTCTTCCTTCTCCTTCCTCTCTGACGGAGCCCTCGTGGCTGCTCAGGATTTGGAGGCTCCTTCCTCGCTGCTCGTAGGAGCGATCCTCCCACGTGCTGAGGTCCAACCCCATGATCCTCTCAGGAGGCTCCTCGTCTGCTCCTGGCGAGAGACTCACCTGGCCATTCTGTAGTTGAAGCAGCTTCTCCTGCTGCTCCTTCTCCTCCCTCAGTCTCTGTTCTCTCAGCTGTTTGAAGCTGTCAATCAAGAAGGCACGGGTACAACTTCAGCTGATGTCAAACTACTTCCTGCTGCTAGTATCAAGATACATTATTCAGAACAAACTCAAGTATTGACCAAAGTTAAAAAGTCTTTCTCTCAGTGGCTCAGCTGATCGTAGAGCAGCTTTGGGTTGCTTGCGTAATGGCATGCTTTTACCAAGCCTGGTCAATAAGCACACTGAACAATGACCAAATACACTGCAGGCAGGAGCTGTGTGCAAAGATTAATCTGGCTTTTCACCAGAAAAAATCATGCAGTCACCTGTGTGTTACAGCTTTATAAAAATGCTAAAATGTTTGTTTTTGATGAATTACAAACAGGTGTTCAGGAACAGGTGTTTTACAGCATGGCTTACCTCTGCCTGGCCAGGAAGCCTCTGCTAATTGCCTGTAGTTGTACCACAGCGCCGTACAGACGCAAGTAGGCGTCTCTGGCTTGATGACAGCGCCAGGCCGTCTGAATGACCAGAGCTGCTGTGCAGCGCCGGTAGAGCCATAACCGCCACGCCCTCTGCAGCACCAGAGCAGCCTCCCTCCACAGCCTGAACCTGTGGCGCTCCCTGTAACCTCGCCACTGTGTCTGCAGACACAATGCTGCCCCCTCCTGGACGTGAGGGCCATAATCCTCCTCCTCGTCTGTGGGCCGGTACAAACGCCACCATTTCTGTGAGGGGATGATGAAAATGATGTTTTATTTTTATGAAACTGTGATTTATTTTTCCCTTTTAGTCACAACATATGTTCCTGTTCACTGACTAAAGACAGTCCATTAGAAATATAAGCATCTTTGCTCAATTGGTAATCTCAATTGTCTTTTATGGGACATAAAACCAAATTAAATTCCAACTGGACTGGGCATGTCTGTGAGTGACAAGTTGATTTGATCTGTATTTGAGTTGGACATTCACACAGATTTCAAATTAAACTTAAAATATTTTACAGTTTAGGAATTAAAATAAAACATCCTTGATGTCAAAGGACACCTTTTGGTCCTTTCATGTCAAACGTAGTGCTGCACTGAGCTAGGACAGGACAGCGGGCATTAAATCAACACCACAACGTCATTACTAATATCTTTCTGATATTGAGTGTCACAATATTGCAAATGTAAGCGAAATCATAATAATATGATGATTGATGCAACAAACTATGTTTCATAGTTATGCATTACATCATACAGACCCTTTTCAGCTCAATAAAACAAAAACTTCAATAATAAATCGTTTGTAAGAATTCATTTAAAATTAGCACAGAAAAAAATCATTTGCAAAACTGCATTTTGTAAGAGTATAATTTGAATTGCTTTTAATTTGACCTGAAAGTCAATCAGAAATAATACAAAGAGGAAGAAAAAAAACAGGAAAAAAAAGAATGACTGAAGAGTGATTTAAATCCTACAGAAGGAAAAGACGGGGCTTAAAAGCACCGAACTGTACCTGGATGCAGATCGCTGCTTCCCTCATTCTGACAAACTGCTTTCTCTCCAGCAGGGCTCGGAACCGCCGCTGCAGCGCGACGATGCGTCTGAGAACTTCGGCGTGGAGGACGGCCTGCAGCCGCTGACGCTCAGCCTCCCGGAAGAACACCTGAGGGGAGGGACCATGATGGAGTCAGTGCGTGGTCACACACACACACACACACACACACACCTAATGAAGAACGAGGTTGTAAAAGCTCTGCTCACACACAAAGCTCAGAGATCGCATACATGGTCACAAGTGTGTCAGGTATGATCCTCTAATTATATAGACAGCATCCCAAAGGCCAGGACCCCTCCATCATGACTCATGCATACCAACCAAGACCAAATATGGGGCACTGTGTTCATTACATCCTTCTATTCCAGACGGAGGATGCTTTCAGGTGATATGAGTTTATCCTCAACACAAGCCTTTCCCTTTGTCTATGACTCTATTTATAGTTCGTGTAATTCAAAGGTTTAATAAACTAAAAGAGTTTGAGTGATTTCAAAACCCCACATTATCTTAAGTAAATCAATTTTGGGTCTTGGACCGGCATTTTCCAGACTCCTAACTGCCTCAACATGCAATATAACACAACATAAAATGAATAATAACATACAGTGTACAATGTGATTTCTGAGAGCTGCACAAAGCTCAGCTGTGCAACATTCATTTGTAACAAGGAACACGTTTTTTTACATGTTTTTGTATAGCAGAGGATGCTTAACAGACAGGGATAATGTGGCGTATTTAAAGCAAATGTCGCTTCATGTTTTCAACTCTATTTGTTCATCTGTGAATCTAAAAGAACAGCAAAGAGGAAAGGAGGGAGAAGGACAGAGGGTACACACCATTGTCTTTCCCACTTGGTACCCATCTGGTTCGAGGTCTAGCTGGTCCAGACTCTGCTGGATGCCGTCTCTGGTGGCACTGGTGCGCTCTGGGAGCAGCACACTGAAGTGATGGACAAAATCCTATCAAGAACACAAGGAAAGGTGTTAATGAGAAACATGTGTATTACCCTTCAGTGTTCTATGTTTGTTGACTTCAGCACAGCAGGGGTGGCAAATTTTATCGATTGTGGACCAAATACAAAAAAACATATGGAGTCACGGGCAAAACAAAAGTGAATGCAGAGCTCACAACCAGTCACACTGAAAGAAAATCTGAAAATAATTTTCTATCAAAAATAACTCGACGAAACAGTTTAACATTACAGTCGTTTACTGGTGTGCCCACATATTTATTCAGTATTTCTGTATCTGCTGCTCTTAGATTTTATTTAAATGTATAAAAACGTTTAAACTCCAATACAAGCGTCCACTTAAAATAGTATGATGTTATGTGCACATATGTAAATATGTAAAGTTGAAATTAGCAAATATTTGTGTCCGTTCACGAAAAGTTTCTGATACAAATTTAAATTTAAGATAAATGTAATAATACATCTGTTTAATATCAAGATGAAACAAACAGAGCAGGCAGAAATAGTATAATGTTTGTTTCTGTGCCAAGAGGTTGAGACAGATAATAGAACTAAATGTAGTCGACATCTAGTGTTTAAACTAGGATGTGCAATGCCAAACAGCTTGGGCATACTTCAAATAAATTGCACTTTTGGTACATTGCACATAGTTTAAACACTAGATTTTGACTAAATTTTGAACCTTTTGGCACAGAAACCAACTATTTCAACATTTCTGCCCTAGTTTGGCCACCCCAGCAATGCAGGATGAATTGGTTGGGGATGTTCAACGCTGTGGCGCTGAATGTGAAATAAAAGCCTCGACCAGCAGCAGGAACCAAAGCAGCCTCCTGCAGCATCTCTTGTGCAAAAACAAACAAAACAAAAGGCACATGTGGTTTCAGGTAAAAGTCCATATTTGGAGGGGTTCAAACATCATGGCATAAATATGCTGAACTCCCACTCTTCAAACTGAGGGCCATTGTCTGAATTCAATACACTCTGGGCTGCAGGGGGGTGGTTAGGGAAACAGATGCTGTGTTTATACAATTACAAGCATGGGGAGCGCTTCAGAGACCCGAGCACAATGGAGAGGCTCTGTTCTGAAGAGTCTGGAAACAGCAGACTCCTCCAGAGTGATACCATGCCCAAGATATTTCTCATTAGTGCTGACCACAGCACTAAATATGTTTTTTGGGGGAATTTCTGATAAATGAAGATGTCTGCTGCTGAAATCATGTGAGTGAGCTCATCAAAGATAGTTACAGTTTTATGGGGTTTGCACTCAGTGATGTAGATATTAAAGGTCAGTCCACACAAACAACTAAACACACACACTACCATTACCATTATAGAATTCACCTGCTCTTTAAGCTAGCATTCACTTTAACTTTTCTTTACTGATATTATCACAATATCTATAGAACATTTTAAAACATAATGATAAAATGCTATTAATCTTAGACTTTGTTCATTTTATTTTATGTCTCTTTTTTGGCAAATTTTTTGCATGAAAAAAAACGAGTGATGGGAGGTGGAGAGAGAGTCTGTAACCATAACTGTGTGCATAAAATCAATGCAATACTTTGTAGCTGTTCAAGGTGGAGGTAGTTTTGACGAGGAAGTAAAACACATTCTGCTATTAAAATTCATATTCAAATAAAATCATGTGAGAAGTTTAAAGGACCGATGTCTCTTTGTTGAAACGAGTAACAACTCGTAGACATCTGAAACATGATAAGGAGCTTCAACTACATTGACTTTTTTGCGAGGGGTCACAAACAAACAAGGTTCGGAAGCACTGGTTTAACGTTGAACAATGCGTTTTATTTTTAAGTGTAATCACGTGTGTTTTTATGTAAAATCTTAAAAGTAACTTGTGATTATAGCTGTCAGATAAATTTAGTGTAATGGAGTAAAAAAGTTGAATACTTCCCTCTGTAAGTAGAAAAGAAATATAAAGTAGCACAAAGTGGATATACATCAGTAAAGTACCTCAAAAAAGGGCAGTACTTGAGTAAATGTACTTACGGTAGTTTGTAGCCCAGCAAATAAAACCTTAACTATCTACAGTGGATACCACTGTGGGAGCTACATGGGAGAACAATTTGTGATTTGGTGAAGTGACTCCTCAATAAACCACCACGATGACGTGACTGGCACAAATGAACATTTAAGACCGCAAAATGGAAACTAATGGAAGAGAAAAGTGGAGTGGGAGTGACTCACTTCCAACCAGCATCAAAACATGATCGGCTTTATTAGTCATACAGCATTTCTCACAGGGTTGTCATCATTCTAACGTCAGCCAATGTGGTTAAGATGGCTGCCACGTCCCACATAATTCCATCTTGACACAATGAAACGCGACTCAAACAGTGACATGTTTCCTGGAGATGAATTCATCGCTGGCACCGAAACTCGTGGAAACCTGAGTGTCGTTTTAAAGTTTTGGGATGTGAGCACGGATTGATAGTGCATCAGTGCTCGGGCCTGCACACGCCTGCACGGAGAGAACATGGTAATGCAATCTGCTGCTGAACTCCTTTTAACATTTGGCATATCCACTGTTTGCTTCATGATGAACATGATACTTGGACTTTCTAGACAAAGACTGGTGGATGAAGTGTGTCTGTTCGAAAGTCTGTCTCAGGAAACTAACACAATGTAAAGGGGAACAGCATCAATTTTACACATAAAGGTCAGTTCACTAGCCCTGTTCAGTACTACTCAGCTTGTAAAAGCTGCTGTATGATGTCTTCTGTGGCTCTGGAGGAGCTGTGCCATGTCTATTTTACTCTAAATGAGACCATCTACTAAAAGAACATCATGCTGTATCGAAGAAGACTTGAAACTAGCTATTGAGAGCATAAACTCATGTTTACTGAGGTAATAAATCAAGTGTAGGGTAGAGTCATTTTCTCATGGACTTCTATACAATCTGACTTCTTTTTGCGACCAAAGGAGTCGCCCCCTGCTGGTCAGTAGAGAGAATGCATGTTTAAGACACTTCCGCATCGGCTTCACTCTTCAGAACCGGTGGTTGCCGCCTGTTTCTGACACATTTATTCTCAGGCTGGTCTCGGCAAAAAATATTTTGCAATATTTTTACTAGGTTGCAAACTAATTTTAACTCCTTTAGATACTGTTGAATAATTCTCTTATCAACAGATCCCATGTTTTGTGTGCAATATCTTAATCAGCATATGTATCGAATGATTACAGCTTTTAAATAAATGTTATGAGGTGCAAAAAAGTGTAATATGTTCTTTTGAACTCAAGTAAAGTACAAAATTAACATACTTTCACTTAACTACTGGCTTCTTCTTAAGTGGTAAACAGTAACACCCCCAAATTCTAGTTAACTAAACGTCTCATGTTTCCTGTATTTGTTTATCGCCAATGGCTTATTTCTTTCTTATTTACTGTATTCAAATATAAAGATCAAACACATCTGGACTTGGCTGTTTAAAGAGGGTCTACAGGGTGTAAATGTGTTTGTTACCTTGAAGCTGTACTTGATGTTGTAGCCCGACTGTCGGATGCGCACAGTCTCCAGCATACCTGTGTAACGCAGCTGCCTCAGCACCAGGTTATCATGAAACCTTAAGGGCAGCTGAGAAATGGGAAATACAGATAATCGAGGAGGGGAGGGGGGAAAATGACAGAAAAAGGGAGAAGCGACAGATGGCAGAGGTTACAGAGAAGAGGGGGGGAAATGATAAACATGCTTTAGAAATGCTCAAACTTTAAAAAAGGAAATGAAAAATGCTTTGAAAACTAAACCAAAACAGTCAAAGTAGCAGCAGTCTGGAGTGAGCACACGGTACCTTGTCTGCATTGGAACGGATGCACTTGACAAAATACGGCTCAGACTGACCCAGAGTCTCCATCAGCATATTGAGGGAGGCCTAAAGAAAGACACGCAAAAACAGAAACGTTAGATTTGAATAGAAAGGCACGCAGAGAAGCACACTGCTTGTGTTGCTCCACAGTTGTTTGACAGGCGGAATTCAAAGTCAGAAATGAATAACTGCTGGTCAACCCAGTAAATCTCTCAGCCGCAAGATTAATGTTGCTGCCTGCGATCATAAATACAAGCAATGTGTCCACTAAGCATGTGGTTCTGCAGGAGAAAAAAGAAAATGATGTGTAGTGGTTCCATGTGCAATCATTGTGTGTGTGTAAACAAATGCACATGTGTGTCAGCAGCATGTGTGATGATTCAGCGGGAGGAATTCCTCCTCCTCCTCCTGAGATTAAAGCAATCAGCGCAGCACAGGATGTGGGAAGTGAAGTCATCCACACACTGAGGCCAAGGCCTCCTGCCAGAGGGGCCTCGCCACTCAACAGCCAGAGCACCGAGTTCACGTTCAAAGTCAGCGGACAGAAAATAAAGTGGGGTTTTTTTCTAAGCTGTTTGTGTTACTGGCTGCATATGAGAGACATTTTTGACCTAAAGATAACCTAATTATTCTGAATGCTAACTGTAGCTGTCAGTCAAATTTATCTCAAGCTCGGGGAAGTCTATTCAAAGAAAATAATCTGCTGTAAAATGCAGAGCACCTACATTTAACAGGTTTTCAGCAGTTTGAATGGTAGGAATAAGTTAATTCATGGTTCTTGGGTCTCATCTCCTACGAAGTGAACATTAGTGAGGAAAAGTATGTCAGAGAAAACGAAAACTTTCTAACCAAATCAAAAGTCCTTCTTCATGAGACATGTTTTTGTCCTAATTTCCCAGACATGATGTCATACATTTAAGACTTCTGGGTGTGTGGATGAAGTAATATACTTCACACACATTATGGGCAAACACAGGGGTAAGACAGTGGACAGTGAAGGCTGCGGGGCAGGCAGAGAGACGGGGGGGGGGGCACTCACAGCTGGAGGGAGATTCCTCGGTGCAGCTCAGGCTAATCCGGTTGTTTTTCTGGTGAGAGCACTGAATGGCAAAATCAGTGAGCTCTGCAGTCAGTGTGCTACTGTGTGTGTGTGTGTGTGTGTGTGTGTGTGTGTGTGTGTCTGACCTGGAACTGTGCGCTGATACTGGGTGGTTTCTTCTTCTTGTGGAGGTGAAGCAGCGACTTGGTGATGCGGTCGTGAAGCGTCAGGTTGCTGAGGTACTTCAGCGACTTGACGTTCAGTAAACGCTGCAGGTGTGAAGCCAGAGTCAGCCGATCATGTTGATAATGTAACGCCACAGTTGAAGATACATTTACGATATTCTGGGCTGTACCTTCGGAAGAACCGGCTTAGATTTGTAGTTTTTGTTCCTCCTGTTTATACAAAAACAAAAAGCAGAAATGTCAGTCCGGTAGTTGAATCTATTTTGCGCACTTGTGCCACAAAATCCATCTTTTTGCTCTTGAACTCAACAGTGGTGCTCTTTTTTTTCTGTCAAGTAAAAGGTCAACAAAGCGCTGAATTAACTTCAGAAATTCTTCCCAAGTGGCTCATATTCCCGTCAATAACGTGGAACTTTATTCATCCCCGTGGGGGAACAGCTTCCCTAAAGAAGGAGGTCAGAGGTCATTGGAGCTGGTAGGAATGTCGTGATCACTGACGGAGAAGAGGCAGCGCAGATGCTTTCTGACACAGAGTTTGAACTCTGGTCTTTCGGTTTTAAGGATGTCTCTAGGCCACGAGGCCACACTGCTGATGGACAAAATAAACATTATAATTATTATAAGCGGAAAATAGTTTTGCAATCATTTTACAATCAGAGAGAAAGCTCAAGGAAAAACACAAGGAGGAGTTTAAAGCATAATGGTGTCTGCGGATGCGCCTCGTTACTGACATGAGGATGTCGTGGGCTCTCTCGAGGAGTTTGCTGCTGGCAGAGTTGACGAAGATGCCGTCTTCTTCTGTGGTGGAGCTGCTGGATGACCTCAGTCGACCCACACGCCCGTTCCAGCCGAGGCCCGGAGAACTCCTTTGGACAAACAATAAAAGCGGTTATTTAAAAGAAAAAGAAATCCAAACTTAATCTAGGAACTTTTACATTACAAGACACTTTTGAAGCGAACCAAACGTCATATAGATCTTGATAAATAGACAAACAGAGCTATAGATTATTAAGATTTAAATGCTTTTTTTGTTAGTGGAAAGCAGTAAAAAGATTTCAACTGTTGTTCGTCCTCCCTTCTTTTGTAAATTCAGCATAGAATCCATTCTTACTGAAGAATTATAGGTTTTAGTTTAAGACATCACACCCAGAAAAATAACCACATCTTTAACACAGTCAACATAAAGTAAACCCCAAAAGCTCAGCATTATGATGCACAACACACTTCTCACATACAATGTAACTTTTGAACATTGTTAAATAGAGTCAACCAGTATTATCCCCCAGTAGGAATGTCACCAGTGGGGGCAGCAAGCTTCCATGTTCTTCTCCCTTGGAGAGAGAGTGGGAATTCACCTCACACGTGATTTAAACCTCAGACCTCAAGGTGAAACCCAACCACCTGCCCAGAAGACAAACAAAACCACGAGCGGTCAGCTCATGGTTAAAACCATTAACCAGTCTGAACTATGTCAGCTCAGAGGAGCGGACGAGAGGAGAAAAAAGAGGCAACTGAGGCGCCAACGATCTCCAGCATCACTGTATACACACAGTATATATCTGTGGCAGAAGCAGTTTATCATTAATGCAGCTCTTCAGGTCCATTGGAGCACTTTAGTTTTGTTTCCAGTGTTGTAGCTTTTTCACAAGTTTACAAGAATCTCTCCTGCTGAGTTACAAGCCGCCACACACTATGACACACAGACCACTGTAGCAAGATGTGTTAGGTAGCTCATACTGCGTTATTAGCAGGACGTCGAGTCATTCCAAGAGAGAAAACAAGGTGGGAAACGAGCGTGTGGAGAGGTTTTTAAATGGCTCATGAAAATGAAAGTTAATACAAATACAGAACGGCAGACGAGAAGGTTGAGCTTTCGGTGCCGGGGCAGCTGTTTGGGTTGAAAGTGATTTCTGAAATACATAAATATGCTTTTAGAAAGTAGCTTATGCAACTTCCTCTTCAGTATTGGCATTAAAATAAGCCATAAGCCCTTGTGTGCATAAGAAGCAAACGTTTAGTTTTTCCATGTTTAAAAGTGCTTGTTTAAAAGAAAAAATTCTTTGGTTTATGACAACAACCTCCGATTGAGGTTTGCTCCAGAAGCGAGTCAATCCCCAAAGACACTCACGATTAAAGTACCTAACTTTAGAGGGAAAAAATAACTATTTTGTAAGACAGCCGGGTCTTCATCATTTGTGGGTACAAATGGTCTGAAGCTCTAAATGTGTTCACAGGGTACGAACAAATCCAAGCACAAAAATACTGATGAATCCCGGATATGTGTGTAAACCGCTTAAGCACGGACATACACGATGCATCATTTATGAATGGGGTCGATTGTGAGCTTTATCATGCTAATGTTAGCAGTTAGCTCGAGTTCATAGAGAAGCCACTGGAAACCAAAATAAAAGTCCCAGCACACTTTGATCGTCAAGCCGATTCTGATTTACATTTTTTTAAACAGTTGGCTTACTCTTGCCATGATTTTCCTTTTCGGTCAAACCTCAAAATACTGTGTGTTGAATTTGATATACAGTGTAGACAGAAGCCGCAAATAGAAACCAGGTGTAAGAATACACAACAGGGGTGTGACTGGCTTTGTCATCACAGCTTCTCTCTGTGGAGGCAACAGAAGAGACCCAGAGGATGCTTCGCCAACACGGTGCACTGCTCCACTGTCCTTATCGCACTCCCACCGGAGTCGTACAGATTCACATGATTTGTACTACGAGCCTGCAATACGTTACAATAATATAAATAAAAGGCAGAAGATCCACAAAGCTCCAGTGTGTTTATGTGAATCTAAATCTCTGGATATATCTTTATTTCTGGGCTATATGCTTATGTTTCAGGGCTTATTGAGAATGACCGCATCAGAAAATAATGTTTGACGCCACAGTGTGTGCGCGAATCCTCAGTTAGCATCTGGCCGACCATATAAAGAAGACGAGAGAGAATGTCTCCCCAGTTGATCATCGATCTCAGTGAACGGTGATGGTACAACATGCTTCTTGTGACTGTTTATCTCCATCGTCTCTCTGAGAGTCCCATAAAGCACTGCACTGCACTGTCCAGCAGTCAAGCACCCTGCAGGGACCTAATATTTATCACTCTCCAAGCACTCCTGTCCAGTGCATAGCTGTGACTTTACATCACGGAGGAAGCAGCTGCACGGGGTTTAGTGCTCTCCTAGTATGTAGAGGATGAGTGTGTAATGTATGAGAGAGAGCGAGGGCAGAAGGTTGCTAAATCACATTAAGGGGGGATTTTAACAGCCCCGGACTGAGCTCCTGTGTAACAAAAGCCGTCTTGTACGAGCCGCTCTGTGCCACCGGTCGCTGTCGTGGGCCACTACTCTCACAGTCTACAGCTCATTAGAGGAGGTGTTGGACCGGGGTCTCAGTGGGGGGGGGGGGTATGAGAGCAACGCTCAGGGTCACAGCACTCACTCTTTCGGTTTTTTTCGAAAGACATGCCCAGAGGGGAACATCTTTGCTTGATGATATATATATATTATTTAATGTGTGACAGAGCATCTGGTTTGTTGACAATGAGTAGTTCCAGACCTCTTTGTAATGTGGATGTATGATCAAATACTAATTTAACGAGACGCCCTGGAGGCCCAGAGGCGAAGACTCCGACAACGAACCAGAGGACCTTTGCTGCAGCAGGTCGTTCCCCATTCCCCTCATTTCCTCTTTTGACAGTCGACTAATAAAAGGCATTTTATGCCGGATAAAAAACAAACAAACAAAAAGATTTACAAGAAGCGTATCCACCCAGTACAACTGAATCTGGGTGAATAGACCACAACAATATGAAGAAATAACTGCACACTTTTCTAATATCAATATTCCTATATTTCTATATAAATAAAAACAATATGAAGAGTAAATAGTACAAAGAAGCAAAAGATGAAAAGGTAAAATAAAAATAGAGGAAAATATATTTTTAAATAAATCTTCCATGTTATGTTAATGAATATGAACATATTTCCATATTCAGCTTGTATCTGAAACACTATTTGCATGAGTAGAAGTGGAGGAAAAAGAACATTTTCCTTGACACACTGTTCCAGCAAAGCTCAACACACACTCTTACCGTGGGGATTTCTCGTTGATGGTGTTGCTTCCTTGAAGGTCTGACAGCGGCGTACGTGGACTCTTTCTGGGCACACCTGATCACGAACAAACAGGTTGGCATCGTGTGAAAGAACACAAAACCACGCACTCTCTCTCACACTCTCTCTCTCTCTCTCTCTCACACACACACACACAAACTCAAACCCTTCCCAAGCAAAAAAATCACCATGTGTTATTGCAGTGAGTGTTTTGTGCCTTTTTATTGGAAATACGATCTACTGCAGATGATTTGACATTAAAAAATGATCTGTGAAGTTAATAGTGAGTTTCTCTTGTTGGTGTGAATTATGGAAGATGATACTGCCGAGTTAATGGCCTGTAGGTTTGCTTAAAACCGTGATGAGTTGTTTAAAATACCAATATTTAAAACACATTTGTTCCATAATCATTTCCATAATGAAGTAAAGTGTTTCATTATGTAAAGTGACTATTTAGGTCTGACGAAAGAGAACTTTAAAAAGTAAAACTGGAAGCAGGATGGGTTTAATGAAGCTGCTGTTACATTACTACGGCGTGACGGCAGTGATGAGCCTACAGCTGCTGCTCTGAACCATTCAATCACAGCGGTGAGAACTCTACGCCGAGTGTCAGCCTACTCTAACAAAAACAAGAGCAATCTGAGAGCATTTTATCAGGTGACTGAACCGTATACCGTTTTCTGTTTCATCACTTTGTACAACATTTTCACTCTCTTCAGGAGCTGCAGGGTAGCACAAAACAAAAAGACACAAACGCATCCGAGTGTCATGAAAGTGACGTTCTGTGAGCGGAGTGTGTGAGGTCGGCTGTGTGTCCTACACCAAAGCTGCCCGTGAGCAAGTTAGTGATGTCTTATTATACCCCTTCAGTGTTTCTATCACCATCACCAGCCTTTGTGGTGTTAGTGAGAGGTGAAGTCGGTTGATTTTAGAAGTGTGCTGTGGTGGAAACAGACAGGACTGGACAAGAAAGTGTAGCTGTGTGACAAATCAGAAAGTGACGGACACCTAGAGGTGTTACTGTGTTGTTTCCCCAGACCAAAATGAGCTGATAGAGCGATGAGAGTCATGCATTTCTCAGCTAGCCTTTTCACTAGCACAGTGTAAGACACAGAATGGCTGAAGCACAAGAACAACGTGCAAGACAAGACTAAGAACAAATGCATGCAGGTGCATAAGGAAGAGGGAAGAGGGAGACAGAGGGAGCGGAGACCAACAAGCATCTAGTCTATTGATAGGAAATAAGAAATAAAAAACTTTTCTCTTTAAGTTCGAATGATGATTTTGATCTCTTTTGGCTCGACTTTGGCTGCAGTACAGTGCAGTAAAGTTGACGATGTTGGTCAGCCTCGTCCCTACAGTTTCCCCAAGTGATGGTAGAACATTAAAATGTAAGGAGGAGTTATTGTTGTATTGGCAGCCTTACTGTGCTTCTCCTCTTTGCATCTCTGAAGGATCTCTAAGCTTCTCTGATGCACAGGGTGCTGCAGAAAGCTAAAACTATCCACACTTTTCAAAACTGCACAGGGAGCAGCGTCATCATGCCCTTGGAGAAGCAAAACAAAAGAGAAACAAGAGAGAGAGAAAAAAATACACAAGGAAAGAGAAGGGGGGAAGAGAGAGAGAGAGAGAGAGAGAGAGAAATGACAGGTTAGACAGCGAAGAAGGAGAGATCAAGAGATGCAGTCGTCTACTGGAGAGATACCTGTGCAAGACTTCAGGAGAGAAGATGATTGACATTCAAAACTGCAGTTGGTGGCAGCGGTCGGATGTTTGTCATTGTAGTTCTGTGAGTAGGTGTTCGCCGCCCAAAGGCACTTCCACACAATGTCTTCTGGAAGTGTTTCTCTGATTCTACAGTCCTCGTGCTCTTAGACAAGGTGAGGGTATTTAAAAAAAGGTAATTTAACTTTTAACTTAGCCCATGGCTATGTGGGGAAAAAAATAAATGAAAGATATTTAAAAGCTTTCAGTCAAAAACACGTTTTGCAGAAATGTTTCAGAAGACATGTGACAGGTTCCCTTAGGCGACTCTGATATCTTTAGAGTTCAGTTAGGAGGATTTCTAAAAGATATCTGAGGATGAGCAAAAGATACAAGGCTTCTATTTTCACACAACAACATCTACATGTGGAACCTAATGTGTAGAAAGAGTCGAGAGGGTGCAGAGTCTGACTCATACGACGGCAGTGCTGAGGAAAACCATCTGATGGTAATATCTACTGCATGTCAAGTCTATCTACGGGAAAAGAAGGCATTCGTAGAAAGCCAAAGCTGAGAGCGACAAAGAGCAAGAGCTCCTGTAAATACACGGCAGCACTGTGCACACAGTCGACACAACAGTCACTACTGAAACACAACATATGGCAGAGAAAAAGCAAACTATAATGAACCGAGAGGACCAAATTGGAACTGCGTGGCGTGTGAGCATACAGTACTGTGCATGGCGGGAAAAACTGAAAAAAATGTTTGTAATTTCATCATCAGCATCATTTGTTTTTCATTTTTCCATCTTCATCCGAGCTGCTTCAGCGGAGTCAGACCTGCTGATAACAACAACAACAAAAACAACAACACTGCAAGCGGATATAAGAGGTTTGCTGGTTTCCCATTATTCTTGTTGTACTATAAAGTACCTGATGCTCACATGCCATGCAGTCAAATCAATGTCCTTTCCCACTTTTCTTTAATTTTTTTAATTAAATTAAATTTTTTTAATTTCTTTGTTTTGACGGAGCGAGCACAGATTTTCATACATTTTTAATATCCATTCTAATACAATCTATCATTTAAATGCTGTAAATGAATAATTTAGGCAAAAATGAAACTCAAGAAGTATTAATACAATAAAAAACAATATATTTGTTGATGACATGTTTTTCTAAGCTCAGGTAATTTGTCGCCGTCTATCTCCTACTTCACAGCGTCTCACTGCTATTTTGTGCATGTTACTGGTGTTTCCGTTGGTGTGGGAGCTCACCGGTCTTCTTCTGCGTGTGTCTCTTCCCAGCCTCTCTGAAAGCCACCAGGGCCCTGAAGTAGGCTCGCAGCACCGCCCAGCGGAACGTGGCCGACGGGTCGATGCCCATCAGCCCGCAGATGAAGGCGTTCTTGCTGCTCTTCAATAAAGCTACGATGTCCGGACGCATGTGGTCTGTGTTCTTCTCCCTGAAGTCCTGTGAGTGCCAGAGATTTTTGTTAAATGGTAGTCAATGGTATTGTGTGGATTTTATTAGCTCCCCGTTAAGTTTGTGCCACAGCAGCTGCTAAACGTCCCGGGGTCCGCACATTAAAAGACGTCCAAATAAATCATTCGTGCGATCACGAAAGAAGGTTTTAATTAAAAGCAGCTGATCTTCATGTAACAATATCAAATTAATAACAACACAGTGAGTAATATCAATGAAAGGTTCAAATTACCTCATGTAATATAAACTAAATAAAGGCAAAGAGAACAACAGCTAATAATCACAACAATACAGCTACGTTTACGTACACAACCATCTGTATAAGTCATGAAAATATAATCGGATAAATATCGTCACATGGTCCGATTTAAATACTTGTATCTGTCCACAGAAGTCCTTTATATAACTGAAAACAAGCAGAATGGCATGAAATCCGGCTTTAACGGAGAGCCATGACAGTCAATTATCAAATCAATAATACTAGTATGGTGTGAACAACTAAGAAAAAGAAGAAGAAGAAGAAGAAGAAGCAGAAGCAGAAGCAGAAGAAGAAGCAGAAGCAGAAGAAGCAGAAGAAGGAAGAGGATTATTACTGTAGCTTTAATAAGGTTGTGATGATGATGTGTGTGAATGTCTGAACAACTTTTTCTCCCACAACAAAATAAAACCCTAAAAAACAAAGCTGCTCTTTCCCTTTCCTTCCTTTCCGTCTGACCAGCACCTCGTAAGGAAGTGGGGGATCGCACTGACCTTGACTCCGTACTTGACCTTGCCGGCATAGTGTCGGATGATGAAGGCGGGCTCCATGACAGCAGGGAACTCCATGTAGCTGTTCCCCTCATGCTGCCGCTTGAATTTATCCAACAACGTCTGGTTGGTGGCTTGAGGGAAACTGAAACGGAGGAGGACAGAGGAGGAGATTTGGGTTTTTGTTTTCAGCATCATGAATTAAAGACGTCACTTTTTCCACCAGTCACAACAACAGCACTTAATGTGGACCGCTGGCAACGCGGCAAGTTATCCGATTTGTAACCGGTTTTGACATTTCATCCTCTTGACGCCACAGGTCGGGGATTATCACTTTAAACTGATCTCGGCTCAGATTTCCCTCCAGTCCTTTAATATCGAGAGCCGGCGATTCTGCGGAAAATCAGCAGCTTACAGGAAGAGAAGAGGGGAAGAATGAGACACCGGGGGCTTTTGGAACAGGGTGAAACCTGAACTATGAAGACTACACAGCCAAGGACCCAGTGCTCCCCAGCTTTTCAAAGTGGGAGGAATTTGATTGAGTGGAGAAGAGGGAGAAATAAAAGGAGGAAATACTGTCAGTAAAAAATAGTCCCATTACAGTCATGAACCTGAAGGGATCAAATTGACTCTGCAGTTTAGAGGGTTTACATTCTGCTACTTTATCTTTCCCTGTGGTCAGTTGGTTAACACATTATAATGTACCTATTGTTTGAAATGTGACAATATTCCAATTATGTGCAGAATCGTTATCGTACACACTTAATATTGTTGCGTCTCTAGAGTGAGCAGTAGGTCAAACGCCTTTTTTGTTATTGTGAATGTTTGTTGACAAAGGGGTGATAAAAACAAACTGTTTTATTTGCAGCTTGTAGAAAGTCGCTGAGATGAATTTAAAGCTCTGAATCAGCTCCTCTAGGTAGCATGTGTGCATCACTCCCTATAAACTCCAGGAATCACACAGTTGTATCTGGTTAACGCAGCTTATGATGTAGACGTCTGAAGCCTTGATATTGTGGCCACTAGGGGGCAGAAACACTGAGGAACAAGCTGACAGACACATGCCTGGCATACTGCCCAACTTATGAGGTTCATAAAAAAAACTGTCAACTCATATTTCTGGCGGACATGGAGCATTTCAATGCGGTGCTTCAGGCTTCCTGTTGCATGAAAGTCAGATATGCATTCTCACTTTATCTCTGTTCATCTCCGTCTCGGTCAATCGATGCTAAATACTCATCGTTCTTCACCAGCTAGTCACTTAGTCCGTCTTCCATGTGGTGCCGTAAAACCAAAACATTCAGAATGAGAAATGATTTATTGCCAAGTATGTTTGCACGTACAAGCAAGTTGATTTTTGTGATTGGTGCATGAGGCAATGGGCAATAGTATAAGACACGGTAAAAATGTAATCATGAAAATGTACGATAAAGGACCTGAAAGAGGCTAAAGAGCTCTGCAGGTCAGAAGAGTTATTGATGATGTTTAATACAAACACATATATGCAGCCGCAGCGCTCTACAGTGCTGCGCAAACATGTATGTTATACGGCTCACGGATGCCAATTTGGAGTTTTGGATGCATTCGAACATCCTGGTATTTTGCATCCAACCCTTTTTCTGGCATTCTTAACAGTTTGGTAGTATGGGCATCATGCTCGCTATAATCAAACCAGGCACATGGCACTTGTTATGATGTTGCATTTTCACCATTCAACCATCAGGCTTGCCCGCCAACTTAGCTTCAACCTGCCGGAAGCACTCAACGGTTTACCTCCCAGGAAAATGAAACGAGCTTTCACAGAAACAAACCAGTCAAACAGGAAGCCGGACGGGGCTGAGAGACTCACTTGCACTCTTCATCCAGGAGGTGGAACAGAGCGGTGGGCTTCTTGCTGATCAGGTTGATGCAGCCTGTGTTGTCGATGTAGTCGATGTTGTGCCAGCTGATGCCCTCTACCCTGTATTCCTCCTGCAGGGACACACAAGACACAAACAGAGACCTCAGTGTCAGTCATAATACTTTGCTTCCAAGCATTGTAAGTATATGTGGCATCAAAAAATATTTACTATCAACGTGCAAACCGGATGCATGTTTGGCTGTTTTACATTTTTCAATCAAAGCAACAATGTTGTTTGTACGCCTGCTTTCATGTCATCTCCCCGTCCAATAAAACACTCTTCAGATCTTTTCCTGGCATCTCGCTGGTTTAATAATGAAAGAAGCATTCAGAGCATTTATCATTTATGCTTCCCCATGCATGTTATTGTCCTGTGTTCCTGGGAACGAGATTTAACCAATAAAGACCTTAATCCAGGGGCAGTTTAATAAAAATCACTGGAATCCCGTTTCTCTCATCTCTTCTCTTGATAAAGTCCGAAGGCTGTTAATCACTGTTGTTTACTCCACAACTGAAGGCAATAAAGCTGACGGAAAAGAATAAGAGAAGATGATCCTCTTCTTCAGTATTTGGTAAATAAAACCAAAATAATTGAGTGGAAGAGAGGAGAAATTGTCTGTATGACTTCCGCAAATGTTTGACATTTCATTACGATTACGACCGTTTGAGAGAAACATTCTTTATCTTTAGCAGTGATTTGTAGTTTGTGTTGCTGAGACAATCCAACAGGTTCCACTGGACTCCGATCAATAAAAGATGTACTCAACTGTTTTTAAATCAAGATATCCTTCAACACCGACTTGTTCTGTACTTTAGAACTAATTTGAGGTACATGTACTTTACGAGAGTATTTCCATTTTATGCTACTTTCAACATTTCAAAAGGTAAATATTCTGCTTTTTACTCCACTACATTTAGTTTACTTTGTACACAATTGATTTGCGTACGTAATATGATGCAGTACTTTGCTACTAATAGACCCACAAAAGTATCTAGAATTGGCTCTACATTGATAAACTACAACGTTAAAAAGGCTCTTATGTTTATTTGTTAGTGATAAAAACAGAATAATATAATGTTCTATAACAATATAACACTGTGAAAAGAGCCAGTCTGCAAATGAGTACTTTAACTTTTGATCATTTCAGCACATTTGGCTGAAAATACTTTCGTACTTTCAGTTGATAACATTTTGAATTCAGGACTTTTACTTTTACGAGTATTTTCAAACGATATTATATCTACAGTTACTCAAGTAAAAAAATCCAATGACTTCTTCTACTGCTGAAAACCAAAAATCCAAAGCATGGTTCTTTTTTTAAACTTTTGTGAAAAAAGATGCAGTCCTTTACTCACTGTTTAATATGCTGCCGTCTTAAATGCCTTTTTAGAGAAACAGGTTAAAAAGGGAATAAAATAAGGTCCAAACTAAGGTAAGCGAGTCATTTTTTAACTGCTTTCTGTTGTTCAGTGTCATCTGTTGACTTTTAATTTCCTCCTGCAGAACAACAAAGTCAAAGCTGAAGAACAGGTGCGACTTTTCATCCCGTCACAATATCAACCTGAGTAACTTACTGATGGCAGGTTTTTACTTGTGTGTCTTTTAATAACACTCTGGAAACTATGAAAGCAACACCTGTGCAGTATAATCCAATGCAGCGGCTCTGGAATAAACGTTTGTGAGCGTTATAACATTCAATTTGTGTGTCAGATGGCTGCTGACTCAAGTCTTCGGTAATCACTAAGCTGTGGTTTGTGGGGGTGTTGTTTTGGATTGCATTATATTACACAGGATACAGTATCCGCCCCCTCGACATGCCTTTAAATCATCTAACAACCGCTGTGATTCACTCTTATTTTGACTCAACAATAGCATGTCTCCAAAATGAGCAGAGTCAGCATCTGCACTCCCGCTCTGCAGGTTGTCTTCCTATTTTGTTCACAGTTGACGCTAATAGTGTTTTATAAATGTATCCCTATAATCACGTTATGATTGATAAGTCATGCCATGCCTCTGTCTGTAGTAACCAACTGTAAATCTCATGATTATGCTGCAGAATTACAGTGTAAATATTATCATACTAACAATCTATTCCTCCATTTAATGTCTTTCAACAATGTGATTACTGGCGGAGAGGTCGTTTGAAGAGGTTGGAAAATAGACCAAAATAAGAAAATAAGTACCATTCCCCCTAAACGTGACCACCGCTGTGCCCTGAAGCAAACCATTCAGCCCCTCACTGCTTCCAACAGAGTGACTTACTGGTCGACAGATGAATGGAAATATACGTATGTAACTGTAGACGAGGGTGTGAAGCTGGCTTCAGCGGAAATATGAAGCATGACAGCTCTTGGTCCACTTATCCTGGTTGAATCATTTTCAGAGGCTTTCGGTTTTTCCACACACAACTAATGCTTTACTGTGACGTCTGTCGGCCACGGGGAATTCATGAGCTCTCCAGTTTCCTCTGATCAAGTCTTTCGTGTTAAATGTTATAATACGTTCATTTTGTGAACAGATTCGAGAGATTGTAGCAAAAATGTTGATTTTATTCCCTCTTATAAAATCCAGGATGTCTGATAGAAAAGGTGAATGTGGTGGCAGTTTGATCCGTGGAAAAGATTAGAAATCAACAGCAGAACACATTCTCTGTTCACATGCAGAGTTACTGGGTGGTCGTGGGGGTCAATATATTGACAGATTAGGAAGCGGGTGGACAGAAACTGGAAATACGTCAGCTCAAAGTGCTCACACAGACAGTGTATGGGAGCCTACGAGATACAATATGTACAAGCAGACATACTCAAAGTACAGTAAGGTTGCACGAATCCAGGAGAAGAAGTAAAGAACGGTCACTTCGGGTGTTTTGTTCATTTTCCAGGTGAAAAATAAAAACACTGTAAGGAACCACTCTATGACACGATCAATTGTTCCTTTTGTTTGTTGAGAAAGTCCAGTAATACTGTGAAAGATCCAAGATGTTCTCTGGGACACGATCCTAAACTACGACGTCACCTTCAACTTCCTCCTCTTGGCTTGAGTTTTTAAAGGCCGCATCTTTGTGACGCGAGGGAAAGACATTTGTGAACAACTGCCTTTGTAAGAAACCGGAAAGACATGAGGACAGTCATGTGATATTCATGAACAGCCCGTCCAACATGTCAGGGCAGGGCAGGTCTGCTGATTCAGTCGGTCTCAAAGGTAAACACAATGTTTAACTCATACGCAAATCTTACAGATCATGACTTTGAAAAAGCCTTTTGAAGAGAATCAGCTCACTTAAGAGAACATACATCCTCAGTCGGGGTGTTAACCGGGAGGGAGAGTCGACTGTCAGCAGCCCTGTTGCATAATCTGATGAAGAATGCCTGCATTGTTTCAGTGTCATTGTAATGCAAGTGCACTGCGTGGCGTGATAAGCATGAGGGGTTTCCTTGGAAATGGTCACAGCCAAAGAACTTGGGCTGATCTACAATATCTTAAATCAACAGGAGCTCAGCGGTTCAGCTCCCAGTCAGAGCCTTAAACCGGAATCCAGCTCCGATGATTTATCGGCCCCGAGACGGAAGGCTGTTTAAGAGATGTCTTACTTGTTCGAGCTTGAAGATGTGCTGGTTGAAGTAGTGCTGCAGACGCTCGTTGGCGAAGTTGATGCAGAACTGCTCGAAGCTGTTGTTCTCGTAATCCTCAAACCCAAAAATGTCGAGCACTCCGATGGACAAGATCTGACGCAGACGGACAAATGAAAAGTATAAAGAAAATGTGTAAATATGTCGTACTTAAGTAAATTTAAGTGACAGTTATTGTTCTGAGATTTTCTTATTCAGGCGGTGAATGTAAAAGCCGGTGCGTTTGCGTCGTCCCACCTTGGTGGTCTCCTCCAGGTCCTTGATGTTGAGCAGAGCGTGGTTGATCCTGAAGACGATCCAGTCAAACAGAGCACTGTAGAGGGACTTCGCCATGGAGTCTCGCACTGTCCCAGCCTGCACGCAAAACACATGAAGCATGTCTTTAATGTCGCTCCCAATCCTAATGTCTCAGCTGACAACGTTTGGTTGAAGGGGAACACCAGCTAAATCAAGAATTTAAATATGTTATTTCGATCTATTACAAACATTATATCTGTCCGTCAAGAAATAGTGCAACCATAAAATGTTGTGATGTTGTTTTTTGCATGTTAACATGTTAATTAGTACAGCTAGCTGTGTTGCTGTTGGAGGGAGGATTGTGTTACTTTTGCAGAGAGACAAGCGTTCTGCTTCTGATCTTTATCCAAAGCTACGCTAACCGGCTGCTAGCTCTCGCTTCAAGTTGTACCGATCTTGTCATCTAACTGTCAGCTAGAAAGCAAATGAGCGTTATTCCCCTAAATGTCCAAGTAAAGTTCATGATGCTTGTTAGTGCAGAGCCAGAGGTTTGACATCATTCCCGAGTCACCTGCTCACTCTCAATGCTCCACACATCTGTCGTACACATTAGAGCTCGGCCTTGTGACGCTGCACTGTTGTACAGGCTCAGGATACAGAAAAACAATAACAGTGACTGGAGGCATTTAAATATTGAAAGTATAATGGTTTCATATTAATGTCAAAGTGTCACTGGCTCAGTTATTTAAAAAGAAGTCAAGATGTGCAGACTGTTGTATTTCTCCTTTATATCCAAACATTTATAGTTTGAGTGTAAATCATATGCGCACTGAACTGTCAGCCGCCACTGCACTCAGAGCTCTAACTGGAAAAATGTATAACAGCCCTAAAAAAAGGTAAAAATTACATAAACAGGAGAAACCAGACAACTCTACTACCCGAAAACGTCTCCAGTGTTCATTCTCTGCTGAAACTTTGGCACAGACAAGCTGGCAGACGGCGCTGCATCACAGCCGGACGTCCCTGTGCCGTTACTAATGTCCTTACCACATCAGGTTCACTCACCAAACCCATCGAGTGCGGCACAGACAGTGTGATCTGTCGAGCACCGTCGGACGAGGCTGCAGAATGTTAAACTTTCAGTCATGCCCTAATGGAAACATTATCTTTCATAGGCTAAACATAGACTGTATATACTAACAGCTCTCCTGCTGGGAAGAGCAGCATGATATTCAGATGACAAACATTAAATATATAGTCGATAAAGAAGAAGATATAGAAATAATAGTGTGTTCATTTATATAAGCAGGGAGATTACTTGACAGAAGCTTCCTTGTCAAATTATTGGGAAATTCTTTTCTAATTCCCGTATCCGCTGGAAAGATTTGACCTGGCTGCAGCAAAGGTGAGCCGTAGTGTTCAGAAATCAAACAAACCATGAAGTGGCTTCTCAAAGTTGAAATCCCTTTCTTTCTAAATAATTAACAGGGATATTTTTTGCAAACCCCAAAATCAAATATGCCTTCCACGAGTCGGGACAGATATTTTGAACCTCATACATACTGCGGTCTAATGACCCGCGAGCTTTTCATTATTTGGAGGAAGTTGGACTAAAAGTGCTCAGACAGAAACAGCCTCATAACTCTGACCAAATAGAGAAAACTCATCACACAGATGCTCCGATTTCTTTGAGGTTCTTTGAGTGTATGATTTCAGTTCACAGGCAATGAGATTGTTGTGACTGTTGGAGCAATATTTACACAGAGACCACCCAGAGAGCTTCCAAAACAATCACTGTTTGTTCATTTGAAATGCCTCCTAAATATCCAACAGGTTACGAGGTTGTACGTGTAACACGGCGACATCTTTTGGGAGAGTTTGTGGTGAAACGCTGCTGAAATCTGGGGAACTATTGAGAGTGATGTACACTGGAAAATAAGAAAATGTTTTAACAGTATTCACTGCATGTGTGCGGGAAATATTTAACATTTGGCATCACTGGAATATGAAACATAAAAGTCATCATGAGAACTTTAAAAGTTCACAAAATCTGTGTGCATGTGTAAAAACATCTCCGTTCAAACTGCCTGGCGTGTTCCAGTGTGTATCCATGTTGCTCTCCTCTCCCCTCTCAGATGGCTCTGATCTGCAGACAGCGTTTGTTTTCAAAGAAAACCGTAGAGGGACTTCAAATGCCTTCCCCCGTCTCTCTCAACACACTGAGGGACTCTGTGCATGTGCGTTTGTCAGTGAGTGCGTGTACATGCGTGTTCATGTGGAGGAGATCCGGTCCTGGTGCACGCTGTCCTGTAAACACGGCCGGGTCAGACTGAAGAGACGAGGCTGCGGCGCCGTTATTGAGTTGGCAAAATGCCTTTCGTCGCTTTACCGAGTGTGATCCTGAATCTTTAGGTCGAATTCAATATGCACCACACACACCAATCAGAGTTTACTGTTAACCGTGTTATACTAACAGGAAGTGATACAATACTCTATTGGATGTCAGAACGTAAAGTATGACCACGGTTAACTTTACCTGGTCTACTTCTACTTAAGTAGCACACTTGCTGTTTTTATCACCTGTAAAGTCTCTGCCTGTCTGGGACATTTAGATGCTGTTGCATGCCTAATTTCACCATACGCACAGATACGGGAAGGAGAGTCTCACCTCGGAAAGTTTGTAAGGAACGATCAGCTTCTCTCCGACGGTGATCGTCTTCCGCGTTGTCAGAGCTTCAAACAGCATCTCTTCTTTGACCTGTCGGTCACGACAGCGAGAGAGAAAGTGAAGGGAGTTTAATCTGATGACAAACCCATCATTTAATTCAACGCATTTGTGTGTGCACTTGTATCCAAAGTATTAGCAACAGTGTGTGCTGTGACCACAGAATCATCATGGAGTTTTGATGTCAGACACTTTTTATTCAGGTTGCCTTTTTATCTTTGACAGTGTTTAAGTAATCCTGTGCAGGTTGACAGCTTGAAGAAGTGCTTTTACAAATCTACAGCAGCAACAAAAAAACTGTCTCTTCATAAGTTAACACAAGGAAAGGTTTTATTTATTAAGTACTTCAGACTCCAAATCAAGTGTAAGTCAAAGTTTAGCTTAAGAGTAACATGATGACACAAAGATGACACAGTCCGTGACTTTATGGATTTTAATGGTAGACTGTGAGACGAAGCTCAGTCACTTTCAGGGGCGGACTGGCCATCGGGGATACCGGGGGAATCCCCGGTAGGCCGACGGGGTTTGGGCCGGTCTCTGACATCGCCGGCCCCGACTATATTATATGCTTCACAGAACACGTTCAATTGACTCTAATACCGAAAGTCAATAATCAGTGAAAACTGTATCAACAGTATAGACTGACATTATACTACTCCTCGCGATCTGAGACGCCATAGCACGGCTGGACACTACGGTGCTTTTAAAAACTTTTCTCCATAACCGCGGTCTGCGCCGTGCGCTCGTGCCGGGCGACGGTCGGAGCGGGGCCGCGGAGGTGCGAATGGCCGCTGTAGACCGGCGAAATACAGGGGCGGCTCGACTGTCACGGCGTCCATGAATCGAGAAGGACTTCTTACTGGAACTGAAACGATGTACTGGGATTAAATTCTTTGTCAACAAAGAATTTGGTAAGTGACAAACTGCGTTTGTTTTTTTACATCTGCAGTAACGTTTTTATGAATAATATTTGATGGCTCGTGCTCTTGTGTGTGGTGGAATGCGTGGATCCGCTGCAGGTCTGCTGGATTGATGTGCTTTGTTGTCATATGAATATATGTGACTGGTTCTTATGACTTTGTGGCTGTCATTGTGTTAATTACGTTGATTTGACCATGCGTTGTCAGTTATTGACGTAGCGTCCCGTCACGGATTCATGTATCTGCAGCTTGCGTCACTCGCTCAGAGACAAGCCGTTTTGAGTGCGAGCTAGCAGCATGGCACCGGTACCAAAACGTAAATCCTTTAAAGGTGGAGCTGAAAAGCTCAGGGAGAAAAAGAAGAGATATCTGGAGGAAGGTGCATCAAAATATTTAAAAATCTCTGACTTATTTGGGAAACCACCGACTGGTGACAGTGTTATGATGGTAAGTTGTGGCATTGACTTGGCCAATGTTAGCTTGCTTTTCACAGATGAGGTGTTCGGCTACAAGCTAGCCTAGCTAACGTTAGCTAGATAAATGATAAATGTCCAAAATTGAGACCGTTATGATCTGGTCAAATAAGCAAGCTGGCGCTGTTCGCATCATCGAGATTATTTAATTTAACATGTTAGCCGTAGTTACTTGCTTACAATCGATGAGCAAGCTATCCATGGTGGTAGTTGTAAAGAGGGCAATCTTATCATTTCTAATAATTTATGTCAAATAATGTTTAAGTTAACCAGCTCTCAACAGCACCTGGAGGCTTTTATGTTGATGGCTACTCAGACAGATGTTTTGCAGATGCTGGACAGTGAGAAAATCATAGACGGTGTTGCAGAAAAGAGTGAGCTGCTACTCGTGTAGTGAGGTAATAATAACACATGAGTATACTGATATTGTTTTTTATTACTATGTGACTATAATGCACCTGGGCTGGCAGAGTTAGTTTAGGTTCTGTTACTTAACTTATTGTTTTGTTATGCACCTTCAACACCCCTACACACACACACACACACACACAATCACACACCCAGCATGCAACACTACTGATACCACTGATGTTCACACCCCATCGTATGTTCTGTTCATTTCAATATAGTTCAAACTAATTCTACCCTCTGATTCCAGTTTCTTTATTGTGTGGTCTTTCTCTGCTGACATTCATTCCTTAAGGCTCTGTAGTTATACGTATAACCATCTGATACTAGCCCAAAGTTCAGCATATTCATCGAGCAAACTACTACCTTGGAGTATTATTATAAAAAAAACATATATGATGTAATTTCTTTGTAATCATCGAAAATAATGTTAAGTGTATGGGTATTTTTCCAAGTAGGCCACTGACATCGATACGTGCGATGCATTGAGTGGGCCGGTCTGACAGTAAACTCCCGGGCCACTTTTTTCCCCCAGTCCGCCCCTGGTCACTTTGAAAGGACAGTGTTGTATGTGTGCGAGCGCCACAGAGGTAACAGTGGTCTGTTACAGAGCACATTAAAATGACACATAGATTCCCGGGGTACAAGTAAATGCTGGCGGGAAAGTCTTGTCGCACTTCATGTCCCTGAACTTGATTGATCAACAAATATAATACGATTCATGGAGAACTAAAAAAGCATTTTACTCTATTCAGTCTTTTACATCAGGCACCCATATTTAAACCAGAGTGTTTTATTTCATCTTAATTTAAGTCATATTTTGTTGTTTGACAATACAAACAGAAAAGAAACAGTCAGAGCAGGAATATCATGCATCATTTGACACCACCTATGTTTTTGTATTTATATAAACACACATTTAGAGTACGTGAAGCATTATTTTCGCCGTACCTCCAGCAGCTCAGAGACGACAGGCAACATCTCGGGGTTACAGATGTCGATGGAGTCGTCCCTGTAGGTCTTCTTCTTGTAGCGGATGTTGCCCAGGTGCAGGATGGCCGACAGCAGGCAGAAGATCCTAAACAACAGTTCAGGAAACGTTTAACTTATGAACAAATCCTTACAGATGACGTGGATCACTTATTGCGGTCTTGTGAGTGTGTGTGTGTGTGTGTGTGTGTGTGACACTCACTTTTTGCGCGTGGAAGGAAGAAAGCCCACCATCTCCATGGCCAGCTGAAGCCTCTCGAAGTCATGCTTCAGGTCTTCTCCTTCGACTGTGAAGCAGTCCTGCAGAAAAGGAAAAAGAAGCAGCAACCAGGTGTCATCAGGTTCACAGGAGCTGTTACGACACGGCCGCCTGAAAGCCAAAAGAGCTCATGAAGGACTTTACTAAAGACTGTTGACATACACAGTGCCCAAACACTGTGCCCAACAAAAGGTGCCTAAAATAGGTTTTTAGTTTATTTGGCAGCCGACACAAATAAAAAGCAGCAGAGTGGCCTGAAGCAGACGGAATGAATGACTCTTGCTAAAATAAGCTATTATGAAGAAGCTCGGGGGTCAAACCCTCCAGTCTGGTGTGCAGAGAGCGTGCACGTTCTGCTCATGTCGTGGAAAAGCCCTTTAAACCAATCCACAGATTATTGGCGAGCTGGTAAAAAAGGAGCTGAGCAGAGCAGCGGTTTACGGTGTGTTCCTGTGTTTGAGTGATGGACGACGGGCCGAACGAGCAGAGAGGAGACAGAGCGGGAGTTTGTTCCTCTCGGGCAGGCGCTTACATGCACAAGTTCTTACAAGGCACATGTAATACATGTGAAGTGCAGATCTCATAGACAAGACTTGATTAATACAGTGACTACAATTAAAATACTTTGTATGAAATACTGCAGCTGGAATATTATTTAACAAGCAAACGCACATGAGCAGGAGTAAACTCGTGGATAAATCTGGATCTGGATTAGTTGTTTATGACAAGAGGAAGAGCTGCAGACCAGGACCACATGCTTTGATGCAACTACGTCGTATACACCCAGCGTAATGAGAGCTCTGCTCTTTGCTTTATGGGCCCATTCCACTACGGCTGCCATAATTATCACATACCGAGGCCTCAGAAAGACAAACACTCCAAACACGGGACTCACACTTACACCGACGTGCCTCCGGCTTGCCACCCTGGCTCTCTGCTTTCATGGCAGAGACTTACACTCACCTGTTCGTGACTCTGGTGTTACATTTCTAGAGCAGGAAAATCTACATCTACGTAAAAACAAGAGTTGCTATAACTTCAACAATCTGTCCATGTAGTAAAAAGGTGTTTGTTGACCCCAGATGATGTAAATAAAACAAAACATTACAAAAGCACCGTATTCATTCAAATTCATCAATATATATCCTTTGTCGACATATATTAATATTATTACTTTCCTTGATGTTTTGGTAAAAAAAAGGTGAAATTCATAAAGTTAACTGAAGTTAATATATATTAATTCCTTCTGATATTGTTCCTCATATGGACCGTGACTGCAGGGCTTATCCCATTGCTCACAGCATATTTATAGTAATTTATATTCAGAAATTCTGAACTTAAATAAACTGCTATCATGTACATTCACAAATGCAATTACCTCACTGAGATAGAAGGAGGGGGAAATTAATGGATCAATAAAATGAACCTCAAGAATAAAAGAGCACAGTTACATACATGAGTTAATAAACAGAAAGATGAACGACCACCACAAAAAACAACACAAATCACAAAAGACTTTTCTGATCATTGACATCATTCAATCAAAGTATTTCTGCTGCAGGGTGTGATTTGAATCTGATGCAGTGATTGAGAGGTGAGGGTGTGTCTTTGGGGAAATGTCCTGAGGCAACATAGAGGAACGAGCGTGTAAATACACTGCAGCTCAGCCACTAACTGGTGAACAATGGCACCAGTCTGTGACTAAAACCTCAGCCCATTACTCAAACACTTACACAGGTTGCATGGCGGCAAACAAATGATGTTCTATTCAGGGAACTTATAGTCGAGGTACTGTACTTTGAGACCTTATGGACCAAGTCAAGTCTCAAGTCTTTAGAGAGCAAGTCCAAGTCTTAAGAGGGTTAGTCCAAGTCTTAAGAGGGTTAGTCCAAGTCTTAAGAGGGTTAGTCCAAGTCCTAAGAGGGTTAGTCCAAGTCTTAAGAGGGTTAGTCCAAGTCCTAAGAGGGTTAGTCCAAGTCTTAAGAGGGTTAGTCCTAAGAGCAAGTCCAAGTCAAGTTTCAGCTCCATAAGGGGTTTGCCAATTTTTTTAGAGGGCAAATCGAAATGAAGTCTCAGGTCTTTAGAGGGTTAGTGTAAGTCTTTGGATGGCAAATCTGAGTTAAGTCTCAAGTCCTGAGAGGGCCAGTGTGAGTCTAGTCTCAAGTCTTAATAGGGAAAGTTCAAGTCTTTGGGTGGCAAATCTGAGTCAAGTCTCCAGTCCTTGGAAGGCGCGTCTGAGTCTAGTCTCAGGTCTTTAGAGAGTCACAACTTTAATTTTGCCCCTGTGTAAATTCTTAGTTAGATTTTTACATTCTTGATAAATGTCAAAGACTTGAAAAACTCAATGTCACCCACATTTGTTTGTGTAACATAGTTAGGACTTCATTGTCAGCATGGCGGATTTCACTGTCACTACTAGAAAACACGGCACAGTCAATGATCAAACAAGTCACACAGGTTACAGCAACAAAGGCATCTACAGTGGCCAGGATGTGATACCAACATAACTCAGGGAGGAAAAGCAAAAATAAACAATGCGGAAATAAACACCGAACCAAACCAGGACATATCCACAAAGCAGCAAAATGAGCAGGAGGGGGAGGGAGGGGAGGAGGGGGGTGTGCAACGTGTGCAGGGAAAGTGTGGCTCGAGCTGCAAGTGCTCAGGTGACAAAAAAAAAATCTACTTGTTGAGGTTTCTCCAACACGTACAGACACACGGACGTCACACACACACAGATACTGACCCCTTCACTCTCACAGTAACTGTCCCAGTGCAGTTGGTTGGTTGACTTTGTCATCTGGAAATGTTAAGGCAGAGTTTACAGGAGGGCGAGGTGACGGTTAGACAGCAGCATTCAAATGAAGTCACATACTGCACAATTAAACACAGATGTATATGCAACTAACAGCAACGGAAGGGACGTGCTGTTAAGATGCAAGCAACGGCTGAGCTTCACAGCTCTGTTCATTAAAATACAGACAAATATCAAGTAAACAGTCCGACGTAAGTCAAAGCACAAGGACACTGAGGACGAGAGATGTATGCACACGAATCATGTTCACAGAGACTAAACGAGCACATGTCATGATTGAACACATCGAGTCATTAAAGCAGGAGGAGGAGGAGGAATGAAAGCGGCAGATTTGTAACACGCATGGACATTAAGGATTCAGAGTGAATGATTGGCTTAGCTTTACTTTAAATCACAGCTGACTGTATTTTTGAGCAACAGTGTTTATGATTGATTTCCTACCTTCAAGGGTAAACATGCACATTAAACTTACGCGAGATATGAAATCTACCACAGCGTACAACCGTCATTTTAGGTTGAAGTAACTGTTGCATTGCACGATGTTCCAGTTTGTAAGCAGGAACTGTTTTGAAATTCTTTTCCAGGTCTGTTCCGAAAGCCAGCACCATCTGGGATTTCAGAATCCATGCGACATTAATTACCAGATAAACATGAATGCCTTTCTGGCACGTCTTTTTAGCGTCCTATCTATTCAATGAAAAGCATTTTAGCAGCCTGCAAGACTCAGCCAAGAGGTTTTCTTACAGATGTTAATGTAACTTTGGAAAAGAAAAATAAAGAAATTCTTCGCTGCAATTGATTGATTTCATATTTTAATCATCTGAAGAAAGTCTCCCCAAAATAATTTTCATTTACAATTTACATCAATCAGATCTAATTGTTGCCACAAAATGAGGAAATGAATCTCAAAACCTACGGCTTGCTTTGGACATTGGCCAGTTAAATGTACATTTGTAGTTAATTGGCCGATTAACAGATGCAAAACCACGTGGTGTGGTCTTACGAAGGAAAATACAGAAAAATTTATAACTGGGAGGGGGGGGGGACGGGACAGCCATAACTTGTGTTTACGTAGACTGTAAACAAGTTGTGTTGATTGTGTGCACAGGACAGGTTGTGAAATCCATGCAAGAGGTCCAACCGCACGAGAGTTTGGTTTTCCTTATGTAACCTCCTCAGAATACACAGAATGGGAAAGAGGAAGAGAGGCACAAGAGACGGGTAGAATGAGAACAGAATGCAAGAATGGGTGCGTGCTTTTATGTATGCATGCGTGTTTGTGTGTTTGCATGTGCGCGTCAGTGGCCGGGAGGAATGGAAGGAATTCCCTGCTCTCTTCTGCGTAGGCGTAAAGGATTTGGGAGGGGAGCAGGTCCCTGGTTGTCACGGTGTGACTGTCAAAGCTCGGAGGGAACAGACGCAACAAGTTTTACACAACATCCACATTCCATACATGTAATGTGTGTGTGCGTGTTTGCTGAGCATGGCTTTGTTTTATGGTTGTGGTGAAACCTGTTTTCGCTGTGTGTAACACAAGCAACAAAGACAAGGGACGGATACTGTTTGTTTCTTTGTCTCTGTCTGTGTTTGTCGGTGATGGTGTACGGATGACGATGTGCGAGTGCATGTGTCAAAATGTAAATGGTGACCAAAGTGTGTGCAAAACAAACACACATGCGAGTTACAGTTACACCCACAAAACACAAATGAATACACAATCTACTCAAACACACAGACAGGTTTGAAATAAAACGTGTCTCCAGAGATTAGTCAGCTACATGTGTTGTTCATATGTGTGACAGAGAGAGAGAGGGACTATGTAGTCTGTGTTGAAAGCAACCAACAGAGGAATGTGTTTCCTTTGTGTGCTGGTTTCTCTCATTTATCCTGTTTGCAGAGACACAGAGGTAAATGTGCTGGGTTAACGACTGGTCGATGACACCAATACAGACACACGCAACTCTGAACATGTATTAACACGATGACAAAAGCATAAGACAACCCAAAACCCGTAAAGACACAAAAAACGCAAATTGACAGCAAGTGTAAAACAAAACCGGGACAGATTAGTTGTTAAGATATTGTTTTTAAATAAAGTTGATTGTGTTGTGAGGACCCACCTGACTGAGGTAATGGTATTCTTCAGGCTTCATGAGGTGGAAGGCTTCCCTCTCTTCTTCACTCGCTCCTGCCAGCAGGTAGTAAAACACGTGGTAGTTTCTAAAAACAAAAAGAAAAACATTTCCACTTACGGTTAGTGACTGTAAAATTAAACTGGCTACAAATAAAATCTTCACTGTTCGCGAATCAAAATGTGTGTTTTTGCCTGAGAACATCATGTTAACATGGGGACAAAAATATTTGCTTCATGAAATGGTTAATTAGCTCATGTTTTCCAAAAGTAGAAACACATTAACACTATACGTTAAAACATACACAACACAAAACCAAAGTGCAGTTGGAGAAACAACTTTGGTTGTACTTAGATTCTTACTACTACGAATGATGTTGTTACCTAATGATAAAATAAATGGGTTTATCCTCTACAATGGTCATTTTATCACGCCTTCAGATTCACATTTTAGTTTCCTAACGTCAGCATGTGAATAAGCTCACAGTTAACAAGCCAATATGTTGCAATGGCAGTTACACAGTAAGACTCGTTATTTCAGCTTAGCCACCATGCTAACGACCAAAATGTTAGTTAACAGGACATTAATCCGGGCTGCCAAGTGTTTAATTTAGTTTGGAGTGAGATTCTGTGTGTAGTTGAAGTTGGTGCATTTTACGAGTTGGCCCTCTGTGACATTACCCACCGCAGGGGTCGGGGGTCGTTACTCCTCAATCCTCGGGAATTTTGTTTCAAAAGTTCAGCAGCCACATTCAGAGTTTTAAATCACTTATAAATGACAAGCCAAGTCAATAATCACGGTCAATGATAAATTGATGGATGATCATTCTGAGGTCAGTTAAAAAATGATGCCCTGGATTATTGGAATTACACATGCTGTTATAGCTGCATGGATGACAATGCACTTGTAAACGTGAATTAATGTCAGAAGGGCAATGTAAGCGTGTTAGCATGCAATGCTCGTATCAACTTCAACTAGAAAGACAACACCGACAATGGAAAGTGTCTTTCATTTCAGGGGTAACCTCTAATTAACCGATATGTTTGTGGCACATTATTGAATGCACTTCAACCATGCAGCTAACGCGGCTTAAACAAAAACTAAAACCTGGAAAAAGAATCATGAAAGCTCAGTTTGTTTGTGTGAACTTTTTCCTCTGACTGCACCGCAGCGTAAAGGTTAAAGGGCAAAAGTGTGCAGCAGCTGTGCGACCAGGGTCCACTTGGAGTACACACACACACACACACACACACACACACACACACACACACACACACACACACACACACACACACACACACACACACACACACACACACACACACACACACACACACACACACACACACACACACACACACACACAATTATGGTCCTGGAGTCAGCAATCCATCTCAATAAGAGATGGCTAACGCCGGGGGCCCACTGTGAGCCCCCCCATGGTGAGGTTAACCCTCACCAAACTGTCTAGCCGGTCCAACACATTAGTGTCAGCTCCACTTACAGCTCAACTCACTTCATGAATCACACTTCGGTAAACTCAAACAAGAGGCTTTCTGATTTACATGCACTCAAACCTTTATTTTGTTGCCAAAATTCAAACTGCATTCATGTCACACTTGCTGCTAGCATTACTTTTTTCAGTAAAGCGCAATTCAAATGTCTCGTGAGATTGATTCAAAATCCAGGTTTGTGCAAAAATTCCCAAACTAGTTTTGACACACTAAACATTAAACATAACTCATATTTACTTTAGTATTAATGTATTGCATTGCTCAGAAGTGAAGTTGCCTTGACTGTAAGCATCACTCCCTGCTTAACAAACCCCACGTACTTCAGATTTTTATTTTTATGATTATGCTCGGCTTGAAGTGCTCACCGCTCATTGTGCTCCTGATACACCAGCCTCGACTTCTCCAGCAGGTATTTCTCCACATATGCTCTAAAAAAAACAGGCCACACAATAAAATTGTTAACTTCAAAACATAATTTTTTGTTTAGGAAAATGAAAAGCATTGGTCTCTGGTTCCTTACCCTCTCACAGTTCCACTCTCCTGGTAGTTCACCTGAATGAACTTGCCAAAGCGACTCGAGTTGTTATTGTGGGCTGTCTTTGCGTTCCCAAATGCCTGAAGGGAAAAGAGATGAAAACGTGATCAGACAAATAAATAGGAATAGGCCACATATTCCACATCATACACACATAACAGAGGTTTGAGGTCAAGTTCTGAGTCGGCTTTAGGTGTGGATAGTTTGTTTGTGGGTCAAGCACACAGACTTTGGTCATGGTCTTGAAACGCGGTCAGCCTGGACCGCGCGGAGCGAGCTTTTCCTCTTGCACAGTTTCAAACAGCGTCAGTTCGAGACAGATGATTAATAACATGGTTTTAGGATCAATTCAAGTCAGAGTCAGACAAATTGCTGGGAGGAGCTGGGGCCTGATGGAAAAAAAAATGGGAAAAAAAGAAGCTCCTCAGTGAGTAATGGGATCCATGTGGCCGTGTGGAACATGTGTAGTGGTTGTGCTTTAATAAGACGCTCCAGTATTTCCCCTCGTAGCTCTGTTTATGTTGTATGGCTGCCTGGAGGGGAAGTCGTTTTTCGCCCTATATAAACCCTGCAGTTATTTGTAGCGCCGCCACAAGTAAACAAATTCCTCAGTGAATCACTTAGAGCTGCCCCGAGCCCTGCGTCTGAGGAATGGGAAAACACCCCTCTCTGATCCCACCCTTCACCGACGCCGCTAACTAGCACACAAGCACGCTAGGAGAAGGCCAATGGCAAGCTAATAGGCTACGTTGTAGGTCTTCGGGCTAATCCGAATGCACAAATTTGCAGCTGAGACCATTACTGAGTTTCACTTGAATTTCAAAAACTTCATGTCGTTTTGTTTCTGAGAGGGCCATGATTAGCAAGTACATTACTGCAATGGAACACAGAAGACACAACTAGAATGCATTTCTCTTATTCAGCTGCAAACGGCAGGCCGTAGCATCACACGTGAAAGCGACGCAAGTCAATGCTTATTTATCCATTTGATCAGATAAAAATCCATTTGGTTGACCATCCAACCAGATGTAACAATGTGCAGTGATGAAAAGCAAAGCTGCAACCCCATAGTGTTCCTTCTTTTCTTTTCAAATGAGTCGATGACAGTTGACTCACGGTCTGCAATGCCTTTAAGTTGCAACATACAATGGTAGCGTACAAGGTTGGATAATCCTTTGCCATATTTAAACAACCTATGTATTTATAATGCAGCACTATAGGGAAAGTCTATGGGTAAAGATCATCAAACCTTTTAAGTCCCAGTGAAACAGAAGTTAGAGCGTCTTCCGCTTCTATTATGATTTCAAATGTTTGATGACTCATGCTGCACTAAGGGGCGTTTACTAAATAACTTTGGCCGTGTAGCTAGCCACACCAGTCATATAAAACCACACTTAACAGCTTGTGGGTCGTAGTAGTTAACGGAGCAATATGGAGAGATAAAAAGAGAGGCGTGCGTTTGGATACAAGTGGCATTCATTTCCAAAACAACGCGGCTGAAGTCTAATTCATTCAAGGGAAACTTTGCAGATTTTTGACCGGCTCCGTGTTCCTGCGGTTCAACATGCAGCTGAACGACCTCCGGATGAGAGTTTTACTGGCGGTCGACCAAGCGGAGAGCTGGGGCTCTGGCTGCATGAGGCCAGGCGCCGTTCATCTGCATGTACTAGCCACGCTGCATTGACAATGAGCCGGTAGAAAACCTGCAAAGTTTCCCTTCCATCTCTCCCTCCTCATCAATCCACTGTGAAATACATCACAGACGCTCCAACGTCCGTTTAACTGATTTAAGATGCAAAGGACAAAGGACTCTTTGGCCTCTCTCGACTACAGGCAGAGCCTGACTCAAACAACAGCAATGAACTCGGCTTTCATTTATGACTCACTGAACTGAACAAATCATTAAAATGGGCCAACGCTGTGGAAAGACCGATTCCACACTGCCGTCTGGACAAGGAAAGAGCACCAAAGGTCAAACTGCAGAACAGTGACGGTATCATTTCACATCCAGAAATGTGGGTTTAAAATTCGCTGCCTGATGCAGTCGATATTTCCAGAGGAGCTGGTGGTCTGTTCACCGCTCCATCCGTCTATGAACTGGCTGACCCGTCTGGTTCAGGAACTACAGGTCAGACGAGGACAGACTGTCAGCGTCCGGAAGAACTTCCTGATTGGACAGCCAATAAAAAGCAGCCACTCACAACACTAACCGCTCGCAGTCGTGTTGAGGAACTCGGGTCAGACGAGTCAGATATTAGACCTTCAGTGTTTGCGTGACATTTGCGTGACACTTTGTGTTGGGCCAGCAGGAAGCAGGATGTGGAAAAACTAAAATACTGATTTATGTTGAGGCATGTATTCGTCCACCTGGTCTGTGTAAAAAAGGCCGACAGATGGACACTTTACAGCCGACAGTTCATAATCTTTCTAAACTTTGGCAAGCTCCATATCAACAGCAATGAAAATCAACAGAAAGATATGTCAAAACTGACCTCTGGAGGGGAAGGAGTTTCTTACCTACACGCAAGAAAACATGAATGCACATGCAAAATAAACTGCCGTCATTAGGTCAGTGAACTAGTTAGTCACTGCCACGATCAATAAGATAATTCCATCATTTCAAATTCTAAGAATATGAGGCTTGCATTAGAAAAAAAAATAAGATTTTACTCCACCTACACAAACAACCCACAACAATGCAAACGAGCTCTTGAACCGTCTCCTACGGCAGTTGTCAAAAGTTATTCTGGTAAATCGAAGTCACTAACTCGAGCTCAAGTAAACAGTGCAGGTTGAGGTGAAGTGATTTCTAACATAACAGCAGATTATTTTCGCCGCCTCGAATGATGACAAAGACTGAAAGCGACACCAGAACTAAAAGGGTTCGTACAGACAGTGATTCTCACCACTTCAGTCACTCCAGCAGGTCAACAACATTATTCTTGGCTTCCGACCACAGACCAATGACAGACTTGAGATGGTGCCAGTGTGTTCTGGGTGTAATGTGTCCACAGGCTCGGGCAGAGTCGTTGGGAGGAAGCACGGACTGAGAGGATGCCACAAGGCCGATGTGATGTTTTCATAAGTCTGTCGATCCTCGTTTCTACAACTGTTCAGCTGTGTTGAATACCGTGGTCACTGTGAGAAAAACCTTTTAATTAAATGTCTTTCAGTTGTAGCTTTCAAACTCAATCAACTTTCTTCAGTCGGGGTAGTGACTAATCCCAATCAAGATCCAGCGCTTTCGTTACAATTTTAAATCCGTTCAGACCGGTTGTTCACTGGTTATTTACTTATTTATTCTACCAAGTCATAATTTCTATTTTTGAACGATTGCTTTGGAAGAAGGCTTATAAAATTGTGCTCTTACATATTTTGTGACGACACAGAAGAAGAAAGATATTTCATTAGGACTTGATCCTTTGAAGAGGTCTCATATGATGTACGAGGTCAACGGGAAAATATTAATACATACGTTTCTTTTCTAGGAAATCAATTAAGACTTCCAGCGCCACCTCACACAGAGGCAATCAGTTCTATTCTATTATTGCTTCGGTCTGTAGCGAGGTAATTAGGTATTTATCTGCCGTCGTGTGCTCCGACTCGTGCAGTGTGAAGACACGTGGCTTTTAATCACATGAGGATGACTTCATTAGCAGCTTCTTGAGGAGAACAGAGGAGAGGGGAAACGGGGAAACCATAAACTATACACAGAGAAAAGCTTTGTCTGAATTTCAAAGACACTTAAGTGAAATAAGCCATGGGCTGAAAACAGCATTCTTCGGACTGCAAATTGATTGAGGAAATTGTCACCAAATTGTTCGCATTCCTTCCCCGACAGTAGCTACGAAGCATCCGTGTGATTCAACGGTTACTCAAGAGCCATTTGCTCATTTGACCTCCGTAGATTCATATCCTTTCCTGAGCCCGTTACCAGAATGACTCACCCGCCACAGTATGCGGTCAGGATGTCAACAATAAGAGAGAAAGGGCCAGCGACTCGGCCCAACATGTATCACCGTTGTGTCACGGCGTGTGTGGGCAGATAAACGCTAGACGCTAATTCCTGACCGTGCCCCTTGTAATGTCACACCTGAGGTCATGCTGACCAGAGTGGACTGTGGTCACTGTGGCTGTGGAATCACAGGGCGATCTGCAGTCATGGGGAGAGTGTAGAAGCCCGGTGGGATGTGGGCTCTGGCTGCTTCTGTCAAAGCAGTGTTTGAGGTGGGACATTTAACAGTCGGTGTGAGAGGCTTTTCTCTTCCGTGCAATAGGAGGCTTGAACATATGTGAGCTTTTGTTTGAGATTCTTGTAATTTAGCCATTTAAAAAGAAAAAATACCAATGTTTGGGCGCCAGCAGGCGGCAACCTTCGGTTCTAAGAAGTGAGGCCAATGTGGAAGACCCTTAAACCTGCATTATTTCCAATGGCCAACAGGGGGCGACTCTTCTTGGTTGCAAAATAAGTCAGATTGTGTGGAACTCTTTGAGAAAATGACTTCTCGCTTGATTTATTACCTCACTAAACATTGTAAACATCAGTTTATTGTCTCAATCGCTAGTTTCACGTCTTCTACAATACAGCATGATCTGAGTAAATTATGGTCCAATTTACAGTAAAATAGCATAAAAAGCAGGGGATTTTTTAGGGCTTGTGATCGACAGGTAGCTACCATGGTGTCTCTACTACGGTGCTACTCTTACGCAGTCCACATATGGTCACTTCCGTTCATTGGTTGCATTGCCAAAATTCAAGATGGCGACAGCCAAAAAGCCGTACTCCAGGCTACAAAGCTGTAGTCCATAAACCAATGGGTCACGTCACAACGACTACAAAGACCAAGCTTTTTGTAACACTGCACTAAATCCTATCGGCAGAAAAGCTGTCTTTCATAATTCTCCGTAAGATCATCATCACTCTGCCTCAAACACCCCTGGGAGCAGATCTGATGGTCCAGTGAAACTGGCCGTACAGACGTCAAGCTTGACAGGTTGAGCAACTCTGGCAAGATGCGTCCCGCTCGAATGAACTGCCATAATCCTCAGGGCTTTCAGGTTTACCGTCGGGTCCAAGAGAATTGTAGTTTAAAGTGTTTTTTTCATACACCCGCAGTCACATCTGTTTATGCTGCATATTTCTGCGTGCACACTGATGTAAGAACATGCAGTTTGCATCAAAGATGACATTTCACACACTACAGCCCGAAGGAAAAATAAATAAATAGGCTTCTTCTGGGAAACGCATGACATCATCTGATGGAAGAACTTAAACCAATCCAAGTAAACCAGACACTTTTCTAACCAATACCATGCTGCATCCACTGGATCTTTTTCTAATGTTTAATAATGTATGGAAGTTTCTGTACCAAATCTCTGTATTATAATAATAATGTCACAGCGCGATTTAACTTTGTGTAACAAAGTGAACGTTTTGAGACCTTTTTCTTGAATGAAATTGAATAGAGTTATTTGATAGGATAAAATCTCAAGAAAATATGTCAATACTATGTAAAATATGTATTTATAACATGAAAACCATGTCTTTAAAACATGTTGATTCATTATAACAGAGCCAGGCTAGCAGTTTCCCCCTGTTTACAGTGTGTCTGCTATGCTAAGCTAACTGGCTGCTGGCTGTAGCCTCACATTTAACAGACAGATGGGAGATGGTTTCCATTTTCTTATCAAAGAAAAGAAAATAAGCGTATTTCCTTGAAATGCCAAACAATTCTTTGAAAAAGTATTTGAATCCCTGGACCACAGCTGACAAGAATGTGTGTGACAGAGAACAAAACAAGGAAAACCTAATCAGAAAAAGCAGAGGCCTTTTGATCAGTCCAATGGCTGACTAAAGTATTTGGCTCGACCAGAAAGTCCTCCTGAGTTAGTGAGAAGGAAGTGAACATTAGTCACAGGGATGGAGATGAAAGCCAGACATAATAATCACAGATCTCCAGGAGTCCTCAGCCATCAGAGACATCTCTCATAGAACATAAACCTCTACCAGTTAGAGAAGATGAGTGGAGAGGAGAAAAAAAGCTGCATTCCTCCGTTAGAAAAGGCCCCTCAGACAGAACTTACAAAAACCACAAAATTAGCGAATTCATTTCCGACGATGTTCCATGAATCGCAGACCTGTTTATGAATCCTGAGAGAGGATGGTCGCCTTCTGACCCTCAGGCTGCGTGAGAACTTCTCCTTCATTGTACTGTGCTTGAACAGTGAGAGTAAATAAGCGAGGAAATTAGATAGAGCATGAAGATATTTGGAAGAATCCATTTCCCTATGTTTACCGATAATTATTTGAACAGTATAGACAGGCTTATGTCGAGACAATCTTATCCGAAAGAGAAGCTCTTGACATTTGCAATAATCACTGTTAGCAGCAGTGTGATGTTGAGTACCAGAGAAAATTCTGTTTATCCAAAAAGTTGGGGGGAGCACAAAAATAAAAACTTGAACACAAGAACCTTATTGGTTGTTTTAAGCGATGGATTTAGCAAAGAATGTATAAACCCAGGGGGGAAACCGTTCTCAATCTGCAGTCAAGCACCTAAACACTAACTGAAAACTAAAACCCACCAACAGGATAAAATACATGGAAATTAGAGGACTGTTGCATCATCACACTTCGTTTGTAATTCATACAAATTTTGGGAGAAAGCTTGAGAAAATGCTGCTGATTTGACCAAAAGCACTCCCTGCACTGTTCATGGGAGGCACTTGTTTTCTTGAAGAGCAGCTCAGGGCTGCCCAGTCATTCTTTATCTGCAATAAAGGTGTGCGTGTGCGTGTGGTCGACTTCCTCCCTCAGCCATCTGAGCCCTGCTTTTTTTGTGTTTCTTCTCTCTCTCTCACACACACACACCCATCGCTGATCCCAGCGGACAGACGAACACCAGCAAATATTACTGATGCTGGAAGTGAAATCCTAACGTCTTTATATTAGTAACCACAACGTATTACAGCTGTGGTGCTCAGTGGGTGAGATACTGTCAGATTACAGTGTCTCTATTGTAGAGCGTTCAACAGGGACGGAGAACAGAAGCAGCAGAACAAAAACATAATGAAAATGTTCACGGCACCAAAAACTAAACAGGAAGAGTGTGAGACAGAGAGCAGACAAACGCCTCAGAACACAACTTATTCAAAACAATAACAGCAGGACTATTTTCACTCCATTTTCTCACACACACACACACACACACACACACACACACACACACACACACACACACACACACACACACACACACACACACACACACACACACACACACACACACACACACACACACACACACACACACACACACACAGAGTGCGGTGCAGCAATCTGCTAAAATAAATACACAATGTAAACTGCTCTGGTTTTAGCTTTCACCGGCATTGATGACACTTTGAAATAAAATAATCATAGTGAATTACAACTAAACTTACTGTTTCTGCTGCTAAATGAACAGTACGCGGTGAAGACAATGTATCTATAAAGTGATGAACACATTAGAACTCAACATTAGAAAGCAGCAGGAAATAACAGGGTTTTAAGATTAAGGCTTTTTACAACTGTGCAGTTTTACAAATAATACACCGTTTATGGCTGAACTTTGGTTTCCAAAATCGATTATGGGTCGATGGCAATTAGGTGTACTAAAAATCTCAATGACACACACACACACACACACACACACACACACACAATCACAGACAAAGATAAGAGCAACTATTGTGACTGTAGTGAGGAAATTGCCGCTAAGTCTCAGTCTGGATTATTAGTATGCAGGTGCAGTGAGGAGATATGAGACTCGGCTACATTGAAGGTTAGTCCTCTTTGTTTTTAAGTTCCCATCGGCACTGAATTCCCCCTCGACAGCAAACGCACACAAACAAAGAGCTAATACTCGACAACAGCAGAGATTCAGCTCACAGACAACGACAGATGTACTCGAGTATATACTGAGAGAATGAAAAGTCACATGCGTGCGTGTTCTGTAAAACACGGCTAAAATTAGAAGCGGTGATGACTGGGCTCAGCTGTACATGTGGCCACAAGCTGGGAGGCGACATTTCAACTAAACTGGAAACTGAAACGGGAAATTAAGGCTTGCACTGGGCCTTTCCCAGTCCAAAGAGCTAAAAAGGTATATATACACACACACATAGGTGTTTGGGTTAGACAAGGGATTAAAAAGCAACTGCGTCATATGTTATGTCTTCAAAATGAAACGAAAATTAATCTACAACTTATTTACAATCAAAAGTGAAAGATATTCACTTGTTCAGACCTCTCAAATTTGGAGATTTGCCTGTTTTCAAGGAAAAAAATAAAACTGATGCTTAATAACAGTAAAATTTAAAGTTTCGGCTCAAAGCAGTTAAGGTCCAGGTGAGAGAGCAGTTACTGCACCTGCAGCCTGTCTGGGAAATATCTTCCAGCTTGAGTGCAGAACAAAATAAGTTTAATTCTTTTTGGCGATCACATTGACAGAAAATCCTAAATGTATAACATTATGAAGGCAGGTCTGTGTTTCTTCCAAAAAGAATAAAGCCACATTCTTCTTCAGTGTAACCAGATGACTGAACTCACAGTCCTTCGCTCTGCGGGGTGACTATTTGTAGCCGAGGCCTCGTCCTCTTCTGCGGAGCACAGCTGCTTTACAGGATTTATTTCAAACATTGTCAAGATGCCTTTGACGCAATGTCATTTCTCACACTGGCACACAGTCTGCTCTGTTCTGCAGTCATTCACCTCATTATTCCTGCTCTTTCTGCCATGTGACAATGTCCGAGAAGCAAACCTTTTCCTCGGCTGAACTTTTGACCCAGTGTTACATAAGAGCGCTCGGCTTCTGAAGTGTGAGAAAGAAGTTAACGTGGTCCGAAGATGTATGTACGGCAGAACAAACGGCACCGTGGATCTTCTTGTTTCAGCATCAATTTTCCGAGACGAAACAATAGTGCAGTGTTTCCAAGTTGTAAACGAGAGGCACAGAAAGGGAGGAAGAAAATGAGGGCGGGAGGGAGGGGGAGAAAATAGAAAGAGATGTAAAAGAAATGTAGATCAAAGAACCTTCAGTTCACTTCTGCTGGTTCACTTTATCCTCAAGATGCTTAAGATGCTTAGCTCTCCATTCATGTTACGTGCTTAGTTATTAAGGAGAGAAGAAGGAGGACGTGTTGAACTCATTTTAAAGTGAAGAAACAACTTTGTTTCAAAAGCAAAACACGCTCGGAGTGTATTGAGGACTTCACAGCATTCCCTTTGTCTTTAAGAACAGGTAACATATTAACAACAGAAGGAAGAAATTCCGATTAATACTTTGTAAGTATTAACTTTACATCAATATCTGGAGCTGGTACGGTATTTGTGCCTTTTGACTCCACAAGAAACAATAAAAGCCCCGGAACTATAATTCAATACCTTTGAGAATTCATGGTCAGGCCTTTTTGCCACTATACAGGATATGAACCTTTTGATACGGGGACATGAACCTTTGTTTATTGTTGTTTTGAACTTCTTTAATGGTGAAATAGGCACGAACCAAACTGATATTTCGAATATTTCTTGCCCTCCTGGTGAAGAGAGCTTAACGATGGTTACGTTTGTTTGATAAAATCGTAGTTTATGATGTGGATGCAGTAGAGCTCATTCCCTTGATCCCATTCTGTCACGCTTACGTATATTTCATGTAAGTATACGCTTTCATCTGCTCGGCCTATGAAAGGTTTGATAATAAGCACCCAAGTGTCTGAACCTGAGCTTTACATTTCATCTCTGGGTGCGATTATGTACTCAGGAATCCACGAAAAACAGGTGAAAAGTGGTTCCTAAAACACGTCAGTGATTATACAAAGAAAAAGAAGAGGGGACCCGTTGAATGAGTAAAAGTGAGAAAATGTAATACGCACAGATACAGGCCTTGAATGCAAGGAGGTACATTTTGGGATAACTGAAGAACACATTGCCACAACGTAATCCTCCCGTCGTATCCAGTGATAACAACAGTCCATCCATCCCATGTTAAAGGACAGAACCTGCCCAGTGCTTTGAGGCTCAGAAGAGTCAACAAGATGCCGACTGAGTACATACAAAATGTCAGTGTCCGTCTTCATCAGACCAACTGTCCGCAGTTTTTGGGGTTTTACCAAAACAGTAGGAGGAGCTGATGATTGACGAGCTGTCATTCCTTCCACTCGGCCCACAGCGCTGTGACTCACTCCACCAACAGATACAGACACAAGACCCGATTGTTGAGTCAAATATCAAACTGACCAGCGCACCCACAACAATAATGTGCCACATGGAGAATCCAGGGGGCTGAAATACACACAGAAACCACAAACGGAGCTAAAACAAGTCCATCTGAACAGTATTGATAGTCGATTAAAAATTAAAGTTGTTGAAGCAAAAATGCTAAAAATTCATTCAGCTTCTCAAATGTTTTTACTGGTTTCTTTCATCTTTTACAATTGTAAATTGAATATATTTGGGGTTTTTTTTAAACAAAAATGTGCTCATTTCAGGTTCTCAAATCTAAAGTAAATAACCTGAGCTGGCAGACAGAGAGGGACTGGGCAGCATCACTCGTATTGACCCACACCCACACACACACACACACACACACACACACACACACACGCTTGAATCTCTGCCAGCTCAATGCAGCACTGCAGACATGGGTGTGGCCTCACCAAAAGGCTCTCCAACAATTCCTCAAAATGTGACACTGCTGACACTGAAGAATTACGACATTACTGACAAATGCAGGAGAATATTCACATATTCGATCATATGCACCTGCTTCATCATGAATAAGGTCCAACTCCCACATACATCCAGTTAGCAGTCATACTGAACGCCCGTAGAGGCAGCTGAAGAAGCATCTGAGGTAAACAGCCGTCCTTCATTCATAACATACCCACAGCTCTGTAAAGTACATAAAACAAGCTTGAACCAGATATTACTTTGCATTTTGAGAGTTTTGAATACCATGTTATTAAAGTAGATTTTATCAGCTAGCACCAAAATGTACAAGTGTCCACCTTCAGGTGATGTCATAGCTTCCACAGAGAAACACCTTTAAATGCCGTCCTCACTCAACTTGTCTATTTTAACGGCTGGGTGGGGATCGTGTGGGGTTCAACTGGCTGTGGACTTCAGAAAGAGTCAGTCACCAGGTTTGATTTGTAGATGAAGTGTAAATCTGGGAACTAGGATTAAAATGCTAATGTGCACAGTGGTACTGAGGTGTAAGAGGCTCTTGGCTGAGCTGGAGAAGGACCAAGAATTTCATCTCTCGTCCAAAACCACATGGGCACTGGTTGATCTCTCAGGAAACGACTCTTTAAAAATGTGAAATCATTGATCCGTTGCAAAGTATCTTAATGCTGTGGCAGTCTCACTACCCTATGTTATTCTAACTAGTTTACGTATGTTAAAACATTGAAGCTGCTTCGAAGCTGCACTGAATTACACTTCACAAAATGTCCTTTTGTTGTCAATGTCGGAGCAGATCTGGTGGCATTCCAGTCAGCGCTTTGCTTTGACGATGACGGAGTGACCCGAGTCAATTTGCTCCCCTGTATAGGATGTGTTTGACAAGCGCTAAGTAAATGTGCTCAGCCATTAGGGAAACAGGCCTATCTTTAAGAGTAAACACTAATCCCACTCACTCCAGAAGCCTGTGTCAATATGCTATTGCTCCATGCCAGCCAGTTGCTTGGATAACCTGCTGCAGGTTCAGAGGGAATATCGCCCTCCTCTTCTTTTTGTATTGAGACAAATGACATATACAACATACAGTGAAACAACAGATACCAAACAAACATATCTGGGGATCAGCTGACCCCGGCCACCGATCTAGGTACATGTACACGATGGGATCGAGCAACACATTCTCATTCCAACTCGTCACATACCGACACTTTGTCAGACCCTTTGGTGTCACTTTCTAACGCATAACCCAAAGTGTGACAAACAATAAACGAAGACTAGAAAATGCATTTCCTGCTGAAAATGCGTTGGAATGCTGAAAGCTGAAATGAATCTCAAAAACATTGCTGAAAATAGATATCCAATTTTAAAAAAATTGCAAAAAGCTGAATAATTCAAAAAGTTGAAAGATTACAAATATGAAGTTATGTCACCCCTCTCCTGAAAGAGCTGAACATTTTGATATTCGAACGGTTTCTGTAGCTTAAAATAATTCCAGCAGTAGTGATATTTGTTGTAGTAGTAGTAGAAGTATTATTCGCAGTATAAGTATGAGTAGCATTTGAATAAGTACTAGTTGTAGCAGTAGTGATATTTGTAGTAGCAGTAGTAGTAGAAGTTGTCGTCGAAGTATTTGTAATAAGAATAAGTAGTAGAAGTAGTAGTATCAGCAGTCGTACTAATAGCTGTAGTAGTATTAGTACTGGTTATTAGTACTGGTAGTAGCAGGAATAGCAGTATTAGCAGTTGTGGTATCAGGAATAATAGTAGTGGTAGTGGTAGTAATAGCAGTAGTGGTAGTAATATTTATGGTAGCAGTAATAGCAGTAGCAGTAGTAGTAATAGTAGCAACAGCAAAAGTTGTAGTAGTAGTGGTAATACTAGAAATATTAGCAGTAGTAGTAGTTGTCGCAGTATTAGTAAGAGCATTCATTATTTCAACAAAAAAGCCTAATTTTGAGCGAAACGTTTAAATACAGTTAATCCATGAGGCTTTTATTTTTTGTTGGAATGCTCAACAGCATTCCAACAATAAAGAAACAGGATAACAATAGTTGGAATGCTTAACAGCATTCCAACAATTATTATAATAATAATAATCGAAAAGCACAGCTAAGCACAAATACAATGAAGTATTAGCTGCAGGAGAGGTGGAACGAGATAACTCAACTGTAGATTACAAAGAAAAGGCATCCCCATATAAAACCTACACTTTGTGCTGACACACACACACACACACACACACACAGTGGTGTGTTTTGTGTGCGTCAACTGGTGAGTGTGGAGGTGTGCCATGAGGGCTCACGGGGTGGAGTTATGAAGCGGTGACAGCTTTCTAGGGAAGAAGAAGACAAGCTTAATCCAACTCTTTGCATTCTGACTGTGCGCATATGAATATCTGTACGAGTGCAGGTACAGCAGCTCAACACAGCGCAAAGACCGATTGTAAAGTATTGTCAGTCTGAGTGCAAACGCCGATGAAATCGTACAAAAAACATTCAGCATAATGATATATATCACCATTTTCTACGTGAAAGATTGCGGTTTTAGCTGTTATTACAGAGAAAATGGGTGAAAGTTCCTCTCGGTCCAAAATAGAGCCTCTCGCTGTAAAGCGAGAAGAGCCAAAACAGTCCAGACATCAGCAGAAAGAGAGGAAATGCGGGAGGAGCAGAAAGAAGCTCCCCAAAATCTGGCCGCCATACACTGAACTGGAATGCAACAGCGAGGGCTGGAAACATGGAGTCACATCCCGATGAAGTGTTCGTCCAAAAGGAAAGTCAGGAAAGAAACAAGAACCTGAAAAGTGTTGAGACCAACTGTAACGGAATCAAAAACAGTGACGATAAATGTTGAAGAATTTATAAATTATAAATATAGTTTTAAAATTGATTGATTGATTAATCAACGAAAGGTTTCCCCACTAAACGTAATATTCTTAGGTTCTGATGTGTTGGTTCGAGTAAAGCAAGCGATTCAACAGCATCGCTTCAAGCTTTGTAGACTAAATGATTCATCGACTCATAGAGATGAAAGTAATTGTTAGTTACAGCCAAACCCCGATGCGTGTGCTTCAGAAACTCTCCACAGATGTGTAATTGAATTTAATTGTTGAAGTGGGTAAATCTACAGACTTGTTTTCCTTTCTTACAATGTATTAACAGGCCGTAACATAACCTTGATGCCCTTTTGAACGATGAAACTCAACGTTTAACCTGAAAAAAATGCAGAAAATCACGAAGTAAAAGCTGCGTACTGATGATAAAGTGGCTACAGGCATCACGCTGTAGGACAGAGAGGATTAGTCAGCCACAGAAATATAAACCTCACTCTCTTCAAGTATTTATAATCACAACAGTGTCCTCAAACTAACAGTGCAAAGCTGTTGCTAATTGTTATTACAGATCAGTCACTGCCGGGCCTCAGCTTTCCCAGTTTCTCAAGTTATCACAGCGAGCTGAACGCACACAGCACGAGTGAAACACGAGAAGGATCGATTACATGTTAGGATAGTCGAACCGGTCCTGCTGAAGACACAAAAGTGCAACTTAAACAGGTTTGGGATGATTTTTTAAATGCATGATACAACAGTTCATGTAAAGTACATTTCACACACCTGAAAGGTTACAGCAGGTTATCAACTTACAAATCATGAGCAGACTTTGTTGACAAAAGAATCAGGTCCTGTCGCATTCCTAATCTGTTACCTTCCATATGATCTCGCTGCGTATTAAAATATATTCATGATAGCTCCAAGATTCATTTATTTGAGGTCGACAGCTCCCATTAAACGTGTCAAGATAGCTTTGTAAATATTTGCCTCGACTGCGAGGGCTTGGCTTCACGTCGAGTACCACTACATCTAGGAACTTTCTATCCATAAATCCGAGCTGTGTACCCGACACTGTCAGCACGGTTTGATTTTTAGCTGCCTGTGCACTCGGTAACGGATCATCAATTTATTTATCTGTTTGTCGAGAAATACCAGCGAGCAACAGCTGTGAGGCTGCAGAAGGAGACAGATCCTGGAAGAAAAGTGGAATTCTTTGATGACAGCATCATGCGGATCATTGGGGTTGTGTTTAGTTAAATGTCCAAAATGTAAATCTATAACGATATATTTATCGTTATATATGTGTTGTACATATATAACGGTATATATATCGGTATATATGTTTTTTTTTCTTTGACCACCTGGGGGCAGCGAAAAGAAGTTGTGAACAGAGCATTGACATGTAAAACAAACAGGACTTTCACCCAGGAGACGGTTGTTTGTGTCGGTGTGAAACCGAAAGTAAAAGTTAACTTTAAACTTGTTACGTCCGATAAGGGTGGTTGTTGTTTATTTACGCTAGTCACGTTATTTATTTAACACAAACCATGATGTTTTTTTAACCATTAACAAGTAGTTTTCGTTGCCAAAATCGTTTCACAACGTTAACCATGTGGCATTGTGGGTTTCTGAAAGCTTGATAGGAGGGTAATATGAAACATATTTATGAAACGTATCCCGTGGTTTGCAGAAACAAAATGAAACGAAAAGAGCTCTGAAGATTGTGAGAGCGCTGAGAGTGAACCAAAACAGTGAAGTTGTGTGTCGGACAGCTAAACGTTGACGCTGAAACTCAAAGAAAGTATATTGGTGGCATAAATACATATAGTGTTATTTATGAATCTAGTTTGTTTTAACTTGAGTTGTTGCGTTTTGGAAATATCGACCGTAGAGATGTCTGTCGGATTCCTCAAGATAATCAGTGAAGCCGCTTCATGAGTGAACTATTTGCTTTATACCGAACTACACACGCCAATCGTATCACCACGCAGAAGAAAGCGTGCATTTATACTCCATAGTGCTAGCTCACCTAGCATCAATGAGCTAGCTAAGGTTACAGCTCAGCCAAGGAGGGCGCCATTTATGGTCACACCTCCCAAGCACAAGCCGCTCGTCCACGAGTAGATGCGCGCTTCCTTCCTCGGGTAATACGATTGGTGGTTGTAGTTGACGATTAACTTTTTATGACAAATACGGTAGATGCAAGCAGTGAAGTACATAAGCTCCGTGACCTCTGACTTCAGCTGACAGAAGAATCTACGTGTGTCATCAGCCAACACCCAGGTCATGTTCGTAAAGCTCCGTCCAAACACTCAGCCATGTTGGAGCAAAGTCAGAACAGGTGGTCTTATCAGCAGCACACCCATATGTAGGCCACATGTCGAGCATTAGCTGGCTAGCGCTAGGCTAACGCTGAGGCAGGACAATGCAGCCAGGTGAGGGCAGTGACTTAGCACAATCAATACGCTAAAGCTAAGCCACGTGGCCAGAGCAGAAAGGAGGTCAATCCTATTAGTTATATCTGAGAGACACAAACATTGGAACTCTGTCCAATCCCGTGACAGTCCCAGAATATCCGTCCCCTTTATGTCCTCTGTCATACATTACACACAGATGTGTGAAACTGGCTGAGCCACACACATAAATGCATTTTTATCATTTCTTTAAAAGCATCAACAGACCTAACAAGACGAATAGGGGAACTAGGTTATACATTGTCTGTAATTAAGTGGTTAATAATCTAATCTGAAAAGCTTTCCTGCCCCATTCTTGGACTTCAGCTCACTTCGATGTAAAGCGAGGTAAGCTACGAGCAAATGATCTCACTGCGCTCATTACAGAGTTGAACTCTGAAGGTACCCTGCAGTGATTACAGTCAAGTTTACATTCAGTGTGTGTATCCTTGAGGCTTAACAAACATGTTGAATTATTTTCCTTCCTAATAAAACAGTTGCAAAGTACACCTTTGGAATACTTTCAAACCTGCCTTGTATATATATCGGCTGGCAGTCTTGCAATCAGTGGAATAGCATGGAACCGAGGGATTTCATGGAACTACCATACCATGCACATATGGATGAGTGCTCGCTGCAGCCTCTTTTTGGCACCTTTATGGACAACTTGTGGACTATATGTCAGCTTGTTGGGCAGGCATCGTACCAGACTTAATGTAAACTGCATATGTGTATAAATGTTTGATTATCGCTGCCTTAATATGTTCTCTTCTGGGTGTCAAACCTCTGTCTTCGTGTCCTTGTTTTTTCCCCCAATTGATTTAAACTTTTACTAATTTTGTCATCCTGATTGGCCTTACTGTAATGCTACTATTTTGATATATTCTGTACACCCAACATCGATTGCATATCTGTCCGTTCTGGTAGAGGGATCCCGCCCTCAGTTCATTCTATTTTTAGGTTAAAGGATGAGAGTAAACGTTAAAAGGTTTACTTTTGGGGAGTTTATCTGAATCGAAGGACAGATTCCAGACTGTAAAGGAAAATTCGTGATTTATGATATTGGGCTGTGTAAATATAACCCGCAGAGAGCTTGAGACAGTCGTTATTTCTGAGAAAATAGAGTAATATGGACCGAGTGGACAACGTCAAAGGGAAATGCCGCTGTACGTGGAGCATAATCCTGTCATGGTCCTTCAATGATTGAAGCAGAAGCGGTAAAGTCTGGAAGTCGCCGCTGTTAAAAGCTTTATAATAGAAGGGAACCATATCTCCAGTCCACACTTACTACAACGCCTCTTCAGAGCCATTATTTGGGACAGTTAATGACTCATCCTCCAACAGGCGACTTTCCCAACGCACAAAGATGTATTCTTAGCCTTGACACTTGTCTTTCTCACTGGGATGGGCCAGTGGAGATAGACACACCGCTATCATAGTTATGGGCCAACAGAGGAAGAGACAAATAGAGGGACAGAGAATAAGGAAGGCGATAACGCCACTTCATGATTGCTTTTCATTTCCTGCAGTGATAATGTATCAGGGGTACAAAAGTCAAATCTTATCTTTGCTAAAAACTTCCAGGTCCCGAAGAGATGTTTCCATGTAATCTAACTTTCCTCAACAAAAGACAAACTACCGGAAAATATACAGAGCAGCACTGCGATGAACTTTCCATGAGCAAGGACGACATCCCTCATGTTTTCTGCTCCCTTCCAGATGTGTGCTCTTTTCACACTGTTTTATTACAGCACATCTGGATATAAGGGAAGCGCAAGATGACCAGAAACCATACATACACACCACATGAGAACAGAGCAGGAGAGGGAGAGAGGTCACCTGTGAGGGTTTATGTAACTGGATTGAGGAGTGGAAGGCGCGCTTTCAGCATTTATGTAACAGACTTTATTGATACTCAAAATCACGAGGATGGAAAATCCGTCTGTGAGCTCTTGAAGGACGAGGGTTGCTTTCAGATTTTAGTCTCAAGGTTTATCACCTTTTGGGTTTTAGAAGAAATATATGACATATAAATAATCAAAAACATTATTCATTCTTTTGGTGCATTTGAAAATGTTTGAATTTCAGACAGCAAAGTGGAACTGTTTCTGTAAAAGAGCATCAAAGGAAGACTGTTGTTGCCACGGGGAGGGTTTTTAAAACAAGTCCCGAACATCCGCTGCTCCACAAAATCAGAGCAGGGTTTCAAAGGAAGGCAACATCTGGCCAGCTGCAGATGAACAAAGTGAGGGCAACAGAAGGGAGTGCATGCATCTCAGCACAGGTTTGTCATCTAAGAAAAGCAGATTTCAATTCAACTTCTTTTTGCCCGTGGAATTTCTTTCCAGAACTAAAATGACGACGGGCTGCAACTAACAATTATTCTGCGAGTTGTGTTTTAAATCTAAAATCAAAATGACCAAAAAAAACAAACATCCATCATCATGAACTCCGAAAGTCAAAATTTACAAATTTTACCGCCGTCTTTTGTCCAAGCAGCTATCTAAAACCAATTTTTCATAGTTTTAAACTATTTTCAGAGTTTAAAAAAACTGAAAATATTTCACATTTGAGAACCTGGAACCTGTGGACTTTGGCTTTTCTGCTGTGAAAAATGGCTCATAGCTGCTTTTTTTAGTGTTCTGTGAATCGGCTACTTGTTTCAGCTTTACATGACTGGTCAGACTTTTCATTAGAAAACATCAAATCTAGGCCATAATTAAGGGCATTGAAAACACAGAGTCGTGTGTGTTGGAGATTCATTTAGTTTAAAGACTAACAACGAAGAGAGCAGATCCACTGTGACTACTTCAGACACAATAAAGCCTTTTTTGTCCATCTCATTTCTATGTGACACAGGTGTAGTCAGGGCAGTCGGGCAGCTGGTCGAGTCTGACAGCAAGTGCTGACGATGGTGTGTGTGTGTGTATATATGTGTGTGTAATGCTGACCAGGCACCTGCAAACTCTAGCGTACCCCAGCATAAATAAAGAGCCTGTGAGGGGACACAAACAGGCACATTGTCGTGCTGCTGCTGACATCTGTTGCTGAAGACTGTGATGAAAGACAGAGCAGACGAGGCTACACGTCCTGTGAGAAGATTACTGTCATGGCCAAGAAATCTGTAGATAGTTCTGCACAGATGTAGGGCTGGAACTAAGACTTTGTTTTAATTGTTGGTTAGTTGATTCATTGTTTAGTGTAAGAAACAGTTACAAATGTGCATCACAACTTTCCAGAGCCAAAGTGACATCTTCAAGTGTCATGTTTTGAGCGACCAAAAGTCCAAAAGCTCAAGATATTCAGTTTAGAAGAACATACTTCAAAGAAAAGCAGCATATCCAAGAATCTTTAGCCTTTTTTCACTGTTCCTTTAAAAATTACTGAAACGATGATTTGATTATCAAAATAGTTGCAGATTAATTCTGTCAACTAATTAATTGTTGCAGCTGTAATCGTGACGACTGCGGCAGTGAATGTAATCTGCAAGTTAAAGCGACTTCTATGACCACTTCACCTGCGGAGTGTGAATGATCCAAGTGGAGGAAAGTTTAATTAAAGTTAGTTTTGACCTGCTACACGACAACACAAACTAGACTCAGACTAAGAAGTCAAACAAATCACTCTGACCCCTTTTGGGACCGACGTGGCTCCGGCAGATCTCTCTGTAACCTCTGACCTCAAGCTGCTACAGTCAAGAGCGAGAAGCTCTATCAACTCTACTCGCCGCTCAATCGTTGAAGAAGCAGGAACAGTATGTACTCCTCTTTCCCAGCCAGTGGAACCAGTCTGCATGAATACAGTTTCAGAGGAAAAAAATCTGATCTTGGCACCGGGTTGGCGAGATAAACAAACAGTGAAAAGTAACGGCTGGAGTTGTTGTTGGCATTCTGCTTGAGCAAAATGCCATTCGCTGTAACACTGGCGTTACAAAGTGTTCAGTTGATGCTTGTGCGTTCTCATTTCCCATAAGCCCTCACCTTAGATGTCCCGACCCAACAAATGAGAACAACAGATAAAAAGGTGTTGGGGGATTTTATGGATATATATATGATGACAACGTAAGCAGCTGTGGTTTCATGGGAGCTGTAGTTTTTCTTACTTTGACAGAAGAGAAACCAAGACCAGCCTGGATGTGACTTCTGCTCCCTATTGGTTGAGTTAATGAGTGTGAACAAGCGGGAAAGAATACATAGAGATAATAACAGTGAGGGCTGGGGAACATGTCAATATCATGTCAATATTGTGATATGTGATATGTGAATTGTGATATGAGACGAGCTATTGTCTTGGATTTTGGATATCATAATATTGCATAAGGGTTGTCTTTCTGTGGTTTTAAAGACTGCATGACAGTAGTTATTTAAGTGTATAATTTAGACTGTTCTAGCTGTTAAAATAAAATGTAATACTGTATAAATATATTATGATATATCAATCGTAATGGTATGTTAATGTTGTGTTAATTGTCATATTAACATGATTCTGTATTTTTATTTTTTATTTAGTCATTATATCCACATTTACTGATGATTATTTATCAAAAGCAGCAAAAGTCAACCATACAATATTGTCACAATATCGCACAAAATATCATGAAATTATAATTTTCTCCATATCGCCCAGCCCAGTTAAATTAATTGTCTGAACATGATTCTAGCACCCGTGACAGATCAGCCTTCCCTCGATCATGTGGGACAAACCCCTGAGCAAACAACATATGGCTTGATGTTACGTAATCCTCAGACCATGGTGAGGAGGGTAGTGGCTCAAAAACAAATGCAACACCGTTCCTCAACAACCTCAAGTTGCTACACAAACAACTCTGTGGTGAATTACTCGTGTAACTTGCCACTGTGTGTTTTTACTCTTCAACTAGAGTCCAGTGTCGTATAGATAACCAGGCACTCGAGACTTACGTGTTCCTCAACCTATAGTCCAGTATCATTACACTCTTTACCCCGGTTTCAACCTCAACAAAGCACACGGCGCTCTAACTTCACACTCAACTGAAAAGACTATGCGCATGAACGCCGCTCGATCATTCCCTGTCTCTTTGTTTTTTTCCACCTCGGCCTGAGGAAAACAACACTTTCAGGGCACAGTAAGTCTGGCTGGACCCCGCCCAGTTGGGGGAAGATCCCAGCAATACACTCTAATCCTACTCTGTGTTAGTAGGGGATCTGGGGAAGATGGTATAAAATGTGCAAATGTGTGTGTGCGCATTTCTGCGTCCGAGTGTATTGAGGTAGCGGCAGGGAGGGAGATGCTGAGAGGTGGAACCGCTGACCTGGGTTGACTCACACCGGGAGTGTTTCTGTTGGCCGGGAATGACGGAGGAGCACAACAGGAGCTCCAGAGTTCACCGGAGCCAACCAGGCCCTCCGCAGGCACAAAATATAATACTTGCAGTTGAACTAAAAAAGATGCAACTAGCAGGTGAGATTTAGACACATTGCACATTAAAAAAATAACTACAAGAGTTGTCTGAAGTTGAGTTTAGGTCTCGACCAACTCCTGAGAAAACATCTGGGTATTTAGCCGCTGGATGTTTGTCGTTCTTCACCAGCTTCGTCCGTCTGATGTTTGATGGCGTACAGATGGGATCAGAGCTGTATAACTGGTAACAGCTCCCGATGGGGGTTGATGAGAACTTCTGAGGCACAACTATGTTAAACAGTGAATGTGTGAATCAAACAAGCAAAACTAAATATTATTTTCATTGTCGGTTAGGTCTGGATAAATGCATGAATCGTGAGGTTTATGAAACGTCAGAAAATGGTGAATAATTCCGATCAGCATTTTGCAGAGCCCAAGGCGATGTCTTCAGATACATTTGTTTTTGTCTGACCACCAATCTAAAACTCAATATTACATATACACACACACACACACACACTGTTGTGTGGCCAGTATTTGTTTAAAAAAAGCCAATACAAATGTGTTTGGGGGGGGGGGGGGGGGGGGGAGTAAATGAATAACCTGCCAATTAAGATTTTAGTTCATTTTATCATTTTCGCGGTGGTCTGTTTCAGTGTTAGGATAAAGGATATGGATTAATGAAGGTTTAAGCGTCACAATGACAGTGGAGCCGAAGTATAGTTTATACGTCTCTGTGCCAGACTGTGAATTCATGTGTGTGTGTGCACATGAAAGTGGGTCCAGCCTTTGATGCTAGTTCAGTGCCCCTGAAACACCCCACGAACACGAACACACACACACACACACACACACACACACACGCTCCTGCACTAATGCCCTTTGACGCCTCCTCTCCAGTCTTGGAAAGCAGACCCTGATGATGCACCGTCAGAGTGAGCGGCGTGAGGTAACCTCATACTCCCCCTCTTGACCCAGAGGGAGAACAGAAGACAGCTGAGCTCATATTAAGCCGTCACATGGCTTCACAAGTAAAAACAAATGACCGCGCTTCCTGTGAGCAGTCTTTGTTTTCATCAGTGTCAGAAAATGTGTACCAGAAAATGCTGAAAATCCAAATCTGTTATATTCCAGATACTGTAGAGACATAGAGGAGACATGGGGATAGAGCACAGGGACCTTTTGGTTACCAATGACGCCCCTTCCTGTAGCATTTTAACCACATCTTGCATTGTCATACCTACTTTGGACATTCATTCCTCGAGTGTGCATTAAATCATTCTTAAATGTCAGGTAGCCACCTGAAAACCCGAGGACTCGACAGGCTGACATCTGGATTCAAAGCCCGGGTGGCAGTTAAACACAAGATGATGACTAGGTAGTACAAGAAAACTATATATAAATAAATAAATAAATAAATAAAGTACACCAAGGATCCATCTCCAAACTATACAAGATATATTTTTATCAAGCTATAATCCAACACTTGTTTGGTCTTTGTAGACGTACCACAAAGAGCTAAAAGGGAGAGAAAAGGTAAATTATTATGTAGCGAACTAAGCAAAGACAAGACATCTGCACTAGCCTATCATTGATGATGATTAGCCCTGTTGAACAAATAGAGAAACACACAGCAAACGGGGTTTAATAGCGACGCTGCACTAACAGCTTTCCTTCATAGCCGTCTGTCATTCATTGCTTCAGGGTTTCTACAACTTATGGCAAGACCAACTTTACCCTAACCATTACTTTTGGTTCGGGACAATTCATGGCGAAATGCCATGGTGGCAACTTCCAGGTCTGAAAAGTGAAGCTAATGCGGTGGTGACTTAAACTTGCATTCACTCTAGTGCCTATCAGGGGGCGACTCCTCAGGTTGCAAGAAGAAGTCCATTCATATAGAAGTCTATGAGAAAATGATTCTACTTCTCACTTGATTTATTACCTCAGTAAACATTGTAAACATGAGTTTATGGTCTCAGTCGTTAGTTTCAAATATTCTTTAATACAGCATGATGGTCCCATTTAGAGTAAAATAGACCATAAAGACACAGGGTACGCTTAGGGGCGTGGCTACCTTGTGATTGACAGGTGGCTAGCACGCAGCGAAAATGCAGAACTTCATAACCGCAGTCCACAAACCAATAGGTGACATCACGCTGACTGCGTGAGTGTATGGAAATACCTGCCGTTTGCTGGCGGGCTTACCGCATTTCTGCGTTTCTCACTCTGCATGGGAGATTCCACTGTCTTGATTCCTATCATACCAAGTTTGAAACACTTCCTGAGTAAAATACACGGTGCCTCGTAGACATTGGCTGGTAACTGTTTCAGCCGTGCAAAATCTTGGTTTAATAGAAAATTTCCATTAAATTTGCATTTTCTCATGTCACCACCGCTAACAGACAAAAACTTGAGTGTTGTTTGTTCAGCTATCCGAATCTGAGTGACATTATTTGGACAGGATATCATTTTAAAAACAGAGGTCACCAAACATTTTGAGATTTTAGTCAGGAGACAGAAAAAAACTGTAGCATCTTGCTTCTAATGTCTTAGCATTTTTAGGACTTTTGACAGATAGATTTTTTTTAAACCAAATAATGCCTTATTTTTAGATTTATTCATACAGTGTCTTTTAAGATCCACGGGAACCCTGTGCCTAACGGCTAATGTCAGTCTGTCTCAAAAGTAAACACGTTTATGTTGCTTTAAAATGTGATCACATGAAGTTGTGGATTGGGGAAAAAGCTCTTGAGTTTCTATCATACACACAGTTACTACACTACACAGTGTTCGATGTTGACATGGAAAAAAAAGGAGATAGAGACTACCCACACTATTGCACACAATAAATTCCAGTGTGCAGTAGTCACAGGAATGTAAAGCTTAATGTCAATTGCAGTCATATCTGGCGCAAGAAGGAAAACAGCGTGAGGAATGACAGACTGCAGATAAGCACTAAACCAACATCAGGTGAAGTATTTCATTCTGCAGGGTCAACTGAAGACCAAAGGTGTTGACGTACCAGTAAAATCAGTCGAGTCCTCTTTAAACTGCAACCCACAATAAGTGAAGCTCGTCTGTCACATCTCTGAAGTCCTTAATTTAGAATAATAGCCATGTTCACCCGAAACACCGTAACTCGCTGTGTTTATCCAACCAGCACAACACGGTTTATGTTTTCATCTCCTTTAGGCTGAGTCTTATTAATTGAAGCACTTGAGTGACAGGGCTTGTCAGGATCTTAACACGTTACTGCAGCTGTTGGCCGGTTCCCAAAAAAAGGCCAAAAGCTCTTGTAAGTGATATCCTCTGTCAGCAGTTAAAGGGAAAAAAACTCTCCATACGCTTTAGGCCTCGGGTGAGTTTGGCCTGCGACTGACAGTCAGCAGGAAGCGTCTGTCTGCTTTGCTAAAGTAGTGTTGTCCTGATGGCTCCACACTGTCCTGGTCTTTGATCGCAGGTGGTGCGAGGAAAATAATTATGCTCAATTAAATCTCATCATCTCCACCGATTTAAAACTGCACTTCTATAACAGTCGGACTCACGACGGACGGTTCTAAAAATGATCAAAAGTATTTCAGCAAGACCAGGGAGATCATATTTTTGATTCCACGCTTTTGTCTTTCCTTGTCAAAACATTGCATATACATTACCCATAATGCAACCTGGCTGCTGACAGCTTGGTAACGTCACACACACACATTCTTTGTTTCATTCTCAGACCCAACTGACACCGACCCAAGTGACATCCCTAGAGGACATTTCTCAGACTTTCTGCAGCCACACATGGCTTTAAACAGCTTGTTTTCACATATGCAGTCATACTTCACACCAACACTCCAACCATCGACACCTGCAAGCTGAGGCACAGCTCTTTAAACCCGATGGCGCATGTCAGAGGTCAAGGTTAAATTCAAACTCAAGAACATGAACTCAAGCCGAGGTCAGTACTTTTTACTGTGACCAGGACATCAAACGCCTAAAATCCTGAGATGAAATATACCAGCATATAATTACAGAAGGAGATGAATCAACATGAAGAAAACCATGTTTAAAACGGCATTCATCATTCCTCCTGTGCTGGTTGTCTACTTCTTTGAATGAAGAGCCACAAGGAAAAGAAGATGAAGTTTTTCTATGAGGTAATGTTGGCCGTCATTCCTCCCCTCCTCTACTTTATCTCCCTCTCTCTCTCTCTCGCTCTCTTTCAGTAGCACAGCAGCTCCAGTCTTGGCATGAATTACCAGCGGGCCGATACGCAATCTTACTGTGCAAACAATTAAAGGCCGCTCCTCTGCACTCAAAACTACTCACTCGTGTTGCAGCGTTGAGGATTAACCCAATACGCTTACTCATTAACAGCCGGAGACACACCAATGAATGGCATTCCTGGGAACTGTGTTTGCTAAACAATGAGACGCAGCGGCGAGCTACTTGTTGCAAAGATTGTTGTCTTGCCGGTTACCTTTGAACCTGGCTCCTAAGCTGCCAGGTTCAACTTGACTTTGATACAGGGAACACTGGCAGGATCTTCATTGCATTAAATGGGGAGGTACTAAAGTAAATGAATTGGCTTTTGGACTGCAATATTACAATCTGACAAAGTGGCCTTAAAGTCACGATACCATACATTTTTTGGGCAGGTCGATTTTAAACACATCTGCACAATGACGGCTGACTGTAGCTAGATGAAGAAATACCAGAAGGCAATGTATGCATTTCCGTGAGCACTGCCCTTGTTCTCTGTACTGTAAGTGAGCGATACAACCCCTTATAAAACACAACAACACTCTTTCCAAAAAGCAACCAGTATTTGACTCTTAACATGTGAAGTGCAAGTCTTTCACGTTTCAAGCTGCATGGTTTTAAATCACAAGTTATTTTCGTTTAAGTCACGTCTCGTCTTTTGGGAGTCTGGTCTCAAATCAACGTCGTCTCATTGCAGTAGTCTAAAGTTGTAATTTTTGTAACTTTCGTTTGCCTCGTGGTCAAGTCTCGCGTCTCAAACGTGCAGCTTCGTCATCGGCAGAGAACATTTGCAAACAACAAACGCATATTCATTGAATCCCAGAATGCTTTCTGCTTACCTCTAGCACTGGCCCGGCCCCCAAGATGATCTGCTCCACTCCACTGGCAAATCCCTTCTGGCTGAGAGCGGTCAGGTGATGAATGAGAAAGTTCGTGCTTTGCGTCTTCCCAGAGCCGCTCTCCCCAGATATAACAATGCACTGATTTCTCTCTCTCTGCAGCATGGCGTGGTACGCCACGTCCGCCACGGCGTAAATATGTGGCTCCAAATTGCCCAGTGCGTGATTATCGTACAGCTTCACATACTTGGGGTTGTAGATGGGCAGGAACTTGAAGGGGTTAATGACGATGAGGATGCTTCCGACATACGTGTAGATCTTTTCCTGCCGGAAGCGTGCGCGCAGGTTGTCCAGCAGCGAGCGCTCGTTGAGCTCCGGCAGGTGGCACAGATCTGCGTGGTCCCCCTGAGAATCAGGCTGTGGCAGCAGTCCGCGCTCCACCATGCATCGGCGCTCCTCAGTGACCTGAAGCCACATCTGGAGGCTGCCCCCATAGTGAATCGAGCCGTCCAGGTTCTTCTGCCTGAGGAGGAAGCGGTAATCCTCGCCGCCGGACAGCGGGCGGTGCTCTAACGCCACGCGGGGCCAGAGCATCATCCTCTGCACGGGACAGTCGCAGGGGTTCAGCACCCATTCTTCCCCACCGAACTCCTTCACCTCAGCCAGAACATAACACTTGGTGCGGTCCAGCTGCAGGCGTTCAATGGCGCGTTCGATGGCCTCGGCGGCTGTGGTGGTCTTGCGGGCGCTGATCGGGCAGTAGATGGTGCCCTCGGCCAGGGCGCCTGGGTAGATGCGCAACGTGAACTCGGAGTTCTCGAAGCGCGACCGCCGGCCCAGTGTGCCCATGCCACCAACGCCACCACGAGCACTCATGGCGGAGCAGGAGTTCCCATTAGCAGCAGCCGACACTGGCACGTCCTTTACTGAGCTGGAGCGGCCACCAATTCAAGACATTACCACTGTGAAGCAGAAGAGAAAGACACAAATATCCATCAATACCCTGAAGATCTGGGACTGGTCTAAACATCTAAATATCACTTGTTTGAAGCAGACACTAAAAACACAGATTACACATCAAATAAACAGCAAAGCACCAGCAGGAATGACTCTGCATGTGATCTGAAACTGCAACAACTTCTACCAACTGTTGAATTGATCTAAATCCAGACCAAAGCCCTCTGCAATCAGCCAGCTTTTACGAAATTTGTCGGATTATGACAGAGACTTCATGTGCTGTGATGTAATCTAAAAGGGGCCACATTATTTAACTGGAGCCCCGACATGCAGACTCATAAAGGATAAAGGATAAGTCATCTGGATCTACAGGATTACCATTAACACACGTACACGCTCCCGAGCACACACATAAACTCTCGCCAACGCCGTGACCAACAGCTGCCGTCCTCTTTAGTGAAGAAGACACAATCACGCCATTCACAAGTTCCCTCTTTAATACACAGCAGAGGGACATCATGGGGTGAAGAGGCCACGGAGAGAGAGAGCGAGAGCGAGCGAGAGAGACGAGTGACTGAGCTGCTGACAAAAACTCTGTGATTTCTTCACCATCAGGTTTTGTAGAGTTCTGTGGCACAAACATTTCATAAACCACATCTGAATCAATCAATGCATGTTATTTTTGAATGGTCAATTGAACCGGTATTTTCATACACAATACACAAGCATTCAGCAAATTGGGCAAAATGTTCCTATTAGCCATCAACGATAAGTTAACCAATACATTCAGCATTGCAAGGGATGGCTGTGTGTATGCAAAACTGCTAATAAATAAGCCAAATATACGTGATGGCTCTTAAATAGACACAGTGACAATAATTTGTGTCACATTTAATGCCGATGAGGCAGAAATATAAAGAGGCACTTTATTGTGTTTATTTCTGTCGACCGCAGGTGAAGCCTCCACTGCAATAGCCGTTGAATTCCTTCTTTCGTCAAAACCAGATAGCACTGCAGTCTTGTGTGTCATCAGCCTGACATGTTCAATGCATTCCAGGAGTTATCATGTGACGCGCTGTAATTTGTCTTTATTGTACCCACTTTCCTTTAACTCGTCTCTCGACTTCTACTTTAGAAACCAATTTTCAAAGCAGGCGAATGAGCGTCGACTTGTTGCTATCAGCTGTGGGCTTTTGTCCAGCAGGTAGAGAAAGGAACGACGACGTACCGAGTTACTTAAGTTGCTATGTGTGCCGTCATCCCCTACAGCCAGAAGTAGTCCGAACCCAGAAGATATTCAGTTCAATTTCATGTACGACAAAGAAAAGGATCAAATGCTCACATTTCACAAGCTGGAACAAAGACATGTTGCAGATTCATTTTCTACAGTGTTGCAGCTCCAATCAACATCTTAATTGTTCTTGTTTGCACATGGCCAGGTATAAATGGGAGAAAGGCCACACCAAACAGAAAAAGTGCATCATAAATACATTGGGGTTTATTTTGCATAAATTGCATGAGCAGCATGACCAAGGCAGAAGAAGAAAAACAAAATTGAAAAGAGGAAATGGAACAGGGACACATTTAGTTGGTGCGCAGATTGGAGCACAAAGGACTCCTGCCCCCCGGTCATTTCCTGTCACCCCACGTCCAACCTCTCCTGCCATGTGTCTCCTCAGCAACTTTGGTATGACCATGAGGGGCACAACCACGCACACGGGACCTCTCCTCTTTCCAAATACAGACACACACACACGAGACAAAAACACACACATATCAACTTTAACCTCGAACAAAGCGTTCAATTTATCTGCATTAAGCTCAATCCATACACACACAGCCAATGACAGGTATCAACTGACTGTGATGAATGTAGGTGTGTGTGTGTGTGTGTGTGTGTGTGTGTGTAGCACTGAGTTCGGGCCCGGCGCCTGGAACAGATGGTCAGCTCGCTGCTTAAAGGATAGGGAGGGAAGGGGGATTTAGGGTTGTGGCCATGCTGGCTGCTTTTCTGTTTACAATCACACGAGGACAACCAGCTAACAGACGCTTTCAGGAAAACAGTAACGACCATCTCCACTGCTCCTTTGCTTTGGATCGCTTTACAACTGCAACAACCACAGAATGGAATTGTTCATGAATCATCAAGAAAAACTAGTAATTTATTTGGATAACAAAGTCATACAGTTGAAAAATACGAACTCTGCTTTTGCTCAATCAGCCTGTTATTCAGAAATTTGCCACACACATTTTAAAAGATTAAAGACAAATTACAGGCTTTCTTCGAAGACATAAATTAGACGGGACTAAATAAATTCAGGGCTTGCGTCGGTGCTGTAACCTACAAACACAGATCACCTGGTAGAAAAATAAAATGGGCTCCTCTAGCCCTCCGACAACAGACAAACAGACCGGCCTCACTGGTTTGTATTTAATCCTTGTAAGGAACGCAGCGACCACAGTCAGCTGGTTAAATAACGGGTGTTGACTTGAATCAGGAAAGATTCAAATGAATGACAAAAATGAATTGAATTCACTTTAACAAGTAGACTGTGGTGACTTTAGGAGCAGTCTGCACCTACAGTGTTGAATAAGTGTTAATAATCATAGGACATTGGTTTTTTCACAGATGTTATTTTTCTTTCAGCAGCTAATTTTACACGACAGTGCTGCCAACATGTGAACTAACATGCTTCGTTGAATGAAATATCGTATCGTGAAAACCGTTAAAACCCTAGTAAGAAGAGAGTAAAACGAGGAGAGAATGAGCAAACTGGAGAGAAAAGGTTTGTCACATTCTGCCGTTCACAGATATAAGATTGTGAAAGCAGCTTGCTTAGTTTAAATATCTTCAGTGACCGGGAAGCATGTGAACAATGAGAGATGAAGCCTCAGCATCCTGCACTCACATGCCCATAGAGGCACCTGGTCACCACCACACACATTCAGCTGTTGTCCAAGTGATACACAAAAATGTGTGAGTGCTACTCTTTTGTCTCTTTTGTTTTATCTTCTGAGATAACATATCAACTATTCACTCCTCAGAACTACGTGTTCCACACCAGCATTGTTCTCTGGACCGCAAAAAAAGAGAATAACATTGATAAACAAAGCATTCTGTTCCAACGCAGTACAACTGCATATTCACACCTTGCGTTGACGGCGTCACATTGTGTCGTGACGACCTGTGAGACCGCACAGCCACAGAGAGAGCAAAGAAGAAGAAGAGAGAATGTCTGGGGCATGATATCATTTCACCTGAGCGCTGCGGTAACTTTAAAAGAAGAATGCTTGATGTAGATAAACTAGAGGTTTGTGCCCTGCAGGAATTGACAAAGCAGGGGGTGGGGGTGCAGGCAACAGCTGGAAGAAACCTGCAGTGGCGTCTTCTTCATTTTTGTCCTCCTCCGACAACTGAACCAGAAACAGATCCGGTTACTTCACCTGCATGCTCAGGGATTAGGAATCACAGTCAAGTAATCTGACCCTGGAATCTGTTTGATGGTACTTTCCTCAAGCGACAGCAGACCAGGACTGACCCAATCTCAGCGAAGATATGGACCGGAAAGCACATTCCATATGTGTCAAACAAACAACACACATGTTTTTGCGTGAAGTTAAAACTTAGATCAGATGTTATCCGAGTTCATTGGAGTTAAAAGTAATGTTGGAATGTATCTGTACTTGGATCAGCGACTTAAAACGACCTGTAGCGTGAGCGAAACTTTGGTGTGTAGTATTCGGGAACACAAAAAAAGTGCAGTCGATTTATAAAACAAAAAGCATTTAACAGATGGACAGATTTTCAAACTATGACATGCAAACATCTGGGAGGAATCATGTTTTTTCTAACCGACAACAAAGGCGTTGTCATTGGTTTTGTAGGTCTGAATATTGGTGAGCCGGGGACATTTCTTAATTCTAAGCTGCATCTCGACGTGGACGTGAACGGTTCAGCATCAGTGCAGCGATGGAACACGATCGGGAATTTGTTTTCATTTCAGCTCAGTGCGCATGTTTCTCAGAGCACACAGTGTGTGTGTGTGTGTGTGTGTGTGGAAAGCACAGTCTAAATAAAAAGGTAGTTCCGATTTATAAGACTGCTTGTATTTATTGATGAAAAGGAAATAATTTGCAGTAATATAGAAAAAATTGAGGATGTGATTATTGTGCATTCAAATCGTTGACGGGTGAATTGTAATTGAATGGTGAGGCCAGTGAAGATTCACACCTCCAGTGTGATTTATGAACGACTTACTTACCCAAAACACTCGCAAATAAACATAATTTATTGACATATATATGATAATTAGAAGAAAACGGCGCTCTTTGTATTCTTTCTGTTGGCGGTTCCCTCAGACAGGAAACCAAGGAGAGCTTCAACCATGCGAGTCAGTCTCTTCAATGGCGGCCATTGTTGCTGAAGAGTGAAGGATCAAGTTTGGTCAGCATCCTATGAGGTGAAATCATCTTTCTGAAAAGCAGTGCGTGTCACCGTCATCAAGGCTAAGCGTGTGTATTCAAGGCTCATAATGTTGTGGCGGCTCTTTATTGTGCCTTTAGCCACTGAGCATGCGCTACACTAAGGTGTGTGAGTTGGCACCGACTCTCACACCTTGTTTACGCATTTTATTATGTTTGTCTGTGAATCCGACAGCTCCGCGGTGCCATATTATGCTGCTGATGTTTATTAGCTACATGTTGATTATATCTATTTAATTTAACTCGTTGTAGAAATCAGTTTGAAATCAAGTGTTGCTAAAAGATACAGTATACTGTACTCAAATCTTTGACAGTATTGTTCGTGTTTTCATTGCTCAAACCAATATGATGTCTGTCTTATATCCTTCATCTGCCGGTCAGCGGAGCTAAAGCTCAGTAAAGGTTTCACTGGGTGTGTTCATAACTATGCTGGGTGAATTACAGAAAGACAGGCGTGACATCTTGTATTTACTAGTTGTATTACTATCAACACCAGTTTGGCCACTTTAATTGTCCTACTTTATAATCATTTTATTGTTTCATGTCCTTTTGTTTCTGTCAGACGAGAGAGAGATATTGACATAAGTACTATAAAAAGTATGCTGGAGAAGCATGATTTAAAATCTGGAAAGTTTGCAGTCATTCAATTTGATAAACATTTTATGTGATGGGAATGTTGTTGGATGTAACAGCTTTGAAGTTTTTGTTGCTGACTGAGTCAGTAGTTTCCTAAATACTTTTTTTATTTGGAAAGTACTTTGTAATACTCATAACAAAAAGGTGTGCTTAGTTTATTGGTCTACCGGTGTCATCACATGTGTGAAAGAAGGTGCTAGAACAGAAAGTCAGACTATGTTATGCAGTATAAATGCTACACAGAAACTCATTTCCCTGCTTTTAATAGGGCCACGCTGCCTTCAAAAGCAGGCCCAACCCCCCTCGCTGTTACAGGCTGAGGAAATTGCCCTTCAGACATAAAACGTACACAGTACAAGCGCTCATGAAAACCGTCTGTAAAGGAAAAAGGGATGGGCATGAGCTGCTGAAAATGCACTTTGATTGTCATATGGAAGATATATCGAAAGTGCTACAAAGAAGATTAAACGCTGTGCGATGCCCGCAGCATTTCCTGTAAAGAATGTTCACATAACATGGTGGAGTAAACGAAGACACGTTGAGAGCAGGCGTTTAAAGCAGACAGACACGGTACGGATTGAGCCAGATTTTTTCCGCCAACTAATTTTAGAATCAGGCTGAATTACTGCCAGATGCAGTTGTTGTTGACGTAATGTTTGACGAGTAACGATTGTTGCCTAAATGGAGTGTTGGTTGGATTTCTGACATGTCAGAAGTTTGTTGTGTCTCCTGAGGAGCTGGGAAGAGTTTTTTGCACGGGGCTAAATAGGTTAATATTCCATAGAAGTAGTGTACTTCACTGTATAATTGTATTTGCTTCAGTGGGATTAAAATTCCTTTTAATTGTAAACCAGTTTCGGTAACGTTATTGCGATGCGGCGCTGCTGAAGACTGCAGCACCGCATGCGTACAGGCTCGCTCTCACGGTGGGGCAGTTCTGGCCCCCACACCGAGCAGGTCAATGGTCCGATTTCCCTTCTGAACGCTGTCAAAAGATCCTTTATAAGCTGTTGTGAACTTGTTTTAATATTATTGAAGAAGACTCCAAGTACAAGCCAATCATACAATATGGATGTGGTCATCCATCTGTACTTCCCGTTTGTGTTGTTAAACAATTTCCCAAGCATAAAATGAGGATTTTGGTTCGATGCAGCATGACAGCGTGTCAGATCCACCCACCATGTGGTGGTCATTTCTTTAGGCGGTCAGGAGGACACGCCCCAGCTGTATGAAAGCACAGGAGAGGTCAGCTGATTGATGAGTGGTGGTGGAGGTCCCATGCAAGCACCAACATGTCCGGCAAACGCACACACACACAATGACAGGTCACCATTCCCTGCACCCAAATGTATCAATGTGTAACACAACTCTGCCTCTGCTGTGTCGCACAGAAACAGTTCACCTAAAGCCTGGAGCTCACAGGGAACTGCATTGACCGTGTCAAGCAGAGAGCGACAATTCTCCTGCCTTGTTTGGACTGCGTGTGGAGTGACATGATGATAGCAGTGGGAACAGAAATCTGCTGTCAAACCGGTTACTAATTAGTTCCAATTAATCAAAAAGACCAAACATTTACAGGTTACAGTTTCCTGCTAACTGTTAGGAAGCAAGCGCGGTTAGCTAAGGGAGCTTGTCCCGATAAAGCCTCTACAAAGAAACCCTTCTGGAAGACACACAGATTAATTTGCCACTTTCTGGCACGACGAGGCCTCGTGTATCTCCGTGTTGTATCGTTGTGTTACCAAACACCTTTAGGTTTGGACAGTTCGTTTGGATGCCACCCATCCTCTGGTGTGTAAGAATGAGCAGCAAATTAATTATTAATGAAAATAAAAGGAAAACCTGGACAAACAGCAGAAGTTAAAGCTCAGAGATGATTGTGGATTTGTGTCGCTCCGACTGCAGGTGTAGACCTGACTTACAGTTTAGCTAAAAATGTTCCGTTTTACACCATTTCAAATGTGAAAAACATGATTGGATGAAGGCATCGCCTAAGTGAAAGGTTGACAGAGGTTAACTTATTTTCTAGACGTTGTGGTAAATTGACTGCAACATGAGGATATGGCCATGCAGCCAACTGCAACTTCTCCCTGTATTTAACTCACTGGTGAATGACCATGTTTGACGCTAATTTGGGTCAACGGAAAACGAGCAGCGCAGTCAGCGTCTTTAACATTTCGGTTTTGTGGTTTTGTTAAAATTGCAGTTAATACATGCAAATGCTTCCTGGAAGCTTTAAATGCGTAGACTGTGCTCACTGCTCCAGAACCTGGACTTTTCTTTTCAGCACCGGTAGACTTGCCAACTCAGGAAATATTTCCCGGAGCAGTTTGCTAATGCTCAAAGTGACTGAAAGCAATTATTAAGCAATTCTTCAGATGATTTCTTAAAAGGGACAATTAAAACTAATCTGTAACTACTGCAGACGTAACGAGAAAACGCAGGAATCGATCTCCTGTAAAATGTACACAACTCAGGTCCACACTTAAGTGCGAGGAGCGTCGCAACTATCCGATTCCTCAGTTTGGTCACCGCTCTGATGAACCATTAGAGGAATGAGTCAAGGTGAACTTAAGGGAGTGAATCCACTTGTCAGTTGAAGCCCAGAAGGAAGACTTGTTTTTGTTTCTCATGCACTGACGGCAACAAGGTTTCAGGGCCTGAAACAAACTTTACTACCTCTGTGTTGTGCGCTCACTCACACGGCTCTCAAGTCTCTCTGTAACTACTAATGAGTAGGAAGTAATGGTCGGGGTGTGGCACATGAGCTCTGACCGAAATATTCAGCAATACACAGCAAAGTGTGAGAGAAGAGACGGCGACAGAAAGAAACGCTGAGTTGACAAAATGAAGGAGAGACAGACAGACAGAGGAGGACAGAAGAGGACAGAAGAGGATGTTGGTTTCCTGAAATCTGATCCGTGGGAAAGTGAGAGTGAGACATAATGAGGGCTAACCTGGCTTCAGCATGCTGAGACATCACTGTTTATCATTACTGCACTTTCACACAAGGTTTATTCCACTATTTCAGTGACGAGAACTGAGCGTTTACGAGCAGTAACGTCCAGGAACCTGACGTCTCCCTCCACTTCACAAGGTCGGTAGAAATCACCGGATTACAAACAAAAAGGTCGGAATGAATTTCGCTGACCAGCGTCTTCAATTCTTAACCCAAACACACATTTCATTATCTTTATTTAGGTAATGTCAAACCACATTATACACATTGTTTAAAGGACCATACTGGTCATTTTGCGTGCTTTCGCACATTAACATGACGTTTTGCGTATCGATTGTTATCTGTGAAGGTAAAAGCTTAACATTTGCCGCTTCAAGTTTCTCAAAATGTAAGGGTTTGCTGCTTTTCCTCTTTCATATTACATTTAAATTTTTATTTTAAAGAAAACAATAATTGGTTCTAGCACTAATAACATGTACTTTACATTTTGCAGCCCATGCTGCTCGGTTATAGAATCTATAATATAGATTATTGGATGTAGTTTTCCAACTTTTCCAAGTAGCCATCGGTTTCCATTTATTTTTGGACATTAAAATCTTTTGGAACTCATTCTGGGTTCAAGTAAGTGCATTTCTGCTTCCAAGTTCAAGTAGCTTGCATGGCAACAGAGTGCAGATTGATTTGAAGAGTGTCCATTACACAAAGGGCATGTAACTTATGATGCAAACTTGATGTTTACACAGACGGATTCAACAACCTTCTTCTCTTCTCTTTTGTCGTGTTTGCTGAAATCTATTTTTCTTTTTTTCGTGATTGTGTGTTTAATTTTTTTGGAAAAACATCATAATTTGCTGAATAAAAAAAGGATGAACCAACAAGAGTCTATTGATCGATTGTCAACAGAAATATATTGAAATCCATGGCTGCCTCTAAATTTGACAGCATGCATTTGGAAATGTTCATCACAACTGTAACTTTCCAAAACACAGGTATGGGCCTTTAAATTCTCAAATTATTTAGTTTTAAAGCTCCAGTTCAAATTCATTATCTAGGTTTAGGTATTTTAGGCATAAGACACAATATTTATTCATTAAACAAACCACTGCTCACCAAAGTGAAACAGGAAATCATTTGGTGAAAGAGACATGAAACCAAGAACAAGTTGACTCAGTTTGTGAGTTGACTCAGTCAAATCAACTACAACGTGTTGGCCTTTATTCTGCTGGTATTTTAGGTCACAGGAAGTGTGTTACCAAGACACCTGAGCCGGTGAGGCCGGAGCGGCGCTGGAACAAGTCCATGCTGGAATCACTGTCCACACCGTAATTAAAAACGACTGAAGGCCTCTTATAGGCCCGGCCTGTGCACACAGCAGAGGATAACTGTGGCTGGTCACTCTGAATGAAGCGCTGGGCCGACACCAACTCCCTCTGCATTCCACCGACACAAAAATATGACACTGGAGGAAGTGCCGTGTGTGTGTGTGTGTGTGTGTGTGTGTGTGTGTGTGTGTGTGTGTGTGTGTGTGTGTGTGTGTGTGTGCTAAATTAAAAGCCCAACTGTGCTGTGCAGGACCTATTCTTGTTATTGCCTGAGGTGGACTGGAGGGAGAAAGCAGAGGAAGGAAATTAATACAGAGCAGCAGTTCCAAGGACAACATTGTAGGAAAAAAAAAAAGACATTGCCTGCTACTGTGTGCTCTGGTATCTCTGCAACTTCTGTACCAACAACTTGTGTCTTTCTTTTGCTACTTTCACTGACTCTGTATTTTAACATTACGAGCATTCATGGAGAAAGTAATATTGTAGCAAATGTTGTTAATCCAACCAGTTTCAGTGAAAGCTTCAATGTAACTTTACATTCCGACACAGAAAACACCATTAGACAGTGCAAGGTCAAGACGAAAGGTTGTGAGTGACTGGTGGAATCATTCTAACGGAGCCTGACGAAAAACAGCACGTTACTTCAATTAAGACTCAATGTGGAACAACCACTTCAGTTAATGATGACTACGTAATGCAACTGGGAGGCTTCTATGACAAAGAGCACTAGAAACTGGGAGTAAACAGCACCACTCCTCTGTTGTCGCCATGGAGAGTTCCACTTCCTGTGTCCACTCCCAGGACAATGACAGCAGCTTTGGGTGAGACAGGAAGTGTAGCTCAACATAACACCACCACCGTGGCGTCGGTAATACGTTTCTATCTCACCCTCTGCAAAAGATGCTTCTAATATCATATTTATCTTTTTAATCGCATGAATTATAAACTCTGTCAGACACGTAAACCTTGACGAAGGAGCTTTTGATGAAAATCGGCAATCAAGACTTCACACGCAGCTGGCTTTTGAGCCAAACAACGGAGTCAAACTCCGCAATGCAACACAACCAGACATGTGACATTTTAGACAATCCCAGATGGTCACATAGTGTGGCGCGGTGTGACAAGAGTGCAGACTCCATAGAGTGCACAACACCTTGTTTTTACCACTCTTAGTTAGGTACAGATGTAATTCCTGCAATTAGTACACAAAATCCCTAAAACATCCATTAAAAACTGTTAAGTTATCTGGATGCAAATTGTTCTACATGTTGGACAACTTTCTTTTGTTGGACAACAGTATTTCCTGTTTGTAGGGTCCAGACGTAGCAGATGAGCCGGTCATGTCGGCTGATCCTGAAACACCTGCTTCTAAACCTGCTGTCTGTCTCCAACTCTGTGTCTGCTTTCGTAACAACACTTTGCCTTCGCGAACTCTGCCGTTTCTCCTCAAACCCATACATATCGGCCATTGTCTGTGCAGTTTTCTCAACATGCCTATTTCTGTTTCCCCTTCACTCGACACTAATTTACTACGATAAAAGCCTGAATTAGTTGGAGAAGTGTTGTATACCATGTTCTGTATGAACGTCGGCGTAATCTGTCGAGTCAAACAAGACCCTTGCTCTTGAACTGACCTCCCATTTACATTTTATTGTTTTAGAGAGTGGAAAAAATATGTTTTTCCTCTCAGGCTCTGGAAATATCAACATGACGCTGCACATTTGGCCGGTGGAATCGGAAAAAGTCCACCGCCCTGCTATAATAAAAGATCCAGCAAATGGAAGGCACATCATCAACAGCTGTTGTTTTAGAAGGCATTATGTGTTTATGTTTAATGGTTCTAAGGTAATTATTTCAAGAACTCTAGATGTTAACTTCTACTTTCTTAAAATATAACAAGAAAATATCAGTATTGGATCAGTGCATCCCTATTTTGAACCCAAGTGTGAACCGTGTTAGAAATTTACCAAACTGTATGTAAAAAAAAAAAAAGGTTGCAAATGCTGACTGACACAAAGCGGAAAGGAAAAAAGACTCATAACTGGTATCTTATTAAGCAAAAGGAACCAAAGAGTACAAGTGATATGTCGGCCGATATTAGCTCATTCCAGATATCGGTATCGGCTATATGTCAGTAAATAAATGAAGTACGGAAATACCAAAGATGTGTTTTCTATAGCTTGTCCATCAAAGAGAAGAGACATTTATTTTTCAGCTGTAGAACGTCCTTATCTTATCCGTATCAGTCGGGCTACAATAAAAACTTTAGTAGCAATTAAACAAACTGGTCGAGGTGTTATCAGGGAGCAGCGGCAGAGAGGAGAAGATGAAAGAAGAGGAGGAAGAGGAAGACGGCGAGGGACGAGGAGGTATCATTGACCCAGATTATGCACACTCCATTTGCCCCTCAGAAAGAGAGTCTGTTGGGCCAAACGGAACAAAACAAAACAAAACATACCAACCAGAAGCAAGGTCATGTGTACCACAATGTTTAGGAAGTATACTCAGTGGGATGGGTACCGACATTGAGAGCTTTTCTGCAAGCACCAACGCTCCGACAGAGAGGCTGCGAGTGCCAAAAGGACTCATCTCGTCTTTCACAGCTGAGTGGAGACGAGCAGTAATGAGTGTAGCTGCTCACACAGCACAGTGTCAAGATGAACACACACGTCCTCTAATGTGCACTGTTTCTTATTTTGAATACCTGCGACGAGGTCAAGCATACCTGCCGAGACATAAAAATAGACGGACACGTCATCCTCACGGTCAATTAGCGGCGGTGAATTTGATCAAATTAGCTGCCGAAAGGTTTCTTTTGTGAAGCGTTGCGTAACGATCGAGAGGGAAGATTTCTTCCTCGAGGCCTTTTCGACACCTACAGCGAGAGCTATTTCAAAGGCATGGAACACATGAGTGGGCACCAGTGAGCAAAAGGAAAATGTGACAATGCAATACAGTTTGGGAATTCAAGAGTGCACTCCTGGGTATGTTTGCAAGTCAGTGTGTGTATAACATGTTGTTAACTCGCAGCAAGTTAAACAAACCCACCACACAACATCTGACCTTGTGTGATGCAGTCCTGGCTGGTTCATCTCAAAAGGCCTCTTTTTACATGTACATTTAATTGTACATGATAAATTAGTTTCCAGGTCAGTTGTTCCATGCAATGATACCTAGAAATTAAATATATGAGTCACTTTTCTCTATCGTACAGGTCATTCTACTGAAAAAAACATTTTCATAACTTGATTTTTGTTGAATTTAGGTTCAATTTGTTGGCTTTTCTGGAATAAAATTGACTTTTTCTGTCCATGAAATCCAACGCAGAGCAAATAATCAAATCAAAATCATTTATGCGACAGAAACCGTGTGCTGATAGTAATGACATGTCTTCACGTCTGAATGTTAAGCATCGTTTTAAGCACATCTGTTTAGGGTATTAGGAAAAAGAACATGACCTGTAATTACAGGGCAGCGTTACAGTGGCTCTGGCTGAGGATGGGGGACGACTGCCGTCTCTCTGCCTTCAGCAGACCGCAGACTTTTTTGAAATCCGAGCCCGGTGCTGCAGTCAGAGCCGCGGTCGCCAGAGAGACAGCGAGAGCTGCAACATGGCGATAACACACGTTTGGTTGTTAGGTTTTAAGGAGATGATGGGAGACGTTGGTGAGGACCTCTCGGAGAGGCTTCATATCATGTTATGACCTCATGGTTTACTGCACACCCAACGCTTGTGGGGAGATGATGTGGAGCTGCTTTTGGTAAACTGAAAATAAATGTACAAACTAGACTTTTAGAAAACTTCTATTCTCAGATACTCTTTCACTTTGTATCATTAAAAAGGTGAGCTCTGTTATTCTGGGAGTATTCTGGCACTTTAAACATCTCTCAACTATCAATTTTCCCTTCGTTCTCATACTTCATTTCCCAGAACGCCCTCCGACAACCTCAGACAACGTGCACGGTCTTGTTTTCAGTCAGGTTTCATGCGATTGTGCATAAAAGCGAAGGACAAGCACGGAGCGTTTCGGTGAAAACACAATTTGTTTTGTGTTTCCATTGCATTCTGGTCCACTGAGGAAACCAACAGCGATATCTCCTCATATTCTAATGTGGCTTTCTTCTTCTGTGGTCACCAAACATTAGTTCCTCTTTGTTTCTTCTGCTGTCAAACTCTACAGTAGATTCAGAGCTAACACTAATTACGCTCATTAGCTAGAATACATTGTTTTTTGTTTAATATTTGAAAGAAAATTGTTAAAAGTGCCAATCACAATTTCCCATCGTGCTTCGTTACATTTCAAATTTCTTGATTCATCCACTTCAAATTCCAAAAACACAAAATATTCAATTTATGACAAAGAAAAGTAGCAAATTTCCATATTTTTAAAAGCTATTGTTGAGTAATTTCAATGCAGTAACATTTTGATTAATAAAAGGGAAAATGTGCCAACTTTTATGTGGATGTCCCACAAATGTTGACGGTAATTGTAATCAATTGAAGCAACGTATTCCACAGTGTGCGCTGTATTGACCGAGAAAGCTGCGTTCCCCTGCTGGCAAAGGCCTACAAGAACCAGGATGCACCCGACACGAGCTTCAAGTGACGTCGCTGGATGCAGGACGAACAACAGCTTTTGGAGCCGCTTTCTCGGTCGAAGTAGCACACACTGAGGAATTTATTGCTTTGACTACTTTTACCATCAACACTCATTGAACATCCACAAAAAAGTAGTGGATGTTCCCTTTAAGTCCGTAGATTTCTCTCAACACTACAGAACATCATGCTTTAAATGAACCGACACCATGCACATCCACAATAACAACACACTATATTTTAACCAAAAGAGACCGCGTAGTATAGGACTAGCATCAAGAACAAAAACACTTGGTCCAGTCTCTACAAACAACACTTCATTCTCTCTGTTAAGAAGGTCAGAACAGTCCGACCCTCCATCTGAACCTTTGTTAAGCTCACACCGACTCAAACTCTCCGTCCTCAACGAAAAACTCGGACTCATTACAGTCTGCTTTGAGCAGCTCGGCCAGCGTGACATGTAGAGCAGAGATGTTTGCTAAGCTGGGACAGCTTCACTGTTAAGTGGGCTCTTTCCATTCTGAGTGGAGGTCTCGGACTTTGCGGGGACAATAGAGACCCTCTAATCGTCTCCAGGGTGTCTGACCATAATCGTTCAACCTGACTAATAAGTCACCGCAGTGAATGCGAGCTCCGAAATGCATCGGTGGGTAATCGGGATGAATGCAGACATGTGCCAACGTGACAGGACGGCGGCATCAAACTGAACGTTGTGACTCAGCAGAGTTCAGGAGGACGCATGCACCATTCAGTCATGATTCATGCATCGACCCGATGTCATGATCAAACAATGATTCCCATAAATAAGGCTCCGTTTGTTCAGACAGAGAAAATTATTAGATTTGTGTACCTTCAAAAGCATTTCTGCCGTTATGAGAGAAATACTTTAATCATCACATCGTGCAGTTTTGTCTGCTTGATGGTCAAACACTCAAAACATACAAGACAAAAACAAACTCCTGTTACCTCTTGTCTCATATTCCAAAAACAAAGCACTCTGTATTTACAGCCACCAAGGCTTTACAATCATCTTATTGAGTATTTATTTTAATACACAAAATATTCAAACTGAAAGTTATTTAAGTTCAGAAGTTGTTTGAAGACATGTTATTAAAAATGGTTTACACATACGTCTCTTATAAGAAGGTCAAGGAATTCTTTTTTTTAAATACCAGGATCTGCACATGGATCCAGACAGACGGAAACATACCTAACTCGTTAACTTTCCACCAAACTTAAAGGAAATCTGGTGTCAAACTTTTAAAGATAAACTTTTTTTTAGAAAACTAAAAGACAAAAAAAAATGTAGCCAAAAACTTCAACGGCAAAATCTGAGACATGAATCATTTCACGGCATAAAAAACGCAAGTTGAAACCTATTATCAGACGTTAATGCTACATTTAGGAGAGTTTCCCTTCACATAAGACATTTAAATCATTTAACCTCTAAAACAAATATAAAAGTAATCTGCCGACGACTGACAGAAGGTTACTGTGAACAGCTGCATCTCTAACTGACTTGATCTTTCTTTCTGTCATTTTCTTGAACAAGACCAACATATTTTATCCCACCACACTTCTACAGTTGAATGGTGAGCCTTATAATAACCTCAAAGTGGCCGATATCATCTGCTCGTTTACTACACTGATAACTATAGTATAGATTACAGCATTCCAGCTGTTACTGAGCCAGTCCCGGGCTGCATTTGAAAGGCAGCTTATCTCAGCCTGTTTGTTGTCCGTTAGCCACAACTATCTCCGCTCTTCCTCCCCTCTTGCCTCATTCTGACGGAGCACAGACTACTGTAAGTGTAAACTGACAGAATTCCTCACAGATAAGAGCGGCAGCGAACCTACTTTCCTCCTGCGCTGGATGGAGAAGAACATCTGGTCTGTTGTGAACATTTTACGCGACACAGGAAATGTTCTGCCGTTTGAGAGCTTTGTTTTGAAATGTAATATTAACTGCGATGAAAAAAAAGACATTTTGAAAGCAGTTCCAGCTGCGCGCCTAATGTCGACGAGACATCTTCTTGCGGGCACATCCCGTCATTACGCTCCACACCTCCACCCTCTCTCACTACCTGCCGTTTGAAACATTGAAGTAATTCGAGGCTGATTCTCATCAGATTTATTTCCTGGCCTGACAAATTAAAACGATGTTCTCTTGAAATTCACCAAATCACCATTAGAAAGTTGCGCACAAATTGTATTCGACACCCTGTTCCTTCAAACTGATCAATGGCATTTTACCCCTCCACAAATCTCCTCATATTAATAGAATATAGCAATTGAACTTCAGAAAAGTGATATGGAAATGAAAGACCACGGGAAAAACATGGTGGGAGGACATACATGATGTTAGAATCTAACATATTTGGGTTGCATTTTCAAATGTTGATATCATTTGTTGCTCTGTACTCGATGACAACGGTGCTGCTGAACCTTTGATTAATAAAAGGTTTTTTTATTCATAAAACAAGACTCCTCAGGACAACTCTGAACATCATCATCTTCCAAAGTGAGATGTTATCTTCTTTGAACTTTATGGAAAGCACAAATTGTCAAAATAACTATTTTGTTTCTTTGTTTGTTAATTAAATGCGTGTTTAAGCAAAGCATTTCAATACTGTATTCTAGGACATGTGCCTTAATTTACTATAATACCTTTGTACATAAAGTAAATTGTTAATAAAGTTAATTTAATAAAAATAAAACATTCTCTCTGTCTTCTTGACTAGCCTGTATCCCAGACATCAAACAAACTACAGCAAGTGATTTCCTTCAGGTTATATTGTTCCATGTAGCCCTGAAACATAAACACAACACCTGCTGGTTTAATATCCAAATGAATACCGGTTACTTCCTGATGCGTCGGCATACAATGTAAAGGCCAATGCTGCCATATGAAGGCTTCAACAAGCTGATCACACTTTTCACTGATAGTTTAAGTGACGTGATGGCACATGGACAGTATGGTGAACCATTAGTACACACCAGCACATGCCTGAGGATTAACCGTGGGCCCTGTCCCGTCTGCACCATGAGCTATTGTCACAGCTGTGTCACAACACACACACACACACACACACACACACACACTCTGCAAATCACAACTTTAGTTTGCAGTCAGTGCTCCGTTTGCCAAAAGCCTGCAGCAATGTGGTCGCTGGCATCTGTAGGCTTCGGCCATTTAACCTGATATTCCATGCAAGTGAGCATCTACATCCACATCTAACTTAATCATTTAACTGGCCAGTCCTTTCCAATCTAATAACTTCAGGCTCGGCAAACTGCTTTCTTTGCACGACATTACATTTTTCTGTCATTTTCTAAGCTTTGACTTCATTATTTTCTCATCAAAAAACAAACAGAAAGGTCTTTGAACGCTTGCTTCTCCGTCCAAAACAAACCTCGGAGGATGGAATTTAATTTAGTGGAACACAAACTGAGCTTCCACACAGATCACGATCGTTTGTTGACTCTGTTTCCCATTTTAAAAGGATTTAATAAAAAACAAGTTAAGCTCCTCTCACGTCAACAAAATGGCAAAGAACAACACAATGCGCTGTCTTCTCTCAATCTCAGTCCGGCTACTGTTAGCAGCACCAGTGAGTTAATGAGGGGAAATGCAGAACGTGGGGCTAGCTGAGCCTTTGAGGCCAAAGCCTCCCTCGTATAATGGCCTTCTAAAGAAAGGGGAGCTTTGTTCCGTGCAACACAAGCAGGTTCCTCTTTAATGACTTCATGTGCATGCCAATCACTTTGGCCACACAATCCCATCATGCGGCCACTTTTCAGGACATCCCGATCATGTGGGCCTGCAGCACGTGACTCCTGCTTTCCACCCCAAAACACAAGCTGCGACCGGGTTGGGCAGGTAACACCTGATGATGCGGGTATGTCGGAAACCCTGCGCTTAAAGAAGCTGCTGCGGATGTGCAAAGACGTCGCCACAGCACAGAGAGGCTTGTTACGTCAATTATAAAGAGAACAAAACATCATGTTTGTTTCAAACACTGTATTTATGCTATTAGAGAACAAAGAAATGAATGCGAGGACACAAGCCTTCTTCCCAAGGCTGCAATTTTACAGGAACTGCAACTATGACAGTGGTAATATATCATACGAAGGCCTAGTGACGCACAGTTACAGTCACATACGGGTCAGTGTGGTGAACTTTGAGCAGGAAAAGAGGCAAAATGTAAATGTACATTGCAAAATAAATACTTTCCTTTATCCTCCTCTTCTGTTAAAAATGCAATAGTCTCTAAAACAGTAGAAATAGCAGCATAAATCAATTAGGTATCAATTATGAAATGAATCGCCAACTATTTTGATAACCGATTAATCGGTTTGAGTAATCTTAAGAAAAATGAAGTAAAAATTCTCAAATTCCAGCTTCATCAATGTGAATATTTCTGGTTTGTTTACTCCTCCATGACAGTAAACCCAATGTCTTTGAGTCTTGGACAAAACAAAGACAGTCTAGGACGCTGATCGACTAATCGATCAAATAATCAACAGATAAATCGACAATACAAATAGCCGGATAAGTTCTGCTGTAGTCACCACAGCAGCAATAACTCTCTTAACCTCGTTCTAATTTTGATATCTGTACAATATCTACAGAAGTAATTTCTAAAAACCACAGACATATTTCTCAGAATGTGAGGTTATATATTAAAGACAGAGTTATTCTGCCGTTGATGAATATCTTATGACAGGAGGGTTTAAAGCTGCAGAGTGGCGGTTTGCTCTTCCTGCCATCGTGATGCCTCAGCTCAGCTGGTCTGCATCTAAAATGTGCTGCAGTTATATTTATGACCCACTAAGACACAGAGGAGACGTCTTCTTTAGAGCAAAATGATCTCCGGACATATAACTCAAACCGTCCATGACAACCTGCACGTATGAAAAGGTTGTAAAGCATTCCCCCGAGGAATCTTACAATATCTCAAATCAGACATTTGCATTATGGCTCCCGTGACTGATTAACAGGAAGTTCAGCCAATGGCCTCCGTTTAAATGTGTGAATCTGTATGAACTGGAGGTGAACTCATGGAGCAGGACTTGTCCAAAGGGAGGCCGCCCCTCAGGACGAACCGGCAGACGGGACACTGTGAACAAGCTGAAGCCATTCATTGTTTGCCTGAGACGACACGGACTGAATCCCAAATGATGTGGCTGTGAAGATGAAACTCTGCAAGAAGTGATGCATTGTTTTTTACAAGGAACGGTTTGTCCACCTTCATGAAACTAGTTTAAAGTAGTGCAGATTGTCTCGTTATTCCAGTGCTGCAATACGTTCATAGAACCACAAAAATATCCGACAACCGTGCAGACGATCTCCTGCAAAACCCTTCCAAGCTTTCAGGCCACAGCTTGGGCCTCTCAGGTGGTGCCGGTGATATCGGCCGACACAGACGCGGCCCCCGATGTGATACAAACCGAGGCCGGTCTTTTAGAAATAGCAGACAGAAGGGGGCCTGTGGGGTGTCAGATGTCGACAGGGACCAGTTGCCGGAGTCTCGGCCTGGGCAGCTGGGTCCTCTCAAGACCTCACATTCCTGCAGGACAGACCCACTTCACCCGCATCACCTGTGCTGATCTGAGGGCAGGACGAGCTCTCGAGGGATCCTCACAGCAACTTGAATTAAAGGATACAGGGATACTGAACTAAAGCAGCAAACTACTAATGGTTTTACTAAGGAAAAGAGAAGAATGGGTAAAGAAAAACACCATGATACGAGACATTCAGCCCTGATTATCACAGAAATCCTGATCTAAATCTAATATGATGCTCACACAGACACAGTGATGGAAGATGATCAGGGGCGTATAGGTTACTGAACACGAAATGCAACGTCCCAAGCGGAGGACCATTGTGACATGTTACTCATTTTCCTGTCATCACTAAAAAAAAAAGGAACAAAATGCCCCCAAAAGATCCTCAGCAAGTACAACAAGGAACTAGAAACTCACAATAGAGCAGCACAGACAACAATGCGAACCAAAGCCTCCAAAAGCAACACTAAAGTCACAAAACATAAGGTAGATTAAAGGCATCTTGCACAGAATGGTATCTGGTGAGTTTGCAGCCATGAAGTGTGTGAAGTCGACTCTCTGTCCACTGGGCAGACTGAGGCGTGCACCCATGATTCAGCAGCTTCCTCACCCCGTTAGACCTCCCTGTACAATTACAGCCCCTTTGCAGTCTTTTATTGCCTCCACTGCATTATAAGCTGTACTGTCTGACCTCCGCTAAATAATACATGCAAACATTTACCCCACCCTACTGCGGACAAACACTCAAACCAGCACAGGACTTCACCCTATGATGAAGATGCTTACTAAATACTGCCAGGGGTTATTTCATTTATGCTGCATCATCCTATATGTGGGCATGCGAGTTGATGTTTTGTCTGCTTTTTGTTTGTTTCTTTCGATGCATAACAACATTAACCTGCACAGGAACTTCAGAGGACACATTTACATCATAATGACATCAACAAATCAACAAGGGCCCATCATCTTGACAGGGTGTCACATTTAGGAGTAGATCAAAACACTCTGTGCATGACACATGACAATGAGCTGCAAATGAAACTTTTCAGTCCACACATGAATACACACAAACACACCTCTGGTTGTGACTATTCATTCAACAACAACAACAACAACAAAAGTACCGGCTGAGCCCACAGGCACACACACACCTTAAAAGCGCGAATCTTGCAAAAGAGCGAAGAGCGGAGATTAAAAGAAAAGGAACACGTTTTCTTGATTCACTGGTTGATTGCAGCCCCACAGCCCCTCGTCCCACCAAACACACACACACACACACACACACACACACACACACACACACACACACACACACACACACACACACACACACACACACACACACACACACACACACACACACACACACACACACACACACACAGTGTCCCAACTGCTAAACATCACACTCTCACCTCCAGACGTGACCGCTGAAGTCAATTGTAAGTGGACTCAAGTTGTTTCCCGTCTGCTCTCAGGATGGGTTTGCAGAGCCACAAATACCTACGTCTCTATTTAATTCCCTGCATTCCCAATGAATTGATTTGTTTTCCTTCTCTTCTCCCGCTGCTCGCCTCCGAACAACTCCTCGAAATTCAAGTCCGAAATTTTTGTTGTTATTATCTGTGCGTGTTCGCGGTTGTTGTGAATGTCATTAAAAGAGCAGTCCTCCTTCGCAGCTCGCTGACGGTCGCTGAAAACTCCACTTTGCCTTGCTAATCAGTGCCGCGGCTCCGGGGACGCGCTGCAGTGCGCGGTCACGCTGCTCCTGGGCGGGGGGAGAGAATAGAGAGGGAGGACCGGGAGGGAGGGATACGGTGCATGACGGAGCCGAGCCACTGGGAGATTTGGTGGAGATTTTAACGTAGTGGCCGCACGAGATATTGCGACTTCCGCGTTCATCATAACGCCCCCAAAAAATGTGTTTCACATTCACAATTCCTGACAAAGGAACGGTTGTTAAATCATTAATTCATTTTTCTGAACCCTCAACCGGCTCGGCTGAATAAGGACTCTAGTGCGCATGCTCTATGGCCTAAAAACGCTAAAGTGTGAGTATATATAAATAGCTCATGTGCACCCGTTGAGCAATTCTCATAGGAATTAATGGGGCGCTATATTTGACCCAGGTATCCAGTTCATAATATCCAGTCCAGCTTCCGTAGCAAAACCGGAAGTAGACAGAAGGAGATAACACGGCAGCGAGAAACACACATCACACCACATGCTTTTAAATTCAGTTTAAAACATATCTGAGCGTGTATTTTGAGTTTATATACGATTGCCATTGCGGGATATGTGTTGATTTTCTACATACGTGGCTGAATTTTGGGTTATATAACAGTAAAATCTAAGCACCGACAACTTTTCAAATCACTGGAGGTAACGAATCAAACGGATAGCATTTCAGTCAGGTACCCTGTCGCAAAAGAAAACGTCAGCGGTCTTTCTGCAGCACTTTACGTTAGTCACTGCAATGAGGGACAAGACTGCAGGTTTCGTGGTACTTTTTTATCTGAGTGTGTCTTTTACAGGTATGGACATTTAATCAAGAGCTAATTTTAATTTGACAGCATACTGTTTATGTTCTACGTGCTTAAATTGCTTTTTAGCTGAGTTGTTTGGCTTTTGTCAGTTGTGTCAAATCAAACGTCAACATATATGTAAACATATATCTTCATACGATAACCCAGTTCCAAGTGACGTGTATCAGGGAGTAACGGTCCACACCGATCATTACGTGTTCAGCTCCAGTGAAGTTTAACGGTTTATGTAATAAGTAACACATACATTGACTTGAACACAGCCGCCTCCCTGTGCAGCAGCAGTTGTCATCACATGAAGATCAGTAATTGGTTTTCCGACATAATGTGCAAGATTCGTTTTGATACATCACAGTAAAAACAATTGTTGTTTGCTGCTTTCACAAATGTTTCTCACTTTAAAACTAGAGCTAGACACTTTCTTGATAAATTGAATAAACAAATCAACATCATATTCCCCTAAATCCTCATGTGACATCTTCAAATTGCTTGCTTTGAGCTTGCAATAGTCTAAAACCCAAATTATTTTACGACCACATAAGACAAAGAAAAGACAACAATTCTCACAATTCAGATGATACATTTGTACTTGCTAAATTAATATGAATTGATAATAATTATTGATGAACTTTCTGAAGACCTTGCTGTACTAAAATCTTCTGTATTTTCCAGACCGACTCTCTGTGTTGGAGGATGGACCCCATCGTGCTGAGCTACCAGGACAGCCTGTTGCGGCGCTCTGATGTGTCCTTACTGGAAGGACCTCACTGGCTCAACGACCAAGTCATTGGTTTTGCCTTCGAGTACTTTGCCGCTGAGCGCTTCAGAGTCCTGGGGGAGACCGTCACCTTCATCAGCCCGGAGGTTGCCCAGTTCATCAAGTGTGCTTCCTGCCCTAATGAGTTGGCCCTATTCCTGGAGCCGCTGGATCTTGCCTCTCGCCAATGGGTCTTCCTCGCTGTCAACGACAACTCCAACCAGAGTGCCGGGGGATCCCACTGGAGCCTTTTGGTCTACCATCACAACTCCAACCACTTTGCACACTACGACTCTCAAAACGGCAGCAATTCACTGCACGCGCGGCGCATCGGCGTCAACTTGGAGCCCTTCCTGGGCGCGGGGAGGAAAGCGCAGTTTGTGGAGGAGCCCTGCCCGTCGCAGAAGAACAGCTACGACTGCGGCATGTATGTGATCTGTATCGCCGAGGCCTTGTGTGAGAAGGCCCAGGTGGAGGGCTCGCCGCGCCTTCCGGTGCAAATCATCACCCCGGCCTACATCACCCAGAAGAGGGCCGAGTTGTGCAGACTGATCCAGACTCTAGCTCAGAATGACCTGTGCTTTCCTTAGCACGTCGATTGCCCCCCTCACTATATGCAGAACAGCTGTCCCTCTCTACAGATCTACTGCTGGAGCATCGGATTGCACTCCTTGAATACAGTATATAACTACTTATGACGTCTATGTATATTACAAGCTCACACTCAATAGATGAAAAGGTTTAAAAAGATAAAACATGCTGAGAGAGCTTATTTGATTCTTTGAGAACTTGGTGTCATGTTTATGCCTTGTATACGCACAGCAACATACAATATGTAAACCTGAACACCAGCATGCCTACAAAGAAATGTACTCCTGTGTAATACAGCAGACTTTCTCCGTTGTATTAGTTTGGGGCGACTGTAGAAATGTTTACACGGATTATTGCTCAGGGTCATTTTGAATGAACTAGAATTGACGATAAGAATGTGAATCTTAACTTCGGCTCCCGCTTCGTGTCACATGTTCGTTGACGTCTAAAACTACAAACTTTTAGTTTTGAAACGTTTCAAAGCAAATTGCTGTATGAGGGTGAGCCGTGCACTGTGTGTTGTGGCTGTCAATGGGACAAAAGGCAATGTTGAGAGGTGGAACGTATGACACGTCACAAAAAGCATCAAACTGTTGATCCAATAAACTTGTCACATTTTGTTGACAAAATGGCAAATGTGCTTTTTATTAGTTTTGGATACCTTACTTTGGGGATTAACATGTTTATAGTCAGAGTATTTGACAATTAAATGGTAATAAATGACAAACTTTGTCTTCAATTTAAAAAAGGTTATGTGATTATGACAAATCAGAAATAGATTACAATAAGTAAACAGAACTAAGTCTGACAACACATTCAAATTAAACTTATTTTCAATCTTTGTGCAACAAACAATTCAGTCAGGACTCACATTTCAATAGCTTACCATTGAAACATCTTATTTTTGTGCTTTGAAAGAAAGTGTTATAATACTTACAAGAATGGAACAGCTTGATGGATCGCAGCTAAATAAAGCTGAAACACATCGGGGGGGAAGGTGTAAACCTCATTGTGTTGAGACTGCAGGAAATCTGTAGCAGTTATTCAGAAAACTAAAACAGAGACTAACTTTGTAATCTTTAAAAAGTTTATGTTCATCTATTAAAAAAGAAACTGCTTTCATTTTTAGAACAGTCAGAAATATCCATAGTTTCCATAGTTAGAACGGTACAAGCTGTCGTCCAGCATTGTACTTCAAATTAAGAAAGCACACAGGAAGGTCAAACTATTCTGTATTTACAACGTTACTATTCAGAGTCAGACTGTGGCCTTTGACATATTTATAAGTGAGCATAACTGACGTAACACTGACCCCATCACAATTTAGATGAAGAGATCTCTCTTCATGTTATCTGAAAACAAACTGTTGAGAGTTTGAGAGGACGAAGAGGGGATTTTAAAAATCTGTTTACATGAAGTCAATTGAGCAGACAGAGTATAATCAGGAATACTCATCCGTAATGGTGCTGCAGTAAATGAAGGACACCACCTCCTGATCTGGCTGGCTGCGCTGCTCTTAACATTCACAATGCTCGGACTGTTTCCACCCTCTGCTGTGCTTCCTCTGGATTCCTGTGCACATCTACATTCCACAGGCGTGTTTCACCCGGAGTAACCGGTCAGACGAGCCGTCAGGTTTTTACTATTGTCCTAATAAAATGCCACAAAGCCGGGGCATTCACCACCCTGGCAGTACACTGCATTAGTGAGACAAAGAGCCCAGGGAAAGGCACAGTAATGTCGACAGGTTTGCTCCTCAATGGCCAATTTACCAAGTCCACTCCATGGGTGCTTACAAGGAAACCGAACTTGACTCTCTGTCTACTGTCCTCTCAGGTCGTGGTAGTCTAAGAGCATCGTAGTGCACCACAGTTTGGTGTCATCATTTACAAAAGGATACAAAAGAGGCACCTTGTTATGTGCCGGATAACCGAAACTGAGATGGATAAACTTAAAATCCTACAAAATACTGAACTCTGCTCTTTGCACTTTTGGCAAACAATGCACATCTTTCTGTGGCCTGAAACAAAGCGTCTTAGTATTGCTGCTTCTGTCCTGCTGTAAATGTATACAAGTGGGCCGACACTGAAAAATTGCTGAAGGCTGTGCTTCACCTTCAGGAAAGAAGGTGCAGGTACAGTGAGCTAAACACACATTCAATAAAGGTTAAAGACTTTAAAGTCTTTACTGGAAGCAACTGTGAAACTGTGAAACTGTACTGGACAACAATCAAACATGATGAGAGTGATTACAGATCAGAAAAGCGATCAGACCCAAAAACAACAGTTTGACCAAAGGAACTGTAAAATTCATTAACCTCACACTGGTCCTCATGAAGCAACATTCTCTTAAAATTCTCTTAATTTTCTGGAAAAAAAAGAGAATTCAACTCCAAGTGTACCAAACGTTCTTACCCATCCAAATCTCCAACTCAGGTGTGCTGAATCCCACCTGTCGCCTATTTATTATCAGCATAGGCAACGCCCGCTAAACACCATGTAAGGGAAGGTGTTGTGCTGTGTGGCATATGGCCACAAAAAAGTGCTGTAAGAAGAAGAACTTAAGCAGGCGTGAAACTGAGGTCCTGTTGAATAAACGTAAACAAAGAAAGCGTGGGATTTTTTAGTGGTGTTACAGGAAAATCAAAAAGCATCAAAGAGCAACACAAACAGTATATAGTATATATATATATATTATATTGGGATCAATAGTGTTTTTTTAGCCCACAAAGTTAATAATCCAATCATGGTAACTCTAAATCATCGAATAATCTAAACTTGATGATATGATATACACACATTCATGTTACTCACATTTAAAACATTTGCTTCTTTGCATTGTACAAACTATTTGTGCATTGTGATAATCAGATGTTTTTCCATATTTTGGTAGGAGTGCTCTCGACCATTCTCTTATCTAAGAGGAGCAAAAACACGTGCAGGAAAACATTGGTGAATCCCAGGAATCGGTGGTACCGAACAAAATAAGAACAAATCCTGGATTACGGAGAAAAATCGAAGGAAACATGCTGACTGTACATGGCTTCCTGCACAAGGCTCATTGTTGCGCCGTGGTCCTCGCTACTGAACACAGCTTTAAAAACACTCCAAGAGACTTAAAGCACGTTTTCTACAACAGATTTGAGCTCTGCCCGCATTAGAAATACACACAAATGTAGACAGAACTATTGAAGTATATTTGGTTTTGTATGAGCACACATATACCTTCATTTATAGACACAAACAAACACAGAGCTCCATTCGTGAACTCACTCACCTCTGTTCTTCATCAGTGTGTAGTTGATTTCAGGAGCAGCAGCCAAGGTTTCCCCTCCAGGATCTCCAGGTGGTTCATATTTACTCATCAGATGGAACCCCTCGGGCCTGGAGCATGTACAAGTATACACAAATACGCATTCACACACAAACCATACATTGAACTCAGAACTGTCTCTGAAATCCGAAATAAATCTTGTTTTGGGAGCGTTGATTACATCACGTCCTGTCACAACACATCTGCAACCAGCCACAACAACGTTGGAACCATTTCAGCTTCATTTACAGCAGGATGCGTGAGAATCAGTTTGATTAAAACAAGCAACATCCTTTCGAGAGGCCCAAACCCGACACGCTCACATCCTGGACGGCACCGTTTCCAGGTGTGCAACGGCTCGGGAACACGTGTTGTTCAGGAGGAAGTAGGTCAGGTCCGTATCACAACGTCACATCAGGAATGGAAAGGAGAGGGCAAGAATTAGATCCTCCGCCGCATGTGCAGCATGATTCCCCCGAGATAAGGCGTCACCATTGTGCTCCATGTTCACACAATGAAATGAAGACGTGCAGCCAGGCTTGTCCTTGTCCTTGGATCAGATGGGAAACTGGAATTATGTAGGTCAGTCATTGTATGAGAACTTCTGTCCCTGTAGAAAACTGATGGGAATTTGCTCATCTTAAATCCAAAAGAAGAAACTAGAGGCCACATCCTCAATATGTAAAATATTTCACTAAAATCGGATGTGAAGCAGCAGAACAAGACTATGAAAAACACATTGGGGGAAATCTGTGAGCAGTTAATAAGATGTAAGTAATGCTTGACTTTTATCAACCTCTAGTGGCAACCAGGGAATTGGAGCAATATCTCTTCTAAAGTGCTGCGTGAATTGCCTATAAATAATCCCATGAATCTTATTTTGATAGGATTAGCATCAGGGAAATAAATAGTGGCGTCACCAGTGAATATTAAACCTATGAAACTCTGACAGATATTTATGAGAAAAGCTTGAGATTTTGAGAAATGCGCTAATATGCTTTCTTGCCGAGACTTTCATGTCTGTATGGTAAGGCTACTAGCGAGCAGTTGGTTAGCTTAGCTTAGCATATATACTGGAAGGAGGGAAGAAAACTGGCCGAGCTCTATCCAATGGTAAAATAAATCTGCCTTCCAGCACCTCTAAACCACGGCTTTTAATGTTTACACTGCAGTTCTTGTACGTCTTGCAGATGAGAAGATATAATGTGTTGAACCTGTGAGGTTTAGAGGTGCTGGTAGCCAGATTCTGTGGCCATTTGACAGAGCTCCAGAATGTGTTCTATGCTAAGCTAACCGGCTGCTTACTGTAAACTTACATTTACCATATAAGAGAGTATCAATCTTACAATCTAATTCACAGCAAGAACGCATGTTAGCAAATTTCCAACTAAATATCTTTTACATCAACAATGTCTATTACTTTCAGTTACAAATTACTTTCTGTCTTTAATGGCTCAAACTACAAAAGCCTTGAATGTGAAAACTAATTTTTCCTAGCTTCACCACATCTCTGTCACTTTGTGGACACTTATGATGATAGACCGCAGATCTTTCCCTTACTGGGTTGAATTAGTTATTGCTGGAAGGAAAAGTGAAGAAATGCAAAGAGCTGATGAAGTGCAGATGCAAACACAGAGAGAAATAGACAAAGGAAAATAAAATGAAACGGTGCAGTAGATTTGATTCCATGGTAATGTTCAAGATTCAGACATACAGTTCAATTTATGAGACAATAAATAGCATCATGAAACTTTCACTAACCCACACTTAAACAAAAATTCCTGATGAGAGACTTTGTCCAATAAGGAATAGTCATTACTGAAGGATAAAGTCTCCCTTACATACGAACGTTAATATATTGTTTTGGCCTAATCTGACTGGTTTAACTTTTGGGCTGCACTGCATTCTGATCCTTTGAGGTCGACTGCACTACCACATTAAATACGTCAGTAAATACCTCTCGTGAATCTTTAATCTTAGCAACTGGCTAAATTAGACTGTGTGGGTTTTTCTAGTATACTTGCTCTAATGCAACCGTGGTGTAGTTCATTTATAGTTCAACGTTGCCTTTTTGCTTCAAAATCATAAAAGTGGTGTTCATTTGTGAAGATTATCTTGCTGAACAAAACGTATTATAAACTTGTGTTAGCCACAGAGCTTATTTTCAATAATCCAAGGGAACCAGTGAGATGCTGGCCTACAAAAACACATCATCCCTGCAGCACTCTATTGAAGAGAGATTGTCCTCCAATAATTCATTATGGCTTGCCTTGTGAAAGTATAAACCAATGTGCAGAATTTTACATCAAATATTCGGTTTTTCAATCTTGTTTAATTGTGATTTCACAAAGTGCACTTCCATAACTTTTGAAAAGAAAAAAGTAAAAAGAAAAGCTATAATTATGTTGCCTTCGTGTAGAATATCTTCTGTAAGATGAACGGCATTTGTAGTTGTATTCTCTCTGGGTCTTTGGTTCTAAACCCGCCCCGGATGGGAATAAATATTTGCACAGTGCACTGCTGCAGTGACACACGGCACCTCTCACTCCATGAGTTGATGAACTGTAATGCACTTGGATTGTGCTCCCAGCAGACGCGGACACATTAAATGCACCGCTGTGGTAATGTGTTCCAGGAAAACCTCCAGCAATGCGGCTTGTGTGCGACGATTTCACCGTGTGGGATTCAGCCCACAACCGTGAAGTTACAGTCGGCATTCTCCTTCACACCAGAGGTGAAAGGTCACCGGGAGAGCATTCCACAACAGACAATACGACTCCCCGGAGGTATGGATGAGGCTGCAGCTTGTCTGACCATCTGCTTCGACCTGCCGTCATTACCCCACAGCTCAAACTGACTCGCACACACAAAGAGTTACGATGGTCGGCCCCTGCCCTTTGTGCTCCTTAAGGTCTCCAGAAGACTTGCTATTCAGCTGGGACCGATAAACTAGGTGCAGCATGAGCTAATAATTAGTATGGACTTGTTTCTACAGCACATTTATTGCATGCAAAGTAAGCATGCATCAATTATGGAAGTAAAAGTAAAAATACCACCAAAAAATACCCCATTATAAGTAAACGTCCTGCCTTTAAAATGTAATTCAAGTAGAAGTCTGGACGTTTTATCAGAGTAGTGTACATTCAATTAATTAAAAGTGCGTATGTACAGTTGGGTGAAAAATGTATCATATTTTATAAGCTGATCAAGTTTTGTATGTGAAATATAAATCTGTGAAGTAATTACAGCTGTTGTAGTGGAGTAAAAGCGGCAATATATTCCTAAAAAATGTACTGATGTCGAAGTATAAAGTAGCATAACATTAAAATACATAAAAACACTAAAGTACCTGAGAAGTGTACGGTACAGTACTTGAGCAAATGTCTTATTTTTTACATTTCACCACTGAACAGTAATATCATATGATACAAATACTTAAAAAATAATGCGAAGCTAAAAAAAGCAGCTTTTAAGGGGGATTACAAGTACCTCAGTACTTAAGTAGCACTTATATTATGTATTGCTGGTAGATATATCCGTTACAGCACAGCATGACAAAACACGAGCTAAACAGGAATGAAGAATAAAAACGGACTGAGGAGATCTACGTACATCTTAAATAAGCTTTTTTACTGATTGATGAATGCATTTGTTCGGGTAAATCGTTCAACAGTTTTGCCGTTTGACCAGATGGTGAAGAGAGTTTTATCTGGCAATTGAAGATGAAACAATTCTGAATCAATAAGAGCGAACAGCTGTGATATATCAACAGTCACAGATTTCAAAAATCTTGTCTTTTCCAAATGGTTTTAAATCTGACTTTCTCATCACAAACCTGAAGAGTGATTCTTTAAAACATCCGCCAGAGATAAAATCTCCATTAGAATAATGGACTTTAAACACTGGGCACTTATTGAGGACATTTTTAAAAGTAGTTTCTTTGGTGTTAAGGTGACCAAATAATCACAATCTTTTTTTGGACCTCTGAAGGAACACTGCAATGTAATGACCCAAATCCTTGAGGGTTTTGTATCCACTTCATCTCACTTTCCTTTCTTTAGCTGCTTCTTCTATCAATTTTGATCTTGAAGTGGAGTTGTGCATGAGAACTGCAGAAAATGTGCATTTTGTCCGTCAAAAATATGCCTCTTCCAATGCTGATCTCGGCAATTCCTGGTTTGCAAATGGCCGTGCATCATGAGTTCTCCCGGTGAGCGTTTGTAACCACTTTATTTTACTACTCGGTATTTTACTTGACATAAAACTTCCTTAAACTCCCAGTGTGTCTTAGGAAAAATGTGAAACCTTCAAACTAGATATACACTAAATATAAAAAATATTTCGATGTCAGATACATTTACGATTCATTCTAGATTTAGAAATAATCATCTTACAGAACTAAATCGTGTATTCTGCAAATATCATTTTTATATCTTGCAGCAGGGTTTCAAGCTGTTCTTAAAAGTCCTAAAACGATGAAACATTGCTGAGTTCAGCTTTTGATCGTCAGCAGGTTTGTTCAGGATCGGTTGTGCCGGATTCCTGGCATATTCCTCAGACAGTGACCCTCTGAACCCGGTGTCTTCCTGTCTGCCCACTGTGGGATCTACGCCTCCTGTCAATCACTCAGGTTGTCATGGTATTCAGGTGGTCCGGCCTTTGAAGTTGCAAAGACCGAACTATTGAGCAAGTGAGATGATGAATTTTATTGTATTGAGTATACAAAATGATGAAAGACAACTCTACAGCACTACTTACACGGTGCAACACAACATTATTATCCTTTTCCCAGAACTTCATGGGAAATTGTAGAGGAGATCCCAGAGTTGTCAAAGATGTCCGACTATTTTGTGGCAGAGCCATAAAACGAGTCTTGGGTTTGAATATTAACTCAGATTAAATATCACATAGCTTCAACAAACAGCTGGAATAAGCCGATCCAGAGTAAATACGCTGTCAGTGATTTACTCCTTCTTGGCCCCCGGGCAAGCAGGCATGAAAGCCCTTGCGTTAGCAACTTTACAAACATCTGTGGCGACATTACTGGGAAAACTGACAAGCGGCACCCAGAAGGGAGGAGAGATTGAAAAACACACCCGCTTATCGCCAAAGGTGCCGCCAAAGAGAAGGAAACAGATCTTGTAGATTGTAACTTTAAGGGTAAATAAAAGTGGAAAAGTATTCCTTAGCTCCTTATTACTCATCTACTTGAGTCAACTTGAAGAGTTGCTCTGTTCAAAAGCACGGCAGTATGATTACGTTATCGTGTGGAAACAGTGTGAACTCACTTTGTCATTGAATCAATCTGAGCTGCAGACGTCCTTTTAAATTCACATTGCATTTGTGATTCTGAAAGTGAGAATGGTACAGAATAAAACGGGACAGTGTCCAACTCTTAGACATAGAATGAGCACTGACCGTACATTGACCGTGGAAATAGAGCGAGTTAGCCGGCTACAAGTTCTTTGCAGTGGCAACGGTACACCAAAACATGTCCGCCGCTCTGACCATCCCGCTACGCTGATTAGAATGGGAATGTCCATTCTACTTTCGTTCTATTTCTATGATCCGACCTCGGGGTCAACTGTCGTCAATTATCAAAATCATACTCAGATGCACTCCTTTCTTAGCTTATTAGTAAAAACACTGCACATCATACTTTTACAGTATGAGATGTAACTCCATGTCACTGTTGTCTCGTGAAAACGTTTAACTCCAGCCGCCTTCGTATCGGTTTCGGGGTCACATGGTTTCTCTGTGGGTTTAGAAAACTCTCCAGCTTCTTGAGTTTATGAAGTCTTTTTCCATCAGTCAGATGTCAAACACTTATCTGTTGTCATGCATTTCAAAATACACACATTTAATCCAGGAAAACAGTGTACAAAGTTGTTCAATTTAGTCAGAAACGTGGCAATAAACCAATGCCGCTGGTGAACAGCCAACGCTCCACATGTCACGTGTTAAGAAGTGCTTCTGCCAACATTGCGTTCCAGCACAATAATTCAGGCTGAGTTGAAGAGGCTACAGAATGTTACTGTGCAGTCGGAGTCACAGCTGTTCATGGTGGTCCTGTGTGTGGTGCTGATCTGACAGGATGGGAGGTTGACGGGTTAAATCTTGACACCTAAAATGTCCGAAGAAATAAAAGTCGCAAACACTTTTTCTTTGTCTACATTTTCTTGCCAATTTAATTCTTAAGGATTTCACAAACTAGTCCAGGACCACATCCCCCCCTCCCCCTCGCCCCCCCCCATGTCTGCAAAATCATTGAATATACCTTTGGACAAAGATAATATCACATGAACCTCACTGTGTCCTTTTTAAGTCGTTGGTGACTTCGATTGAAATGTATAAAATAAAAATAAAACATCCTGGGAACTCCTTTCATACAGCAGGTTATTACAACTAAAACAGAAATGATGCATGTCGCCGAACCATCTCATTCACATTGTAGACAACACCAACAAGTGGTGCTAAATGACAGGTAACTTCAATCAGTCAAGTATCTGTGCTCATAACATGACTTCCTTCAATAAAAACCCTCAAAAACGACAACCGAGTCCCTATTATCAAGAATAAAATAGATCCAAACTCTTAAAACAGTTACATACATTTGAAATAATGTGGACATATTGTTTTTTTAAAGTGCATTTTGTTTGTTTTAGCCGTCGACTGAGGACTATGGCAAGACCTCACCGGAAAGACAAACAAACATTTGGTTTAGTCAACTCGTCAGTCAGAAAACGTTTGATATAAACACCACAACTCACCTGAAATGTCTTTTCTATCCGTCTTTTCAAGTAATTAATGTGTTGAATTATCTCTTACCTTTCTGTCCTCGCCTCTCGTCTCAACCACCTTCACTGTCACAAACGGCAGCTTCAACTGCAATCTGCTCGCTATATTCAATGTTTCGAGATTTACGCTGCAGGGTCATGTGGTAAAAGAATGAAATGTCTGTGAGAGGGAAAGGAAAGGCAATGGTAGACAATCATAATCTACAGTAAAACCTACTTTAAATTCAGAAATAAATAGTCTGTTTGCATAGTGTGGAAGTGATCACTAGATAGGAAGTCATTCGACGGAGGGGAAGGTCCGTCAGACGCCTGGGCTCGGGCTGATGCTGCTCCTTTCATGTCGGTACGTGTCGGTTGATCTCTTCTGGGCTCTACTGCCGGTGATCTGTGCACGAGGGCATCGGCAGCTCAAAGCATGAGAGGAGAAAAAAGCCGGCAATCCGATGTGTCACAGCTAAAGAGCGGTGGTTACCTGGATGAGAAGAAAGCAGCCAGGTTAGTGGACTCTCTGGATTAAATGGAGAGTAAATCAACCGCTCAGATCGGCTCTTTTTGTTATTCTTTCATCCCAGCACACACACCAATACTGTACATGAGAAAACCAACAGAATATCTAACTACCTCTACCCAAACCTCATTTGTTTTACCTAAACATATCTAAACACCCTACAGGGACATCTAGAAATACACTTATTTATTTTGATGTGATTGTATTTACCAGTGTTGTTCCTGTTAAATAACAATGTCATAAAATACAATCTATCATATAATAACAGAACAGACTAAACATAACTCTTCTTGTCTCATGCATCTTGATTATTCTGACACTGAATGTCCTTTATTTCTGATATATCAATGTGTTTTTCTTTGAATACAAATCATCCGTCACGTATTGTCTGCTGGAGCAGCTGGAGCAGCTGGAGCAGCTGTTGCAGCGTTACCTCTCTCTCAGGGGCAGATTTGGGTTACTCAGGAAGGACAGCTGCTGCTCCAGACTGCACACACGGAAGGCCAGGTAGCAGGATGACAGGATGAGGAGAATAATCCTGACCACAGAAGACGAGACACACAGATTAGTTGAAGGATTCGTGATGACGATCCTCTGGTTGTGTGGAGGAAGAGAGCTGTAATGTCTTTTGATGAACACTGGGAGGCGGCGTTTGACTTTCTCTCACAGCACTTCACTGTCCTTGAACAGTTTAAATCTGCCTTAAAGCACCAGCGCAGTGCTTCTTCTTCTTTTTATCTTATTTTTACACGTTTTGCAAATCATGTTCCGCTTTATATTACTGCTGAACATTTACTGAGTAGCGATGGAACATTTCAAAATGTTGTGTAGGTTATCTAAAATAAACCTGCACTGTATTACCACACAACGATAACATAACAATGAAAATAAATAATGTAAGAGTGACATTTATTCATCTTTTAATTCATTCGAGAGTGACTGAATATGCATGCATTGAGTATCACATGTCAGGCCTAAATGTAAACTGAGTTTTCATTGTAATTTATACGGATTGTAATCTGTGATATGCCAGTGAGAACAGGGGGGGTCAGAGGTCACCGTCAGCAATATGACAAACCTTCAGGAGCACAAAGGGAATCACTGCTCTCTCAAGGACACGAAGGCTTCACGATCATTCATAATTCAGTTTCGTCTCATACGAGGTCTGATCCCCTTGTGTTCAGGTTGACGGAGTGAATCGCCCACTATTTATATCATGCTCGCAGTGTGTGTGTGTGTGTGTGTGTGTGTGTAGCTGTGAGTCAGCTGACGGAGGAGGTGATAGTGTTGGCGGTGGTGTCTGTGTGTGTGTGTCGCTCTGTATACTCACAGCAGGGTGAAGAACTTGAGCAGCTGGTACTCCATCTGGCCCAGTTCTGCCAGTGGCTCTGATAAAAGACCTCTGTCTGTTTGCAGAGCTCGCTCTGTAAAACACACAGACACAGACACACACACACACACACACACACACTATAACATAACACCATTAACAGTACTTGGCTTGACTGTACAACATGTTCCTGTTAGAGTAATGGTGTGACGATATGCACTTTAGGGCTAGAAAATAAAATACGAAATTAAGTAAATCTAATTTTTGTTCACAGATATGAAATGCAATTAAATTCTATAAGTTAACAGTGTGAGCTGTTATACACCTTGTCGTTGTCATAAGGCAAAAATATCAACCGAGTAAAGAGTTTGAAGAATGTTAGACCAACCAATTATGTTTGTATTTATGTATTTATATATACATATATATATACATTGTTGATTCAAAATGTTGCAAAGAGTGAACTCTATATTGTCTGAATCATATAAAACCATGAGCTGACCATCATACCTCGACGTCTCTACAATGATTGTATGCTTTGCTTCATTTTGCACATCTCCTATATGTGTGTGTGTGTGTGTGTGTGTGTGTGTGTGATGTAAAGCTACTACAGTACAGGTGTTAACTACATCTTTTAATTTCATGATTTCTCTTTTCACTCGGCATGTGAGCTAACATGAAAATGTACACGAAAACTCACGCTGATCAAATGTCGTGTAAACATACATTTATGCTTTTACAATGGAAAACATTGATGTAGGTCGGTGTTCTCCGTCAGCATACAGCCATCAGACAACGTTGACAGCAGACATTGTTTGTGATAATCTCTCCTTAATCTGAACCGCCCAAAGCTTTTTAATACTACAACCCCCCCCCCCCCCCCCCCGCACCATTTAATCTCCATTTGGAGCTTTACGTGTCGTTGCGTAAGAGAGATGTTGCCATCCAAAAGCAATTACTCTTTGTTTCGCTCTCTCACACACAGGCACAAAAAATTCAAAAGAAAGCTAAAGGACACACACACACACACACACACACACACACACACAGACAAAGACATCTGCATCCAGGGTTTCAACACTGTTATCCGATAAAGGAAGTGACATTTTAAAGATGTAACCTCACTGACTCACTCTGTCATCTGAGTCAGACTACAAACTTCTACTTATTACATATTAAACTCTTCACGGATGCGCACATCATTAAGTTGACAGAACGTCTTATTCCCCCTGTACACATGAACTACATAATCCAGGCTCTCCGTGTTCTTCAGATTAATAGCCAATCTGTTGCTGGCAAAGCAACTTCATTACATTTGGGTGGACAAGAACTAAAATGCCCAGAGGCATGAACTAGTTATTGATTGAAGTCCTGCAGGACGAGTTTAAAAACGAGTCGAAAACTTGTTGAAGTATCAGCAAATACCTGATTTAATGCTAAAATATTTCACAGTCGGGTTTTCTTATCACACAATGTGTGATTTACCGGACTAGCCTTCGACAGTAGGAACAAGTGCTGCTGATATTTCCCTGCAATAGACACTCATAAGCCGTGCCAACATGGATCGCTTTATCACCTTCCAGCGGTAGTTCTGATTTGAAGGGTGCGTCCGCGGCGCTCAGGCTGCTGGTGGAGTTCCCCAGGAGGTCAGGGAGGGAGGACGACGCAGACATCACGGAGGGTTTCCTTCTCCACTTTAACACTGATGGGAATTCATCAACCGCCGGGAACTCGTCTGGAACTGGGAACTCGTCCTGTGGCACAGAGGAAAGAGGTCGAAGGTCATTCAACTGCAACAGGAAGTCATCTAAACTAAAAGGAGTCTGTCAGCACACGTCTATTCCAACACCAAGAAAGCAATGCAATAAATAAGTTATAAGCATTCACGAGAACAACTGTTGAGCTCTCTTTGATTGGTGGTCATCCTTGCTATTTGGTAATAAAGCAATTGTAAATGGTAAGCAATGAATAACTGCAGTTATGAATGTTAATAAGTTAATGAACACATTCTGCGCTGGGTACAATCCAACACATCAGGCGGCTTTTACACAAACTTTCAGCCCAAATGTTGCGTAAATAAATGGTGTTACTGCTATCTATTCACTTTAAAAGGTTAAAGGTCTATCTCTTAAATCTACGACAAGAGATATTCAGCAACGTCAGCAAATATCCTTGACATTAGAATATTTCTGCTACTTTTACGATATAATACTTCTGATTACGAACTGTAACTACGAATCAGGCGTCTTAACCTGTTCTGTGTTGGAGAGCAGCAAAGCTCTGCGAAAGCTTCCACGGCCGACGATGCCGGCACCGTGAACAAACTTTCCTTTCAATACCTTCGGCTCACATTCCAGTGTGATCAAGGACGAGCATGTTAACAGAACTTAATTATAAATGAATACAAAAGCTGTTCTGTGGCGCAGTGGCCGATACACACACACACACACACACACACACACACACACACACACACACACACACACACACACACAAGGTGACTTCCCGGAGCTCTTTGATAGAATCTTGCCGACTCGAGGGATAATTCACTGCAAGACTGCAGCAGCAACAGAATGATCTATTGGTGCTGTGTGTGAGCGAATGTAAGCCGGCCTTCAGGTCAGGCGCAGTGGTAAGGGAGAGTTGTCGGAGGCCTTTGGACCAACAGGAAACACAACTAGGAATCATTTAAGTTGCTTTAATGCCCGGGGATTGAGAGGCGTTGACGTTTCACCCACTTGGATCTTTATCATTTCATGACGGCTTATGAAAGACTGACCAGCGATAAGATCGGCTCCTCCATGAACTGCTTCAAGCTCAGACTCTTCCCATTGACCTGAAGAGGGGGAAAGGAAATAACCTCATCAACTGGCACGCACACACCACACAATACATGCACGAAAATAACAGTATCCAAGTGCTCTGACCTGAAGGTGTGTGCAGATCCTGCGGAGGACGTCATACACACTGTCTCTTGACAGCAGAGATACAAAGACGTACTGAGGAAATAAAAAAGAGAAACTGTGTTGTAAAAATCCTGTTGATGTTCTGCTTAAAAATAAAGTAATCCCTTGAAAATAGTCTGAATTCATCCAAACACATAAAAATGATTATAGTGGCCAATTAGAGCTCATTTAAACAGAGTGATTATCTCAAATGTATATTGATACAGTCGGGAAAAAAGGTCTACAGAACAACATGGGTAAACTATTTACTAAAATGAGGTGAGATGAGACATGATATTAAACTTTGACGAGCACTGAGGGGGAAACTGAATCGAGAAATAGATTTTATATTTCACATCCCAGCCTGCCTTTGAACACGTGATAGCCGTGGTCACTTTATCTGAACTATCAGCTGCACGAAATCAAACTTGCTGCTGCTCACGTTGTAAGTATACAATCAGTGCATTAAGGCCTGTCAGACGATGTTTGAGGATTTGTGTTTGCAGCTGTACGAAGCATTTAATAATGCAGGAACACAGCGGGAAAGAGTCCATATTTTCTGGAAATAATTTGGGGCAAACAATACTTCAGGGATTCATAATCTGGGCCACAAAGAGGATATTTCTCTCATCACATTTTCGCTCCGGTCTATTCGTTCATGAGAAAATAAGAATGACAGGTCAGTGACAGCTTACCCAAATATCCCTCTGACCTGGATAGACGTGTCTGCTGTCTAAAATGCACTTCTGAATGTATCCATGAGCATTTGAAACACTGTGTTATTGCGTGTCCTGTTGTATCATTCCTGACGCAGTCGTGTTGGTGAACGAGCTGAAAAATTACCAACAAGCCCGGACTTTGTTGTTACAGACACGAGCTGTGAACTTTTTACCTCATAAACACAAGACCCGACCTCAGTCCTCTTCCGCAGTAAAGTCCCGTACTGTACAGAGCCGTGTGTGTGCACGTGGACCGTGTTCATGCAACGCATATTACACAATCACGCAGACAGATATGGCAAAGGATATTTGCCCTTGTACAGTGAGAGACGCACTACGCTACAAAGTCGTTAATCTGAGCTGCAGTGCAAAAACATCTGCCCAATTAATTAGCTGTTAATGAATGTTTTGTGTTATGAATAAATGATGAACCGGGTACAGTACACATGGTGTATGAGTGTATGGTGGAGTGTATGAATGTCTGCGGAGCACTTAGAAACATGAGCTATTTCTGAACTTTGTGACGACTGCCATATCTGTGAGTAGCTGGCTCTCCTGTGCGTGTGCTTTGGCACCGATGTGTGTGTGCGCTGCCACTCGAACTATTCGACCAATCTGTGATCTATTTCACTGTATTAAGCAAAACGCTCAGTGGGGAAAGCAAAAACTTGATTTCGCTTGATATGAACAGAAATCCAAGTTAAATATTTGTCCTTAAATTTAGCCCAGGAGCTAATTAGTTTAAACCGCGTCACACAGAGGGACAAGAGAGCGATTCTAATCTAATACTCTTGTTTTGTCAAATTCAGTGAATATCTCCTCATGGTCCCCTAGCTGTCTGTGTGTGGGCTGAAAAAACATCTGGGTACAGCGTCACAGAGCCACAAACATGGCTGGAAACGGTTTTGGATAAATCACTGGCTTAAATTACTCACTTGTGCACTCAATTAACTGATTGTATTTCCTAAATTTGGTCATTTGTGCCCTTAAATTACCAATCTTGCATTTAAATTTCTTCATGAGCTGGCTTTCCTCTCTTGTGGAGTGCGATCTAGAAATTGATGTGTTTGTTGTTTTTACTGTCATGTCCACTGCTAAGATGCTCTTGCTGGCTGTCATTGTTGATGGGGTGTTGGGGCACAAAGAGAAAGTGAAAAGTACGCTTGACGACAGGTTGATTCTGATGTGTGAAAGTTAAGAAGCCCCTCTGAACGTTGCCGTAATGGTGGAAAAAAACCCTCGACTCTCCCGCACTACATTGCTGGGACTCCGCTCTGCTTCTATCTGTAGCGTGTTTTTTCCACCACACCTTCTCCTGGAAAAGCCAGCCATGCCGCGCTAATCAGCACAAGTATTTTCATTGACAGCGACTGGGATGGAAGCGTTCACCTTCTGGCCGGTGTCTGTGGTGATGGCCAAGCCATTGGGCACAAGGCCCGCTGTTTTGTGCTTCTTCACCAGCCTCGCAGAAACGACAGGGATAGCCACCTAAAGAAGACGGATCATGACGTTTATCAGGAGTGACTCGGATTTGAGGAGGCAAACTTAAAAGCAAAATTATGAGAAAATTATAGGTACGATGTAAAAAAAAAAAAGAAAAAACACCACGAGTGTGATTTGGGAAAGCAGACACTGAATTACACTTAGGAAAAGCCCCTGGAGAAAATGCGCAGTGGACATGAAACGTGTCTTATTTCAGTCAGAATGTGAGGAACGCGGTCTGAATAAGTCGCTTATTGTCACTCAGATGTCGGGAGAGGTTTGGTTTCAAGGAAAGGAAGGAAAGAGAACAGTGCACAACGTCAGAGAGAAAATCGGACAGCTGGTTAAGGTTAAAGGTTGATTCAGTAAGTCTACCTGTTCTTATACATTGTTCCACAGTGCAGAGAGAGAGAGAGAGAGAGAGAGAGAGAGAGAGAGAGAGAGACACTGAAAGTCAGGCCATAATCCTGAATAATTTGTCAACTTGTATCGTCAGCCTGTCAGTTTGTGACTGGGAGACGCTGGATTTCATTTTTATTATTATTTAATTTTTTATTATTTTATTTTATTCTGTGTATGTCATTTATTGACCCTAGGGTCACATTGTGTTTTTTTTATGCTTTTAAATTTCTGCTGTTTGTGCACTTTGTGATGTCATGTCTGTGAAAAGCGCTCTATAAATAAATTTCATTTCATTTCATTTGCTGTCTGTCAGTCAGTTTGACTTCATCAAGCTGTCCGTCAGTCTGTCGTACCTTGATGTCCTTGCCGAATAGGTTGGCATAGAAACACAGCCAGTTTCTGGAAATGTAGAGCCGGCCTTGTAGAAGAATATCTCTGAGAAGAGCACAGGAGTACACTGAGAACAGAGGAGAAGGAATTTGTATTAAATCCAACTCGTTCTGCAATTGTCAAGCTGATGAAGAAATACACAACGTCTCTGAACCCTGCGACTGTCTCACCAGCAGTTTGATTTAAAAAAAACAATCTCTGAAGTTTCATATCATTGGTTACATTTTGATAATTAGCATTGAGGTTTATGGTAAAGCAGGTTGAACTAACAGAACAGTTGGTCCTGGAAGTGTGTCTGACGTCAAACAAACAGCAGAAACACTGAAGCAAGACAGATTAAAGCTGGACGCAGTGCCAAGGAAAGAAAGAATAAAATCAAATATTGATTTTACAGAGCAATTGTTACCAGTGTTTGTTCTTTAAGGCAATTACAAATGCTGCTGTTGAAGATGTTACTATTTTCTACAGATACTGAAAATAATTTAACGCACAACGTAGCATGTCTTCACCACCATTTGACGATGGTATGGGTGAAAAGCGTAATCAAACAGACTTTACACCACCACAGGACACTTAAAGCAGACATGACAGCTTCATTTGCCTTCATGTTACGAAAAATATCGTCTTTTATGTCGCTTCCATCATCTCAACATTGGCTCACATTTGTGCTGCAACTAATGATTCGTGATTGATTATATTTCGGACTAAAAAGTTATAATAAGCCTATTTATTTCGCCTTCACATCATCTACAGCCAAAGATGACGTCATAACATTTTTAACAGCCCAAAACCCAACGATATATTGAACACATAACACAGATATAAAACAGAAAAGCAGCAACAAGTTCAGCGTTTTTTATGGTTATAGCTCGATAAATTACGAGATGATCAATCAATTATAAAAAGTGGTGGCTCGATTGACGAATTGTGATTGATGAATTAAATAATCATGTCAGCTCGATAGTCAACATCTGTTATTTGATAAAAGGCTAATATCGGTCTCATGTTGTTATTGTGCATTAGTAGCTTGCAAGAAAAGCTAAATAGAGTACAAATACAAGTACAAATGCATAACAGGAAAATCATAGTGAAGCTGAAGCAGAACAAGAACACTCGAATATGAACAAGTTGATTCATAAAACAAGCTGTTGCAGTACGGAAAAAGACTCCTCGCGGTGAAGAGGCCATTACCTTTCATGAGGATCTCATCCTTGGGCACAGACTGGAACAGTTTGTGGTACTGCGAGTTGTACTTGCTGACGGTCTGTGCAGAGGGACAGGGCAGAGACATGAGCAGCTCCTTGGCGGACCGGCCTGCCTGCACAGCACCACCGGCCACTCCACCACCACCACCACCACCACCACCACCACCACCACCGGTCACTTTGGCTCCGCTCGCCGCAGACACCACTCTCTCCCTCAAAGGACGCGAGCTCTGCACCAGGCTCAGCACGTTGGCGCCGTACACACACACACACTCGCGCACATCCAAGGCCTGGAGCAAGTCGCTGCAAGACACACACTGTGCCCCTGTCGCCGGTCAGTGCGGGGCCCCCGAGAATGGAGGACTGTCTACCTCTAATCTACATGAAACCTACAAAAACACACACCGGGCTCTAATGTGTTCACCTACAGACACACACACACACACACACACACACACACACTACTACAGAGTTACAGCAGCAACGCCTCAGAGCTCTTTCTCCAAAACTGAAAGGCTCTCTGTCTCAAATACAGCTCCAGTGACTCCACACTTTAAAGCACCCAGCTGACACCCTCCCTCTCCTTCTGCCTCCTTCCTTCACACACACACACACACTTTGCCCTTCATCATTCTGAGCTGAAAAAAACAACACACACACACACAGGTACTCCTCACTACTCTCTTAGCTGAAGCCCCTTCTTTCTCCGTTCCTTCCTTCTATGTGTCAGCTTGTCTGCAGTGGCAGTCTGTGACACCTAAAAGTCCACACTTCACAGAGAAAATCATGCTTTTTTTCCTTCCATCTGAACACACAAGAGGTCTCATTAATTCCCCGCTCTCCTCCCTCGCAGCTCCAGCTCCCCTCCAGCTCCTGCCACCTATTTTCCCGTCCTGTATATCTCGTCTATTTTTCCTTCGGCTCGTATCAGCTCAGTTTATCTCAGTTGTCTGCTGCTCCTGTTTTTCGTCTTTCTATTAATAGCTCACACTAGGGCAGCTCCTGTCCTCGGGAACATGCCGCTGACAGGCAAATTACAGTGACGCAGAGGGCTCGGAGGTAATGTAAACTGTTCATGTGTAATAATTTGCTGACTGAATTCATAGGTCAAATAGTGTTAGATGATTAGTCTGTGAGCTGGTTGTATTATTTCCACTTGATGATGATGCTGTTTGTCCGGGGGGCACTGGCCTGAATGGCAGCAGGTCGACGTGACAGTAATTTAGGATTATATACTGCTGAGCCCGTCAATAAGCACATGAGCATTTGTTTGCCGTTTAGTTTTAGATGTTGAGTCTAAAATCGTTTAATAAGAAATAAGAAATCTCACAATAGTCGGGGAGTATCAGGAAAAATGTGGTCATTTCTCACAAATGTATAACAGCGTCATGTTGTTAGTATGTCATCATGTATGATTCAGAAAAGATAAATAAATACATATATCATGCATCAGATTGCAATTAGATTGCGTCATATTAGTTGAGGCCTTTTTTTATCCAATTTTCATGACACAGGTCTGACAAACATGTTTCAACACGGCGGTATAAAAGTGAGAGAAATGCCTTTAAGTCCAGGAATTACCAAATGAATCAGAATGCCGCTTTCAGTACAGATTAAACATTGAGGTGAAAGTTAACACAACTGGTTGGACTTGCTCCAATCACAGACTTAGTAACGATTAGGATCAAGAGACAGACCAGACTCACCGAGCCCCGGTAACATTTCTTCACATCTTCATAGGACAGGTCTTCAATCAACTGAAACCTGTAACACAAGGAAAATACACTTAGAACGAAAATAATACTTCTTCATATACATGTTTACATTCCATGAACAATAACTCTCCTACATTCTAAATATACTAAACGTCAACAATTCTTCTCTCTCAATGTACTCTATATATAGATATATATTTATATATTGCACATTGATGCCTTCATCTGACCTGAAGACAGCATGCCAAGTGCTTTATAGGTTGTGTGGGTGTGACAGTATGTGTTTATTTGTGTGTGTGTGTGTGTGTGTGTGTGTGTGTGTGTGTGTACATTGCGTGAAAATCCCAGCTGGGTCAAAGTTTCCACATGACGAGTTAATCATCAGTGAGTGCAGTGAGACGGAGGCTGTCACGAAACAACATCATCAAAGACAAATATTGAGTAGTTTAAACACAAATAGTGACCATGCCAGGAGCTTATCCATGTTGCTCTTTTTATAGTCAGAATGCATGAACACACACACACACACACACACACACACACACACACACACACACACACACACACACACACACACACACACACACACACACACACACACACACACCATTATATTACTCATGCAGACAGAAGCACCCAGCAGATAAAATATAGTATCATCAGCCCTCTAAGGAAAATGAGATTGTAATGAACTGCTGTCCCAGTTAAGGCGCTTTAAAAGAGAGGACATGTATGTGCAACAATACATTCTGGAATGCCAGATGTTTTTGAGGGATTATTTTCTGACTTCCCTTTCTTCCTGTGTCTTTCTGTGAGTGCTGGGTGATCGACAGCGAGCAGAGCACGACGCAGCGCTGATATGGAAACACTCCTGCTCGAGGAGTTACTGATAAAGCGGAAGCTCTGGCCAGAACCAAATTGCAGCTTCACGTGTCCTGTGATGGATTATCTCACTCTGTGGAAGCCATTTTCACACGGTGCAACAGAGAAAGGCATCAAATGAAGGGAGGAAAGTGGGCCTTTATATCTTCAACCCTCCAGAGTCCAACGGGAATAGTGTGACGAACGAAGGACGACATTTGCATGACACATTGGTTGGTCCTCGTACTCAAAGCCTCTTGACTTGTTCTGTTCGTATTGTACCCATAATCACAGGTGGACTGTAGCTCAGTAATATTACTTTCTTGGTACTGCACTTAAAACACAATTTTGAGGTAACATTGGACTTTTTACTCCACTACATTTATCAGTAATAATTACCTTTTCACATTAAGATTTATTCATAAAACACAATACTATCAGTTTACAAACGATGCAGTTCATAAAGCTGTTCAAGTCAGCTCTACCCTGACATTAAAGTCCTGCTTACATACATGTGAGTGGATATGATAACACTAAATAACAATGAAGAAAGGTGCCTTTGTGCATAATGCATACTTTCACCTTTTAATTTACTTCCAGTGCATTTAGTTGCCACTTGCCATTACTAATGCACCTTTACTCAAGTATTCTAAGAGTATTAATGCAGGACCTGCACTTCGTATTTCTTTCATTGTGGTATTGCTCCTTTTATTGTGCAAAGTATAAAATGAGTTACTTCTTCCACCACTGCTTATAATGCTAAATAGCTGCACTCAATACAATAGCAATGCTGTTTCTTAATCTCCATGTCTTCTGAAGATTTGTTTGCAAGATTCTCCTTCATAAAAAGGAATATTTCATGAAAATGTATTTCTCTACGCAGCTGCCCTGTGATTCAGGGACTTTATAACATCTTACTGGACCAACTCCACATTTGCATTCTCCTTGAACAGAGTCCTTCACTGTGTCGTACGGCAAGGAGCCATGATGTTAAAAAGCCCATCGCTGTTGCCTGAACAGGACTGTCCGTGTTCCGGCTCTGATGAGGGACTTTCCTCTGGGTAAGAAGATAGCGTGAGCTCTATCCCTGAACAAACCGAACCGCCGGACCTCTGACTGAAGGACGGCCCTGCTCTGTATCTGTGTCTGCGGAGGAATTAAAGTTTCTCACGTTGTACTGTATGGAAGAATTATTATTATTAAGTTATTATTAAATAATATCACCAGATTTGTTTTAGGTGTTATTTTGTTGTGTCTTTTTGCATTAACGGACGCATCATTATCATATCATTCCAATCATACGACTTCATTGTGTAGTATTTACGCTGAGAGGGCAACAGTTCCTGACTGAAAGAGAGGGAGAGAGCTTCTTATACACAGTCTGTGGGAGAGAGCGAGACTTTAAAAAAGTGGTGAGATGAGGGTGAGAGCAGTAGTTGGGAGAAATGGTGTGGGCATACATATCAAGGACAGAAATATGTTCGCAAAAGAATGCAAAAAACACCAACAACACACAAACAGTAAAGCGATAAGCACCGTGTGGAGTGGAGAGACGAGGCAATGAACGCTTGCATTGTCTTCTGCTGCCACAAAACATATTTCCAATCTAATTTAAGGACTTAATGTTCACACAGTTGTGTTTATCAAATAAAAAATAAAGGCATAATATGACACAAGCAAACATTAGACACAACAAACAAATGAAGTCTACAACTACATACAGCTTTAAACTGCAGGCTCTTCATCAGCTACATGATGAAAAGCCCCTCAGAACTAAATAGGCTACTTGGCTCTGTATGTATATGTAGGCCATTCATCTTTATGTCTCTATTGATACTCTATCATCTTCTCCTTCATTTAGAGCATCAGAGAGGGAACGTGATGCTTTGGCAACATTGTTTTATTTCGTTTTTACTTTCATGGCAATAAAGCGACTGTGAATGGACTTGAAGTGAACTGAATGATCCACAACTCAGCCTGGAAAAAGACCCAAGTAGGGTTAAAGTGGCAGAGAGTGTGTGCGTGTGTGTGTGTGTGTGTGTGTGTGTGTGTGTGTGTGTGTGTGTGTGTGTGTGTGTGTGTGCTTGTGTAAGAGCAGGATGAGGTTGTTTACAGCAGAGCAGTACAGCTGTGACAGCCTTGCACTGCTCTCCAGCCGGATGCCTTACAGACACTTAATGTGACGCATCAGTCACTTTACATCACTTAATTATTAACTTCAAAACAGCAGAAAGAAAATCCACCATGCACCCATCCAAGAGCTCCAACAAGGCGAAGTAGTCTCTTTCCTGCTGGAAGTGAAGATATTCTTTATGCTACTTCAACTGGTTCACATTTGTTTCCTGTTGTTCATCCACCAGAACATAAGGTAAATATACATATCCTGTACATTGAATGAATAAAAATAGTGTCCAGAATACATTTGAAATGTATAAATTTAAAAGGCGGACCTCAAAGCAGTTCAAATTAATTTAGAAAACAGAATATCTAATATGTAATCCATAAACAAACTAAGCTACGTTCTTTTCAACATTTAATTATTTGAAGCAGCTTGTCCTAGATGTGCAAATTCATGGTTTTCCTCATCAAATGTACCCTCACCCTCGAGAGGACATCCCATTATCTTGTAACCATGTTATGAACAATAGTGCATGTGTGCTGCTCCTCCTGCCTGCTAGTTGCTGCCTATAAATAGGCTCCACAGTGGCTCTGCACACCCAGGTGGAGCGAAGAGAGTGATTATTAAAAACACAGGCAGCTCTGTGGGGACTAACCGGCTCTCCAGTCCTCGCTCTCCATCTGTCTCGAGCTCTTACACAAGATCCAGGTCTTAATCAATACTGCTGGTACACCTAGATGCTGGGTGAGTGTCAGAAGAAACCCGCTCCAGGCAATTCCCATCACGGGCGATATGTAGGAGAGCTGTGAACTGTGTGTCGAGGTAGAGCGTCCTCTTTTTGTTTTTACAAAGGGTATAAGGTCAGGCTGGGATGACATGTGTGCGGAAATGATGGACAGTTCAAGATAAACGCTTCGCCAGAATGTCACAAAAATGATGATTCAGAGGTTTTGAAATCAATTCCCAGCCCCAGCAGGAACCGTCACGTTTTCCAGCTGAAGTAAAAACATAGAAATCAGGATCTTGTAAGGTTTCCACACAGCAGCAGCAAAATAAGTTCGTATTTTCCAGCTACCTGGAGACTCAGTGGACAGTGAATCACGTTGTGTCCACAGAGTGAACCTTCCTGAGTTCAGCACATAAGATATCACAAAGTGGAACAACCCAAAAATGTACGATCATTTCAAAAGCTGTGGTTTGGAAATGAAACTAAACCTGTGTGTCACTGTGAGCTGAAGCTAAATGTTGCTTCTGTGTGTGTGTGTGTGTGTGTGTATACGCGCATGCGCCTTTGCCGGTGTATCTCAGTGCCCTTGGCAGTGAGGCCGAGTAGTGAAACTAATTACAAGCTCAAAGAATCCCAAATTGAATTCTAAATTAGAAAGCGAACACCTCCCATCGGTGGATGGTGTAGAAGTGGACTCCCAGTCAATCATTTTGCTGGAGGAGACGGATTTGGCACTGAGAGAAGTGAGTCTCACTTTGGGAAAAGATCGGCGCGATGAGAGAAGAAGAGGAACTTTCAAAATGTCTCCCGAGTTTAAAATCAAAGGATCGGATTCATAGATCAGAGTTCTCATTTGAAACAAGATTTTTATTATTATTATTATGACGATGTGAAAATTAGGAACATCTTCACCACGTCAGCTGATATTTTGTTCGTACAGCAAACCAACACACACTGAGTGAGCACCTGTAGCTTAATCTCTGAGGAAATCATGTGTTTATAATCAGCTTCATATCTGGAGAAAGCACAACATGTTTATCTTGGTATCTTATCAAAGCATTATCTTGAGTGTTTTGTGGTCAAATATTAGGACACGGTGTAACTGAAAGCTCAGTCGTGACTTCCACATGTCTGGTCATTTTCTTATTGGCGATATGTGAAGAATAAATCAACCCAAACATTGTCAGGGGAGAAATTGTGGAAGATTCTGGTGCACACTTTTGGTTATGTTGCATGAGCTGTTAGAGGAACTTGATGGATATTTTAAAGCTTTTCTTTAAACTGTAAAAAGCATAGTTTTGATTCTTTAAATAGTTTAGGAGATGGAACAAGAAAAGGAGATCTTTTCTGAGATGTTGCGTACTTTTATTGTATTTTTTTTAATCACAGAAACTTGCTGTAAAATGCTTAAATGTGCAATCATTTAGATTCTTTTGACGATTGGAAAGACATGTTTAAGACAATTATCCTGCAAACATCACACATTATAATTAATAGCACTGCTTTACAAATACTCAGAGTGCTTGAATTCAGAGAAAATAGTTTCAAATACAATACTTTATTGTTATTCTGTGTGACCCACATCATGTTCATGTTAGTTTGTATGAACATTGAATCAAATGATTCTGTGGAGTGTGAAAGTGGTGGCTTGTAGTGGCAAACCAACAGGGAATGATCTCTAAACTCTTACACTTTTTAGCCTCTTTTAGCTCATTGTTTTGGTTTTAAAGCAGATTTAATTGAAGCTCGACTGTTATTAACATCCACAGGAGGCTGTAAACGCACCAAGCGACACGCTCCTGAACACAGTGGAGCATCAGACAGTTCAAGAGCCAGATGCTACGTGCTACATGCAAGTTGGTGGTGACCAAAACGGAGCTAAAAATGAAAGTTTCAAAACTAATATTTATGTTGCTTTGTGTGTCCTGGATGTTGTTGTTTTTTATTTTGCCATAACAGCTTCATGAACCTGTGACATGTGGTGGTTGTGTGTGTTCGTCAGCTTGTTTTGATCTATTCATGCAACGTTAAATTCTTTACGTAAACAAATATTTACAACCTGAAATATTTGCACGCAGGAACAGAGGAGTGTTGCGGTGAGTTACGCGCTGGGAGGGGATAGAAATAAAGATACACACATGGATTATTGAGTGATGCAAGTTAAAGACTGACAGGTGCATTAAGTCCCTCCCATTCTCTGAATCGACCAACATGCTTCAGCGCTAAAGCTCTTCCCAGAACAGATTCCCCAGGATTACACTGCTCCTGCCTCGGATCCTTCTTATACAACACACCCTTTCGGTCTGCAGACACACACACACACACACACATTGTGCATATGAATACTTTGTTTGTTGTCTCTTTGTGTGCACGTTTTACCATTGTTTGACATCAAATACAGCTGAAATAAAAGCACAAAATAAGGGCTGTGAAAATAGATCTCCTGTGGCTGTAACCCATGACCATGCGCAGGATACAGATGGTGTGTGGGGTAAAAAAAAGACAGCAAGTGTTGCAGAGAGAGTGTGTGTGTGTGTGTGTGTGTGTGTGTGTGTGTGTGTGTGTGTGTGTGTGTGTGTGTGTGTGTGTGTGTGTGTGTGTGTGTGTGTGTGTGTGTGTGTGTGTGTGCGTGTGTGTGTGAGAGCTTTGCCTGAAGTGGCCGTGTGTGTCGTCGTCCTTGCAGTGGTCCAGGTCCTGTGCTGAGAGCAGGCCTGTTTCTTCGCTCTGCTCCGGCTGCTCAGTCATGCTCCTGGCCCTAAAAACACAAACACACAGCGCTAGGTTAACAGCAGGCACCCCTCCGCTGGGCCGGCGTGTACTGTGCACTTCTAAAACACAAAGAAATGATGTTTGTTTTCGTCGTTTGGTTTCAAAGAGAGCTCTTACCCCCCAACATAAGGTTTATGGGGCAACCAAGTGGACTGGATGTCAAAGTGTGATGCTGCTGGTTTACGCGGCATTAATAACCTCCACTCGGCAAAACAAAGCTGTGCTCTTGTGATCGTGTAAACGGGGTCAGCGTCTCCTCTCACAGACGTCTACAAACATAGAGAGGACCTCAGAGGCTGTGCAGGTGGCTGACCTGATGTGCTGCTGCGAGCCGACTCAAATATATTTTTACAAAGAAACTTTTCAGCACCAGATGTCTCTTTAAATGAGCGATTACACCAACGAACAAGGAGAAACCAAGGAAATGACCATAAATCGTATTGATGTGAGATGTTTGGTGGTGATTGACAGTAAGTGTGATACTCCCACTAACATTAAAACAATTCAACTGAAACTCTGAGGGAACTAATCACAGCTTCATCTTTACTTTGATGGATTATGTGGCTCAGGTGGTGTTCAGGGCTTGTTTAAGCTGATTTGCAAACTTCTACATCTACAATGAGACCACTAAAGCAACGCTCACTGGACCAGATAACCGCCGCTGTCTGATCCCAACAGTCCCATCGGACCGCCCGTCCTGTTTCAAATGTGTTTTTATGTTGCCACAATATGACTTTCATGCAATTGAATCGACAAAGTCGAAGTATCTCTGCATTGCTCTTACTCATTTCAGCAATCGTTATATCCCTTCAGCTCATTATTTTGACTGTTTATCAGTGACTTTAAGCTAATTACTTACTTACTAATCATTGCTGTTAGCTAACGAAAGTAATCCATTACTTTTATCCAACTATCTCCATAGTTTATTCATTATTTTTAGCGAACTTTAACAATGTTATGTTTAACGAATGTTTGCTCACTACTTCCACGATTAGTCCATTTCTTTTATCTGTTCATCCATTACTTTTAAGCTACATAGCTGGTAGCTTAGTGATTGTAAATATACCAAGATCAGCCATGTGTAATCCTATTTGGCTATTTATTTTCTCCCTGAACACAAATACACAGTTTTTATTTTAATAGGGGAAGATAAACGCTGGTTTTAGCCTTTAAATGCGTTGCAGTGTTGTCATAAAATACTTGCCACCTTTCCCCAATCTACATTTCTTCCTCTCATCTGCACATCAACAGCCACCTGCCCTGAGCCATCTTTTCCTCTGGGAGAGCGGGAGTCGTTCCCACCTGCCCTGGTACAATTATAGGTGTTGATGCTAATAGGCTCCTGCGTGCAGTTTCCAGTGTATTATCTCTAATTGGCCAGAAGCTTCACGTCAGCCACTGACCTGTTCAAACAACAAGGGCCTCCGACAGGTTTTACATCCGACTGGTCATGTGTGATCACAGAGGGTTGAATGGGAGGTGAGGGGCCCGTTGTTAGAGAAGGAAAAGGACTGTGGGGTCCTTTCACCTGAAGCCTGAGGTTAAGGGATTGAGGAGAGGTATCTGATCCCAGATGTGAGCCTCGGGGCAAAACAGAGCCTTGTTGTGCTGAGAAACTATGGTCAAAGGAGCTGCTTGTAGTTGCATTCATCTTTTCTCTGCAAGGAGTATTTTAAATCAGGTTCCCAGGATCAGTAGCTGAGGGCACGGAGAATATTCAAGCAGAGATTTCTCTAAGAAACCAATTTCCACAAAATCATTTCGATGCATTCTTACAACTGACGAATTCTGTTGAAATGATATTCCTGAGTTTAAATCAGAATTGTTTTGTGCAATTTAATTGAGTTCTGCCATGACACCTTTAATAACGTTTTCAACGACCATCGCGTATTTAAAAAAATACACTGTATATTTGATTTGCAGTTTTATTCATGAATAAAAAAGCTGTTTTGAGCTTAAATTCCTGCCCTCCAGACAGCTCATGGTACATTTATATGAGAATAAACAAGCTGGACAACTTTATGATCGTTTACCTGAACGCTGGGAATTGTTTTGACTCCAAACTGTGTCCGCCGTGTTTGACGGCGCAGGAAACAGACTTTGGATGGCTCTTTGGTGACCTCATTCACAAAATTGTTTGCTTAGTCTAAAAACCTCCTGAAACACACAACGGTGGTCACACAGTTCTTGACACAAGCAGCCCCGGGATAAACATTCACTGTGAGGGGGAACACTTTGTTTTAGCCATGAAGATGTTTCAGTCTTAGTTTTAGTCTGTGCAGGTTTCTGGGAAGTGGAATTAAACAAATGATCAAAAAGACACGGTAAATGCGTCCGTCACACCGGGCCTTAGGACTGTTTAGATTCTAAACAGTCCTAAGGCCCGGTGGACTCAGGTTTCACATTTGCCTTACACCAAAACTGCATTTTACCAGAGACAATACACACATGTGTATATGACACACCATGGTAGCACCGTCACCATTTTCTAAAGCAAACAAGTAATCCGAGAGGGAGCTACATGTTGAACTACAAACTGCAGTCATGGCCTTTTTTTTTTTTGAAACACGAGCGTTAACTGAAAGGCCTCCACCTCTCCTCCTCTGTGTCCTTCTTCTTGTCTTTTTGTTGCGTCACAAGACATCCTCCAATCCAATAAACCGTAATCTTGTTACAGTTTCTAGCCACTGCTTAGGACTCACTGCACTCTCTCTGCATCCGGTCGCTCATTTACCTGTTGCCCTGAGCATCCAAGTTGTCGTCTGCAACATTTGCAAAGTACCATGGCACAAAAATGAGTTGAAAAACACTCATCAATGTGGGAGTTCATTTTTTTTATGATGTACCGGAGTGTAACGTCTGTACACCTTAAGGCGACAGACATCGGAGCCACCTGACTTTGAAACAATCTTCCAGAGGAGATTAAGGATGGCTAAATCTACCTCGGCTCTTCTTAAGACACACTTTTATAGCCTCGCCCTCCTGTGATATTTCTAATGTACCTTCCCACACCATTTGTTTAATTCTTTAAAGTGTAATCGTCATGTCTTCACTGTGTTTCATGGCGGTACGCTTGAATACTTTTATGATTCTGTTGTTGTTTCCACCCTTTAAAGCACCTTGTAAACACTGTGTTGAAAAGATGCTATAAATAAAGTTTATTGTTTTAATGCACTTAAGAGTCCTCAACAATACAGCAGGCACACGACTTTGGAAGCAATGTGGTCTGCTTTGTTTACAGTGGGTGTGTCGTCACAAAGGTTGAATTGTCTGAAAAACGAGTTTGCCTTATTACAGAGAAAAATAAAGTTGCCTGCATGGGAGCTTTCTCTCATGTGTGTGGGTTAAGACATACATGAGTGTGTTAATGAAAAATAAACGAACCAAAAATAAATACAAAAAAGGGAAAACATGACAATGCCACTTTTTAAAAACTTTTTGCCAGAGCTTTGTCGCATCATTTGTCATCGTTATGATTTTCTTCTTCCCCTGCAGTGCCAGTTTTCTTATTGTTGTAACTTAATTTGGTCTTCTGGTATTTCACAGACACAGACAGAGGCACAGCCTTTGGACTCCGCGCTGCTTGAGACCTCCTGAAATAACCTCCCCATTGTGCAAGCACCTCAAAACAACCTTTGATGACAGAAGTGTGTTTTTAAGACGGCACAAGGCTCCAGCGGTTCTGTTTTTACTGAAGACTATATGGCGCACAATAATTAATCTTTAGGAAGACATTCAAAAAGGGATTTCATGGAGGAGCAGTTTTGGAGAAACACAAGCGTTTGTGTCGTCTCATTAAGGGAAGTAATCTGTCCAATGTTTAAATATAATAACACTTATATTGGGAAGTAGCAGGGACCCATAACACTTGCAGTTTCAGTAATATTGCAGACTGATGAAGCAATGGGCCGAGGAGGCTTCTGTCTTATCAAAAAGAAATACTGGACATTGTATTTAAAAACTATTGTCAAGCTTGTCAGGAGAAGACAAGTTAAGATCCGGAAAATGAACAATGAAAATGAAAAATAAAAGCAAATTATTAACTTTTTGCAATAAATAGTCTAAATACGTGGCAATACATCATATATAATTATGAATCTTTATTCACATATAATTAAATGAATCATGGGAGAAATGTAACTGTTAGGTATTATTAAATGGATTACCAGCAAATAATGTCCAGCACTCGCTGTGTTTATGACTAACAACAATTGGTTTGAATACATTAAAATAAATCACTACACATTAGTTAAAACGTTATTTTCATGCCTATTCTGAGATCCCCTTGCGAGTTGGTCACCGGTGCTTTTATTTTGAAATCTTCCCCCAGCAGCCCGCGCTCTTCTTCCGCTCGCGAGCTTCAACCATCCACCCTAACGGCTCCTACCTGTAGCTTCACGAGTCACCTCTAGTTTTCTTCCGCCGTGTCGTCGCCTCGTATCTCCACGAAACTCGTCCGCTCTGTGCTTCATTTCATGTTCTTTTATCCACGAGAAGCGGACAAATAAAGTCCAGTTTTAAGCACAAACACTCCGCTGGGAGCTGTGAAGGAGAGCGCGGTGTTGACGGAGCAGTGACCTCCTCAGAAGTGCGTCCTCGTGTGAGGAGGGCTGAGTTTACCGACAGCCCGGTGAGGGCTGTTTACACACTGCCGGGGATTACACGCGGGCTATTTTCTCACTGACTGCTTCTGTGGGTTTGATGTTTTAAAAATGAGTCATGGAGCTTTTTATTAAAAGTGGTGGAGCGCAAAGTAAAAGTAGAAATACCATAGCATACAAATACTCCCATTACAAGTAAAAGCTCTACCTATTATGATGCAGAGTGGCTCCTTTCAAAGTGTATTCTTACTGTGGAATACTATATTTAGATCACTGATGAATACATTGTAAGAGCATAGTGTCTTAACATACTACTCTAGTATATTATCTTATTATTATCTGAGCATAGTATATATTTCTCCAAAGTGTCAAACAAATATAGTGGAGTAAAAAGTACATTTCCCTCTGAAATGCAGTGGAATAAAAGTATAAAGTAGCACAAAATGAAAATTGTACTTCAGTACAGTACAAGTACTTGCATTCCACCTCTAAGTATTACAATATAAATACACTGAAAGTATCAAAAGGTACTCATGATGCAGAGTAGCCCATCTCAGAATGATTTAAATCATATCATTGGATTATAATTGTTGATGTATTAATGTGTAACGATGGGATTAATTTCATTGCTTTCATTGTTTCCGTTTTTTACCATGTAAAGTGCCTTTGAGTACGCGCTATACACATAAAATGTATTATATTGTTATTACCTGTAGATTATATCAGATCCGAATCAGAAATACTTTATTGATCCCCAGAGCAATTGGTTTACTTGACGGTTGCTTCCCTTTGAAGGCTTTGAATGCGCAGAGCAAACTGCAACTGGCTGCGTGCACGTTCTGCACACGTGCACTATTTTGTGCATTTTACAGTTTAATGTGGCAATCTTGAACATTTGAATTGAGATCAATTGTTGGGACACAGTCTATCGCTGATGGCGGTACCACCATGTTGATTGAGTCTGTGGCCCACTGATGAAAGTATTGTAATGTTTATATACTTGCAGAATTACTAATTGGGTACCTGTGGTGACATTCTCCATTCTATACACACAAAAAGGTTGCTCTCCCTCCATGTGTCGTAAATGGTAAATAGTCTTGTCCTTGGATAGAGCTTTTCTAGTCTTCCGACCGCTCTAAGCGCTTTAACACTACATGTCATCATTCACCCATTTATCCACTGATGGCAGGTGCTGCCATGCAAGGTGCCACCTGCCCATCAGGACTCTAACGAACTGTTCATGATTCAGGAAGTGGTTCGCGGGTTTGGCGTGCGATTCGAAATATAAGCGGCAGCGAAATATATATATATATATATAAAATACAAAAATCTATACTTTTTATATATTTGCATCTGTACATAGTAGTCAAATGTTGATGACCTTGTTCATCTTTGATGTCCTTGTTACTGGCCAATAAAGCTGACTCTCATTCTGATTCTTTGTGTTGTTTCTTGTTTGTTAACTTGTTTGTTAAAACATGATTAATGAGGGTGCAGTCAGCATGCACAAAGTACTGAATATACGAATGAAGAATTATTGGTGAAGGTACAACTGCAATATAAAGACAATGAGTGAATACACAAAACTACAGATACCATTCGCCGAACATAGTAGAAGAAAAGAAGGCCAAAAACAAAAGCCAAGGATCCTACATTATGCTGACAAAATAATCTGGAAACAGCATTCATCTCTTTTTGTTGTTTTCTCCAGATATTGAATGAGAGTAAGCCCGATGGCATCAAATAAGCTCACAGTTCTTTGTGGTTTTTAAACAGACTTCCAATAATGAGCGAACCCAAACTGCAGGTGTAAATAAACTACCAAAATATGTTTAATATGCAGAAGAGAAGAAGTCTGAATATCCTAAACTGCTGACAAAGAGGTTATGTCGCCCACAGATGCAGCTGGCTGGCATGTTCGCCCCAAACGACCCACTTTCTGATGACTTCACTTCAGAGTAACATTACAACCATTTAGCAGACTTCAGACTTAAATAGCTCCTTGTGCATTTCTGTCTTCATTGTGCACATTTGAATTCATATATTTAAATCTTATTTTGTACAGATAGTCGGTTTTCTAAATGTATACCCTGAATGTAAAACGACAAATCACAAGGGACGCCTTCCCGATGTTCGCGTTTCTGTGCATCCCTCTCATTCTCCACATCTCCTCTGTGATTGGTCGAGATGGAAAGAGGACCACTGACTGAATAACTTGCTTGTACCCGGATTCCCCCCTCGTCACTGCAACTCAAGACAAAGCATGCCAAACACTCAGCGCACTTCCTGTGTGGTGCTGACTGACCTGGCTCTGCCGGCTGCTATCCTCTGACTGCAGTTACCATGAGGGAGGCGGTAGTGGGGGAGCTGGTAGTATCTGTCCTGGCCTGGGGCCTCGTCGGCAGGCAGGGCCTTAGGGCTGGCTGCGTAGATAGTGCATCCCATGAACACCTCCTGGACGTCTCCCTCAGCGTCCTACAGCGAGCAGAGAAGAGCCGTCCTCAAGGTATCCTTCCTCCGAGCGGCCTGTCCTGATGCCAGCCAGCTGCTCTGTGCAGAAAGCCATTTGCTCAGCACTTTGCTATCTTAACCCCTCCTTCCCTCTCAATCTCTCCTCCAGCCAACCTCTCGCTCTCTCTCTCTCTTTCTCTCTCTCCTCCCTCCTCCTCCCTCTGCCGAGCTGAGTGCATCGACAAAATCATCCCCAGCGTAATCGCTGCCTGTCACCGACGTTGCATTATGCTGATGCTCTCTCAGTTCACGAGCACTAGGGGCAGTTACACATACCCTTAACTGACTGATGGCAGTGAATGCTACAGCAGACGCCAATGACGTATATAAACAATGTAAATAATGTAACAGTAAGGTAAAGCGGTGCAGTGAAGAGTGATTGACAGCCAGCACTGCTAGGGTTGATGCAACTAATGACCGTTTTATTTATTAAGTCGATCAATTGCCATTGATCTGTGAAAATGCTCTCCACAATTTTTTAATGAGAACATTTTTGCATGATTATTGACTAAAAGATCCCCCACAGTCATGTTTAAAGACATATAGAAATACTCTGTAAAGAACTGAACTACTTACAAACTCAAACAAATCACATCGACTGCTTCTCCCTAATATGAAGGACAACAGACTCCTGCTGGTACACACACGTGTTACACTGGGATCTCATGGTTCCCAGTGGTGTGTCTAACCTCCAGCTGTGCTGTTGTTTGCTATTTCACTATTTCACTCAACAGGTGGCGGCAACACGCCAAGATGTGCTGCAATGCACCAGCAAAGGCGGGGATGAAGCAGACTGCAGGCTGGCACACAAGGATGTCCACAACAGCGAATAAAAAAAGAAGAAGAACATATACTTTGCAAATGTTTTATGAGGATTTAAACAGACTCGGTCGCGTTTGCTGGAGCTCGAGGATACAAACGAGTTTTTGGTGAGAAACAGAGAAACTTTCCTCCTTCAGCAGATTGTGAAAACAGACTAAAGGGGGACTTTAATTAAGGGGACTGTATTTAACATCCAGAGCAATAATATAGCACCAGACACCGTTTAGTGTCAAGATAAAGTGGAGTAATGTCGACCTGAGCAGAGAATGAAGTCACTCTCCTGTTGTTATCCGAGCATCTCCCGGCGCCGTTGTTTGCACCGGTAGCTGTGAGCCGCCGGCTCGTCTTCGCCATGTTGAGAGCCGTTGAGAGGCAACTAAAATGCAACCAATCTTGCATCTTTACAAGATGAATTCATCGGATGTGTCACTTTCTTTTGTTTCAAGACTACATGCTCAAACTGAAACCGTACGAACGTCTTACTGTGTCACATCGATGCAAGAAAAGTGTCCTAAACAGCATGTATGTTGAAATAAATGGCATTTATATTGTGTTAAACCAAGGAAGTTAGTCAGCAGTAAAACGCCCTAAAAACAGACTCGACCTGACTTTTGACCCAGCTGAGATGGACTGCGCGGCGTCTTTAGAGACACTGCTCTCCTGTGGTCAAGTGCAACACTGCAGTTTCCATTTTCTAATGAGCATTTCTAGCATCTTCATCTTCTCTCAGGAAAGGAATATTAATTACTAAGCAATGTTGGAAACTTGCATTCTGGTGATTTTAGACAAAAAAACCCCCCTTAAAACTAATTTAATGTAAACGGCTCAAAGATCAACCTGTGTGGCAAACTATTTATTCTTTATTAAACCCCTTCATTAAATAACTAAAATAGTCTCCAAGGTGAAATACTTGTTCCATGATAACTTTGTTTTTTCGACTTTCAAGCGTACAAATATAATTTTGAGGATTCCACCTGAGCAAACATACTGGAGTGCTTACTTGTAGTTTAAACAATCGGAGGACATTCGGATAACTGAACAGTCTTACTGTCTTAATCCCACAGCATCCTCGGAGCAGAAGCCATTGAGCAGTTCCCAGGACAGATTGTCTCATAAAAAGATTTATTTTTTTCCAGCCCAAATTTACAAAGGCAAGTTACAGAGTATTGTATAAAAAAGAACCATGGCAATGTACACTTTACACAAACTCCTGAAGGGAGGGAGAAAGGAGGAGAAGGGTGAAGAGTTCTGAATAGCTCACACAGACAGAAAATGAAGACATTGTAAACATCCTTGCAAGCACCAGAACGGGTACTTTTGGGGGTGGGGGGGAGGGGGGGGGGGTGGTGAGACAGCGGGTGGGTTTGGGGCGAAAAGGACAAACGAGCAAGTGTCTCTGTGTTTTCACAGAAGAATGTTCAACTAGGCACCAATTGAGACAACTGCTGGCCAATAAATATACTCTTCACCATGATACAAATACAGTCCTGCAAAATACAAGAGCCAAGCACTTTCCAATATGTTGATAGCAAAACATGACTTTCTGGCTTTTTCATACACTTCAGGACATACGATTTTCACTGGGCTTTGCTTACTACTGAGATAACATTACTACTCTCAGTCAGAGAGAGAGAGAGAGAACAAATGCACTTGTCACAACCATTGTCCGATAAAACTATATGTACTGTATGCAGTCTGCTGGTACTAAAACCCACCGACTTTAATGACATCACAGCTGCCTAGATCACCCTCACAGATTAAGTACAAGTCAAACACCACCACATTCAGCCTTCTCATGTCAGCCATTCCTCCTTTTAAAATGCGCAAAAAGTCAAAAGATAAACCACCTTGCGAACTTCCGTGGGACGTGAAACTGCAACTTAATGACTGGGAATGTCCGAGAACCTCGAAATGAGCCGCTGCAGTTTCATAACCATGAGTGCTGAGTCTCAAACAGCTAACACCCAACTTCAGAGGGTGTTAAACATCAGGCTAACTGGTGGCTTATGGACTTGATCACATACAGTATTTAATGAGAACAAAAAAACAACAATGGGAACATTACAAGTGTAAAAACCAAAATCAATCAAATTTAATTTAATGACAACACGGTCAATATTCTACTCTCATTCCGACGCGTCAGAGGAACATGAGGGCCGCTCAGAGCCCACAACAGCGTGGTGTGAGTGAGGCCTTTAGCGAGTCCCTGTGCTGAGCCAATCTGCCATTTATGAATGAAAACCACCACCGCAGCACATCCTTCACACCCATAAACAGAAGCCCTCTCAAATCAATGCAAATGGCATCTGGATAGAATTTCACTTACAACCCCTGAGATACAAGAGGACTGTAATTCAAAGCCAAGAGGGCCCTCTGGTCGACCGGGGCTTTTTTTCTTTTTTTTTTTTTCTGTAGATTTAAAGTGAATTTACAGAGCGGCGCCGCCAGTTCGAGATCCAAAAGGAAAGCCTCGAGCTTCTTCTCAGCTGAACTGTGAGCCTCCTTTCTTCTGCCATGTGTGCGGGATCAGGGTCACCTTTCACTTGCTTAAAAGGACCAGTGCATATGATTGAGGGGGATCTTAGCAGCAATAATACTCATCAGTATGCTAAACTCAGAGCCATTGTGTTTTTGTTAGCTTAGAACGAGCCCTTCGTGTCTTCATAGGGAGCCGTGTTTGTACAGTAGCCCAGAACGGACAAACCAAACAGGCTCTAGAAAAGGGCCTTGCCGGGGTTTTATTTTTACGCTGTGGAAGCTTGAATTTGGTGGCGCGAATGCACCTGAAGGCCACCGTAGGTTCTTCCACACACTCGGAGAGGGCGGGGGTATTCAGTTGGATGCGATAGATGCCACTGAATCCTACACACTTGTCCTTTTAACTCCATAGTCTGCGTCGCGTTGCTTTCGTGTGACGTTTCACTTTCATTCAACATTGAGGTCATTTCATGCTTTCGTGTGCCAGTGTGTTGATGTAACGGCACAGACAGCAACTGAACAAAGAAAGCTGATGGTCTGAGGTGTCATTGGCCCAGCTGATCCTCAAGCTAGCCGCTTGTAAGAAACCCATGCTAACCGGCCGAGGTGAATGTGCGTTTATGGTGAAGCCACATGAGCAAGTGAAGCACCAAGAGAAATCTTCGCCCTTTTGACTTTTTTTTTATTTTATTTTTTTGTTTGTTTTTGTTTGAATCAATGAAAAAGATGTGGACAGCGTGTTGGGATGATTGTGAGGTGCGGAGCAAGCTTGTGATGCGTGGTCGAAGCCAAAAAGAATGAAAAAACAAAAAGCGCAGCAAGACAAGCAAAGAAGAAGCACAGCCAGACGTCCAGGAAACAACGATCTGAGCACATATTGTGAAACGCTGCGAAGGCCAAAAGCTATTTAACAGTGGCAGTTCTGAAGCAGTTGCGTGCCGGGATAAATATAAACATTTATGCACAGAAAAGTAGGCTAAAAGTCTATATTACAGCAGAGAAATACATGAGTTGAATGAAGTTTCACACCGTTTACAGAAAACAACTGAAAGACGAGCTGAATGAAGCACAATCATTCAGAGAGAGAAAAACAACACGATGTGAATTCATCGCTTGCTGATGTGGCTTCACCGTTTGAGTGTAACGACGGATGTGACCCGTTCATTGTGAGGGGAAAACAGGACTCATACCAGCATCAGACACATTCAAGGATGAGCACAATGATATGGAGTAGAGGTGGAGCATTACCGAGAAAAGAAAACATGAATAGTGTTTATTCTCCATTGAGGTGTGTGCGGTCCCCTTTGCAAAAAAAACAAAAAAACATGACGACATCATCCCTGAAACAAGAACTGAGGGTTCAAAGAGGATGGGGACTGACAATGATGATGGAAAATGAAAAACTTCAGTCTCAGGCTCTCAAGTCTCTGAAGAAAGCAGCTGTCGCCATATTCCCCCTCCCCCCCGAAATATAGCCAAACATGTGTCAAGTTAAGGATATACTGTTGTTTCACGGCATACAATTAAGCCAAAGACAGAGTTGAAATCATTTCAATATGATTCTCTTTTTCTTTTCAGTCTTTTATTTAGTTTGACTCCCCTTTCCCGTCAGCCACCCAACTCATCAAAGTCCGCTGCCAATTTCCTTCTGCGTTTGACAAAAAAACAAAACAATGCAGTCAGAGAAAGAAAGAAATAAAAACAACAACAACAAAAAGCTGTTCTGGCAGTCCAATAGTCTCTTTTTGCATTGTATTTGTTGACAGTGCAAAGACTAGATAATCAGCGGGTTGGTGTTTCCTCTGCGTGGTGCAGCAGAGCGATGGCTTTGAACCTGGGTTACTATCAGTCCTGTTTCAGTCCAAGGTTTGGGGAAATTTGGGCTCATTTACGAGGGTAGGACAAAAAAAAAAAAAAAAAAGAAGAGACAATCTGCCTAGCCTCGGGGCAGAAGAACTAAAAGTATAGAAACACCATTCAACTGATGTCTAAAAGGTAAATCTCCGTCTCATGTGAGCCAGTCACATGAATCTTTGCAGGGTTGAGGTGTGACGGTCAGGTTTCCCTGTGGAACACAAAGGAGACGTCTTTACTACCGGATCACCAAATCATTTACATTAAATACAGATACAACGGTGTGATGTTGAATAAAAGCTTTATATACGTGGATGTACACAAAGGCAGGCAGCGCAGTATTTTTAGGCTATTTAATACTTCTACTTCAGAGGGAATATGTACTTTTAAATCCATCAACTGTATTTAGGAACTATGTTTAATAGTTACTTTGTAAATTAAGATTTTACGAACAAAATACATGTTCATCTTACATACGTTTTATCATCTGACCAACCACAACATTAAAACACTGTTTACACATTAATGCATACCCAATAATAATATAATAGATATGATACTGGAGCTCTCTGGAAGGGAATGTTGGAGTACTTTTACTTGTGATTTTAAAGGAAATTTTCCTGATAATATTACTGTACTTTTACTTGAAATGCAGTATACTTCTGTGGTATTTCTAAGTAAAGCATTTGAATACTCCTTCCACTGCTGGGCATTGATAATTGTAAGTTTCTAGACCTGCAGCCTACTCAGCTGGTAGGTTATTGGGTACGCGTCGCTGACACAATAGTCCTGCAATAAACTACACTTTCATGAAGGTTATAATGTTCAGGTCGATTCAACTTTGTGATTATTTTGGAGGAAGTAATGTATCTGTATTGCTCTATAAAGGTGAATCACCACCACATATTTATTCATCAAATGACTCAGTTGTCATTTCAAAGAGCTGCCACTAGATGTCAGTGCAGGCTGCTCCGGTTTAGAGTCCTGGCGGGCTCATTCCACATCTCTATTATCAACACTATGATCCACTTGTCCTCAGAGGACCTACTTAGGATGGATGAGCTGAGGGGCTAAATGCCGCACTGCATATTATACTAGATTGCAGCAGAGCAGTGAGGGCTTTGTTTGACCAGGATTTGTTTTCTTTGCAGGTTGCTGCCTCCGAGTCTGCAACGAGAGCACGGTGTTCTTTTCACTTCAGATCAAACAAAGCCAGGACAAATGAACAGTAATCTGTGCCAGCACTCCTAACCTTAATATTTCTAACTACAGCTGCATGTGAAGCACGATGTCTGCCACCTGTGTTTGCAAACACCGCTATCAGTTTGTGTCTCAGTGGGCTTGTGTTTCACCGTCTTCTTAAGGGGTCTTACCGTTCTCACCTCCGCGGTGGTGGGTAGAGGGAGGGGGTTGCTGCTTGTTGGCTGGCAACAATAGCTGACGAGGAGAGACCTATGGCATATTGGAAGATTCCTATTTAGGTTCTGAAGTTAGATTGCTGATTGGTCATCTGCCAAAACAGTCTGTATCTACTTACAGTAAATATTCTGACTGTGGGCCTTTTTTCTTTTTTTGGTATGAACCTAACTGGCATTAATCTACTTTGCATATATCGTGCCTTATTAAGCATGTTTCTAACATTTAGTGAAGCGATGGGACGGCTGAGGACTGACTGACCTGTGGCGTAGGACAGGTCGTATTGGCCCGAGAGCAGCGGGTATCCCAGGTGGTGGTGAGAGGGCATGATGCGCTGCGAGGGCGAGGAGCGTGGTCGGTCCATGTCCCTCTCTCGCTCCCTCTCCCGATCTCTGTCTCCCCCGGCTCCTCGGTCCTGCTCCCTCTCCCTCTCGTGGGGTGGCTTGTCACCTACTGTGGGGGATTTGCTCTTGTATTGGCTGGCGTGCTGATGCAGGATATCCAGGGCTTTGGAGTCCGCTGCCGTTTTGGTGACAGTGGGGCTGGCACGAGATTTGTCTCCGCCTTCTTCACCTCCGGCTATTTTGGTGCCATATGGAGAAAACGGATAGCCTCCAGGAAGGTACGAACCTAAGAGTGATGAAGAATATTGAGGGTTTAAAATTAGGTTTATGTGGAATACAAATTGACTATAATTCATTAATGGTCACAATTGATTTCAGGTCACCAGTCCATCTGCCTCATATCCAGGTACCGACAGTTAAACAGACCAGACCAGCTGACTTTATCTACATGGGATTATTTTGATCTTGGAAATAAAAAAGTTGACAACTACAGAATTTAGCATTTTCATTTCATTTAACAAGCGGAAAGTGGAGAAGCATTTTTGTCTGTGCAAACTATCAACATGATGGTAGCCATACCTGGTCTGGTGGCGGATACACGTATACTATATTCTTTGGGCAACATATATCAGGAGGATTTTGCCAACCCCCTCAATATTTCTATTTAAGAAAACCCTTTCAAGTGTATGCCATTTTCCATATCTACAAATCCTGTTCAGAACCACAAAATCAATCCTTTATTGACTTGACCTATGCAACTTCCTTGCAGATTACTCCCATGCTGTGTTTTGGCCCCATTAAGCTCCACCAAATTATCGTCATCATCATCGGTTCTTTCATGCTGCTTTACCGTTTTCAAATGCAACTGCAATTTCTAGTAAAACACAAATATTTCTGCAAATTACAGAGTTTTATGAAGAAAATTGAAATGATCACAAAAGAGATCCTGCTGAGTCGAGCACATACAGAATAATAAATCCTTAGAGCCAATGCATGCAAAATGTAAGAGACATTTAACATTAACTATTTATTCATAATGCATGTGCTTTCTTACGAAGAGTGTATTAAATATTGTTCGTCTAACGTCATACCTGGGTAGTTCTGCATCATGACCGAGGGCATGCCCCTGTATCCGGGGTGGTTGGGGTCATAGCCTTGTCCATAGGGGTAACCATGCATGTAGGGCATGTAGCCTTGGTGCTGTGCAAGTGGTGATGAGAACTGCATGTGGGGATTAGAACGAGAGTCTTTGCTCATGACCCGATGGTCCTCAGAAGTGATTCTGGGATCACTGCCCTCTTTGCCGTCCTCCTTGAGCCCACTTTGACTGTCCTTGGGCCTGGGCCGGTCATCCTTTATTTTCCGGTCGCGTTCCCGCTCTCTGTCCCTTTCATCTTTCCATCGAGGCTGTTGTTGCTGGTGTTCGTCTTCTGCTTGGGGCTTCTGGCTCTCGGGGTACTGCTGAAGGCGGTAAAGAAGGTCCAAGTCAGCACAAATCAGCATTTACATATTGAAATAATCCTAAAACATTCTCACAACAACAGGTTCACAAGCATATATTCTAACACTGTTATACTAGATTGGAGTTTACCTGTCTGTACCACATGGCTTGCTCCATCCCTGCCTGACCCCTGGACTCCAGCGCTTGCTTGGAGTCTTCCTTTCCGTGGTGGCTCCCTTCAGTCAGCTTCATCTTTAGCCCCTCAGCTTGCTGGGACTTTGGGTCGTCCCCCTTTATGCTTCCGAGGGATTTGGAGGAGGGCTCAGAGGGTGAGTCCCTGGATTTGCTTGGGGGCTGCGATGTCTTTCCAAGGTCCGACTGACTTGGGGCTTTGGAGAGACTTGGCGGCATTGGGCTCTTTTGTTTCCACTCCTCCTTCATGGAGGCTTCTCGTTCTTTTAAAGCTACATCTGACTTCTTCTCAGCACGATGCTGTTCAGCCATCTGTCGCTGCCGTTCTTCACACTGTTGCCGGTAGGCTGGGTTGGTGTTAATCAAGTGGTTATGGTAGGCCTGATCGGGGTGGTATGCATATGGAGGGACATAAGCATACTGGTTGTAGTAAAGAGGTTGCATGTACATGTTAGATCGCTGTTGGATGACTGAGGGTTGCTGCTGCTGCTGTTGTTGTTGCTGTTGCTGCTGCTGTTGTTGTTGTTGCTGCTGCTGTTGTTGCTGCTGTTGTTGCTGCTGCTGCTGCTGCTGCTGCTGTTGTTGTTGTTGTTGCTGCTGTTGTTGTTGTTGTTGTTGCTGCTGCTGCTGTTGCTGGTTAAGAGCAATGATGTCAGGTTTGCGGTCTTCATGAACCTCAACTTTTTCCTCAACTTGGTCCTGGTCCTCTTCCCTTTTGATCTTAATCGGACCTTCAGCCCCTGGCGTGCCTGGATTGGGCCCACCAGGACTGGGGTTTACGTAATTGGGTGAGTAATAAGTGTCATAGCTGGGATAGTACGGGGAATCTTTGCTGGGTGTCGGGTTTGGAAAGAGCGCTTTTTTGACACTTTCCCTGACAGCTTGGTCCTCTGTTCTGACTTTGGCACCATCCGATTTTCCTTCACCATCCTCACCGGCATCTGAAATGTCTGAATATGCTGGGCTATTGGTTTTGACTGAGGAGTTGTCAGCACCATTCTGGTTCGCCGCGTGAAGTGGCGTGAGAGGCTGTGGCATCCCACTGCCATCTATCCGACTGGCTACACCAATGGATGGGCTAGGGGCATTGTCAGAAAAACTGTAAATTTTGTCAGCCTCAGCCTTGATACTGGCCAAGCGACTCTGGTGAGGATCTGAGGAACCATTGAGGAGTCCTTCCCCCTTATTTCCTTGATCGGAAGTTTCAGGGTATGGAAGCTTCCCTTCCTCCAGTTTCCCTCCCTTTCCCGGCGGCTTGGGGCTGTCAGCCTCCTTCCCACCATCTTTTTTCTTCTTGTCTTTCTTCTTCTTGTCTTTGGAGCTACTTGAGGGAGGCTCTCCAATGGCAGGGGGTTTAGGCTGTGTGCCCTTCATTTGGGGACTCTTGGGAATCCCTTGTATCATTGGGGTAAGCCCCGGGGAAGAATTTGGGTTTCCTGGAGGAAAAGGGTACATCTGCTGGGATGCTGTCGAGCCAGGGCCAACTGGCCGTGGTGACTTCATGTTTTTCTGAGCCATTTTATCAGCCTTTGTGCCAGCCTTTTTAGACTTGTCTGATACTCTCTTATCATCTATACCATCGTTACTGGCCTCATCAGTGAGGCATGCTCCATCCTCACACCCGTCTGTCGGGGTACCTCCCATTTCTGGATCTGTCTCAGCAAGTTTCTTTTTACTCTGCTTTGAACCAAACTTGCCAGGAGACGGGGAAGGACTTTGAGCATCAAAGTTCCTGCCTTTTGGAGTAACTGAACGTGCCGGAGACAAACATCCTTTCTGAGAGATAGATGCTCCATTACAGTTACCTGGTTCAGGGTGGAGAGTCGAGTCCTCTCCATATTCACTGTCTCCATCTATTTCCAACTTTATGTCATCATCATTGTGGGCACGGGCTTGGTGGTACTTGAGACCATTGATGTGCTTGTATTTCTTGTTGCAGTTAGGATGTGGGCAGTCAATAAGAACTGGAGAGGGGCAGCTGCGATCGAGAGGAGGTGGAAGTGGCTCCGTCTTAATAGAAGGAATAGGGAGACCTGTTGGTCCCACACCACTGTTGGAGTTTGTCCGCATACGTTTGTTGCCTTTGGTGTCCTCTGAGCTGGAATTGGGTTCCATATCCGAGGCTGGTTTGATCTTACGTTTTCCAGCTGAGGAGGGACTGGCCTTGATGTCCTCAGTGTTGCTGTTGGGTGGGGTGCGGCGTTCTGATGGCGTCTGGCTGCCCCTTCGGCCCTTGCTGTTAGAGGCAGCGCGTGTCTTGTTGTTGGTGGTGCCCTTGTTGTCTGATGAGTTGCTGTTCTCATTGATAGGGGTGTTGCTATTCGGTCTCATCCGCTTACCTCGACCACGGCCATTCCTCATCTCCAGATCGCTTGTTGGGGATTCACAAAATCTGCAGGAGTGGCAAAAACACGTAGAAGAATTAGTGATGGTTGATTTTCATACAACTCAGCGTGTTAGTTTAGCTTCTTAGATGATACAATGGAAAAACAGCTACTCCTGTGTGTAATCAAGATGTGACAAGTGATCTTTTATAAAATACACTTGTATCTGGAAGGTCCAGATGTGTTTCACAGGTAAGCCACATGACAACTCAAAGGCAGGTAAACATCATTTGATAAGACAGCAGTGAACGGTCCAGCTGCTTTGTAATCAAAACTACGCGTCACTATCATAGTCACTTAGAATAGCAGTTTGGCCTTATCTCTCCATAACAGTAATGTAATTATCTTTCTGCACAGCAGTGAAGGTTAGGAATCTGTGTCAAAGAGAGACACCGGGCTGGTATGACTCACAGCTTCCTCTACAAGTCTCTCCAAACAACTTCAACCCCAGCAGGGGATGTGAATACATCCATAGTCTGGCAGTGGTAGAAGAATTTAGACTCATTACAAGCCCAAGTTTATATTCAGTCTGCTGAAAGCTTCCTGAATTATTCATGGTGTGTCCCTAATGTAGTCGTACTGCAAACTGTAAGACTATCTTGGTCCAAATACAGCCCAGCAAACCTCACTTACTGAACAATATTGTGATATACTGTGATACATTAGTGCGATGCAGCCTCTCCTTGTTTTCCATTAGTCAGGCTTTAATCTTGATTTTTTTTTTCCTATTGCACTTAACCATGCATTTCAAATATAGATTTATATTTACATTTAGATTCAGTGCAGGTGCCCTAAATCAAAGCAAGTCCTTGGCAATGTATTTCACACGACTATGTGTATTTTGCATAACAAAGGGAAATGCCCAGAAATTACAAACACCGTAAGCTACTGCCCACATAACACTGATCTAAGAAATTGCAGCCTTGGTGATAAAGAATGTTATACAGTGTTGAGGAAAAGCTATTAGTCCAATAATTGGATTCTGCAATCTGGCTTGTTCGAGTAGCTTTCTATTTCCACTACTTCCTCCTGGGATACCAGCCGATTGCCAATGAATCCCGTTTCCCCACACTCCAGATAGAGGCTCACATGTACTTGAAAGGTCCAGCTGCACACGAGCAACTTTGTGCATTAGGCCGTATATCCTTGAGCTGATGGTACTCGAGCAGATTCGTATCACACAGAACGTGAAAAGGTTAAGAGACCAAGTGCAGCTTGGATAGAGAGACTGCATCAATGATCCATGGAAATCCTGACTTTTCTTTTTCCTCTACCTTGACATTTACAACTACCATGTGTGACAGTAAATTCTTTGTAAAAGTGCAAATACCTTGAAAAACCGGTGAGTGTAGCTTTAGTGGGAACACCACCACACAGGCAATGGACCATTAACAGAACATGCGCAGATTAGATGATGCACATTTAGATATTGCTACGTCACTCTGCTTTCTCCGGTTGAAATAAGAACCGAACAGAGGAATGCTGCTTACCTGGGGGGGGCCCAGTCATGCCGTGTGCAGTCCAACAGGGTGCCCACATACGTCTTGTTTCTCCAAGTGACATTGACCACCAGCATGCCTGTGAGACGAGGGAGCAAAGAGGCCATTTATTTTGTGTTATCTATGACAATAGAAAAATAACATAAGAACACCAGAAAGAACGTTTTACAGGAAGTGAAAAGTGCATTGTGGCTGCTGCATCAATGCGTTGATCTTTGCTAAAGGGTGTCACATGCCAGACAGTTAGACAAGTCAAAGATCCCTTTTTAATCTTCTTCACACAGGAAAGCCGCAGGGGCAAGACTGACTGATATCTTCTAAATGACTTTGAACAGACTCAACTGCAGTCGGTCCTTTATAACCTGTTTAAGATACTGGTGGAAGGTCTCACTAAGAATGATCACACCGGGGTTACCGGCGAATATTCACTCAACACCCTTTCCATTTAAATAAGCCGTCTCACAGTGCAGGAGATTTCCCTGAAGGAGAATTATTTGGAGGCAAATATTCTTTTTCTTTTGCAGTCCTCTATCTCACTTTGCAGCCCAGAAATTGACTACCTTGGGGAGAATAGGAATCTACTACTACGGCTTCTAAAACAAACAAACAAGCTCCTGGGTTAAACCAATTCAACACGAATGGTTCAGTTTGACAGACTGCGACAGAGTGTGCGAGAGAAGCTCCTCGACTTCACCGGTATTGCTGCAATCTGTCACACTTAGACGCTTCTGTGTTGCTATTTGGCGAGTGTGAAGTTGGTGGCGCTCGGTGTGAGCTACACTATCCGACCTGCGCTTCAGTGAGATACCCGACCTCGCATTTAAAAGCCTAAAATTAGTTCCAGGAGACCACACGACTCTCTATGCATGTTTCTCCTTAAGACACCAAATACTTTTCCTCAGCTTGTCACGAAAATGTCATATTAAGTATGCATATTTGTACAAAATCACACAAGTGAAACCCTGCAATAAACACAATTCATGTAAATGTAAAAAAACAACTCATAGCACAGAGTGGACGGCAGGCTAGAGGCAGATGAATGGTAATTTGCAGCTTGTGCACGTAAATTCAAAACTAAATCACCAACCAAACAGCTTCAGAGGATTAGGCGCAACGACCGTGCACAAAGACATTCTGAATTTATTGCCCCCACCATCCCCCCCTTCACTCCCCCGGTGGTGACCTCAGCTTGCCACTTCAGCACTGCAGAGAAACTGGAGGCTGCAGTGAGCTAACTTATCTAATGGCACAGGAATGCTGGCTGGCAGCTTCCGTCCCTGGGAGCATTTTATTAGCTTCGGAAACCTTTCTCGCTCACCCCATTTTCCCTCTCTCCTTCACCCTCACTTCAAATGGTATAGCCATCCGCCGCTTACAATCTTTCCCCCTTCCTACACACAAGTCACAGTTCAGACTTCATTTTTCTCCTGCTGCCTCTGGCATAAAGCGGCGAGTGCATGGGGCGGTTATATATGTTTACAGGAGCCTGCTGACACTTGGCCACGCGTCTCTTCCTTCACTCTATGGCCTGAAAACATGAGCGCCGGGTCGAGGCTGGATCCAACTGCAAATGTCGTTGAGAGGTTCTCGAGCTCAGCTTTCTGTCACATTAAAAGAACACAGGCCTTTTCTAAAACGCCTTCAACAGCCCGCCCCCCTAAGCTCTCCAAACACTCCAGCACAAAATGGCTCTGGCAGCTGGTTGTGGCAGGATGTAAATCAAGGCAGGGCAAATGAATGAGTCGTCTTTCATGATGCGCAGCATAGAGTCCTCCCTGCTTTCTCTGGCATGGGGGGGTTTAGAAATTCTACCAGGAGTTCTTATTATTTTCAAATTAGCATCAGACTGTGTCCTCACTTCAGCGGCTGTGACAATGGACGAGCATTGTTTCTGTTGCCAGTACTAGAAGTAAAAATATTCTTTTTTTTTTGAAGAATGAAGACATTTTAACCACCCTGTTTTATTGTTCTACCTTTGGAGAGCGCCAGGCTTTTTTGTTATCCACTCTCACGCTCAGTGAAGCTGAATGAGGAGTATCTCAAAGACTGCAAAGGTTTTCTTTTACATGTCTCAGGTCTGACCTTTGGTTCAGATATCAAGGACTTTCAGTGTTGTTCTGAAGGAATCCGCTGGTGTATTTGGCTGCTTGATACGGATCACTGTCCTGTTGCAACATGAATCTTTGTATCGGCTTCCCCTGAGGAAGTCCCCTGTATTTTCCTCACCTACAACTCATTTAAGAGTCTACCGGAGAAAAGTAGCCCACAGTGTAGTTATACACATACATATGTATAAATATAGCCCAACTCTGAACAAGATATTTCTGGGCAACCAAAACGGTTACAATGAACTTCCATGAACTGTGAACGCTTTTAAGTTGGAAGACAAAAACACAGACGACTCCCAGACCGGACAACGACGTGATGATAGCAACCCGCCAATCACAGTGTAGCCCCGACCTTAAGCATTCCCTGCTTTATGATCAATTTCACTCTAAATGGGACCGTAATTTACAAAAAAAAACATCACGCTGTGTTGGAGAAGACCTGAAACTAGCGATTGAGATCATAAACCTATGTTTACTGAGGTAATAAATCAAGTGAGGAGTCATTTTCTCAAATAGATTCAATACAATCAGACTTCTTTTTGCAACCAGAGGAGTCGCCCCTTGCTGGCTATTTTGAAAGAATGCATGTTTCGGGCACTTTGGCTTCACTTTTCCAACCCGGAGGTTGCAGCCTGTTCCAGTGCAATCAGTGGCAAAAGGTGAGTAAACATCTCAATCATTAAGCACCCTTTAAACCTCAACCATTTAGATCAAACATATTAGATATGTACCAACACATGGAGAGGGCACCAATGGACATACACATCTACTGTCACTCACAAATATGCTACAAACAACCCTGTAAAACTCAACACGATAGTCCGATAGCTCAGTTTCAACTTCATCAATGTCTTTACTTCAAACTGGATCTTTGTCGTGCCTCTTGTAGACTCTGTGCATGTGTTTTCCCCCCTAAGACTGGTGTTCTACTGGCCACCCTCCCACGTTGAAGCCGAGGAGCTCTGTAATCCAGTCAGAGGGGTCCTTGGCTTCTGGGTCACCTCAGATCTCTGCCTCGGCAATACGCTCTGTGAATGCTAATAAAGTAGTTCCTTGAACGTTATGTGGGACATCTCAAGGACATTCAAAGAAATGGCGACGCGTCTTAACTCATATGAGAATGGACTTAAAAAAACAACAAGAAATGCTTACCGACTCAAAATGTAGCAGCGCCTCATGTTTAATTAAGATGTTTTAAGAAGAAAAGCTAAATCTCTGCTTTCAGAGCCTATAGCTCACTGAAACTAAAAACGTCAGACCGAGTTATCGTTTCATATTCCTCATCTCAGGGACAAGTTAAAAGGGTTTTCACCGCTCGCACTCATTTTCAAAGCCCCATTACGTAACTCTGAAAAGTCTGGAGGTACACACAGCCTGGATCAGTTCCACCTTGCATACAAACAGAGTAGTTTGTAGTCGTAGGGTCTTATCTGGACCCTGATTCATTGAGTGATCATCAAAAACAATTTTTATTAATTGACAAACATTGATCCTTAAATTCTTGATTCTGCCTTATCTAACAATGAATTGATGTGTTGATTGAACATCCATTGGTTGGAAAAGGAAACGGGAGGTAGTGGTTCAAAATTGGGATGCTTTTAGACAAGGAACCCTTTTTAAATAACAATTCATAATGGTTCTAGTTTCACATAATTAACACTGTTTTTAATAGACTACTTAATATCTGTTGTGAAGTCAGACTTTCTTGGAGACATCATAAAAATGTGCTCAAGGGTCTGCAAAAAGATTAAGATTAGGTTTCAATGCTGAAAGCCATTTCAATGTATCTGCTTTCATCCGAGGAATAATTTCCAAGCTGTCGGGACAAAGATGTAAATGCCAAGTGTGTCGAAACATGGAAAGCCCCTCGACAAAACAACCCAAACAGAATGTCCCTGTGGCAGAAAGCAAATTACACAAGACACTGAAATGACTTTCCGTGAACGATCACTTGTTTGCACGCGGGGAAGTTACATATCCGTGTTTGTGCGAGCCACGATCTCCCTCTTCACTCACTAAGTTTGTTTCAGAGGAGAGAAACGACTGATTTGGAGCGAAAACCCCCGGTTCCCCCTCACCCACACCTCCTTTGTGTGAGCCTTATTAGGGTCACTCATGACAGCTGAGTGAAGCCCACATTACTGCGAAGGAACCGGCCGGCTCATCTCCTTTCAATGACGCCGAACAACACATGGCACCGAACTCCGCCGCGTACTTGCGTGGGATTACTTGAACAAGAGGGCTATGTTGGGGGACAAATGAAGTCAGGAGTAGGTTTGTCTGCCACATGGGTGACTGCCCCCTCCCCCCTCTTTAACACATTTCAGTAGGTTGCATTGGGGCCAGGATATCGGGCCCTCTGCTGCTGCCGATGGCCACGTGGTTCACTGGCTGACCTCTGCTCGGCTTCAGCTCAACAGGAACTCAGCGGGGTTAACGGCATTTTCACTGACTGGCCTCATCAAAATGCCTGTTGTCTTTGAAAATGGTAGCCCACTTCTGTGTAATGATCGGGCGTGACATCCGACTGTTCTCGGGAATATCAAATGAAAACAAGGAAAGTCTTGATCACACTTATGTGAACAATCACCAGCAGTCAGTGATTGACAGATTGTTAGTTTGTATCCTCTGAGAAAACAGCTCTTTTCTTATCCCCCATCTTCTCGGCACTAAAAGCACCACTCGTATTAAAGTTGCATGTTGACAAGAAAGTGAGAACAATGAGGGGGGGGGGGGGGGAACAGTGTCAGTGTTTATTACAGAGAGGAGATACAAGATAGCCGGGTGCTGCCACGAGCAATAACTATAACGTTGATAAATGAAGCGTTTGAGCGTTCAACTGTCCGAGCGTGTTTCTAACAGTCCATTTTAAGAGAGCCACTGCACGCGTGCCGCATAAAGTGAAGCCGAGCTTGTCCGGTTATGTCAGAGTCAGAATACTTAGTCCTGAAACTGACCTTATCTTAAATCCTCGGCACACAGGAGTTTAGCATGATTTACAAGAGTCACGGTCAGCACTGGAGGTGCTGGTGATACAAGGGAACGTGTGTGTGTGTGTTAAAGTAACATAAATGATGATTAGCCGATAAGTTGACGTAAATAAGATTAAGATGAATAAGATCGGCAACTATTTTGATTAAATTATCTTTTGAAGTCATTTTTCAGGTAGAAATGCACAAAGCGCTGCTAATCCCAGTTTCTCAAAGTTGCCAAATGATTTGCTGTATTTGGGTTTTGGACTAGGCTCAGGCTTCCATGGCGGTTCATCACTAGGTCATGGTATGTAATCTTTTTCTGCTTCGTAATCCCCGTCATGAATCTGCTGATTTTACAGTTTCACAACTGCCTTTAGTAAAGAAAGGCCAACAGAGTGTTTAGCTTGCTGCACATAGTGAAGGAAAAAAGTGAAATTGCGATTGCAGTTTTGACATGTTTTTGACAGATGATTAAACAATTAATGTAAAAAACGAATAGGTAATATATAATCATATATTTTTGTTAGCTGTAGCTTTACTACACTTTTAGAGAAAAAAAATTAAAATACTGATAAACACAAATAACAAAAAGATACATCTTAGTCAGTATAGGTTTACCACAGACGCTTTTATTTTGAATTTTAGAGCGTTGAAGTGAGCCCTATCTGTAAAGTTCAGGCTGCATTCCGGTTCATGAGAGGTAAAAGTGCAAAGTCACTCTCACTGACAAGAATAACAGCCTGTGAGAAGGTCAACTCTCTCAAACCACTGAGAGGCAACGGAAGGGAGCATTAGTATGCTGCCCACATCGCCGCAGCATTATCAGCCTCATGCAGCAACTCTCCCTCCACAAGAAACAAATCAGTACATGTTTACTCTTACTGTGGGAGTAGACCACAAAACGGCAGCCACGCATGTAACATCACCAACAACTGTACATGCGTTTATTACTGTACATAATTTGTAGACGGGGCAAAGAGCAGTTTCCTTCAATGCCATCTGGGTAAATCCATAATCCCCTCTGTCAAAACAAACCCTCTGGCGCTTTCTCCTTATAGGAGATGGTGCTCAGATTAAGAGACAGGTCTGCCAACGGCGCATTACTCAAGCCCTCGTTGACGTGTATATAGCAAACATGATATCTCATGACAACCGCTGGCAAATACTACAGTTCCTCGAGGCATATGATTTACGTTTCAAGACCATTTAAGTGCTTGAAAATATGCAGTTGTCGGCCAACATGAATAGGAAATAGAGTCTCTCTTCAGAGATTTGGGTTCACCGAGGCGCCATCTTGGTAACACCACCCGGGGACTAAATTTGTGACTAACAAGACAGGTCTCCTCCCCTCAAAGAATGAGTCCTCTATATCTCCCGTTCCTTGCAGAGTATTTCAACCACATAGTTGGGGACACTGGTGAATTCTTTACAGCATGGGAGTGTTCCCCTGGAAATTGGCCACTTCCACTCTTGCCTAGTGAACGCTGATGAGGGTAAAGATTGTCTCGGTAGGAAAGTAAACACGGCGAATACAAGTCGACAGGGTGGGATAGAGAAAGGAGAGGCGAATCACTTGTTCTTTTCTTCTCAATATCTCCTCTGCCGCTAACAGAACTTTGTTCCTTCTTCTCGCTCATTGGCCGGGCCGAGGGCTACAGGTTTCCTGGGAATGCTCCCTCTTATGTCAAGGACAGTTTCTACAGCGAGTTCACACAGAGCAGCCACCGCTCGCCTTTGTAAAAACATTTCAATGAGGCCACTGACAGGTGGTCTTCAAAAGAGCAAGGAGGCATAGCTGGCGAGTGAGCTACAGAGCAAAGTGCTCCTTTCATACAATATTCCTTTTCTCAACTCCCCTGACAGGCTTGAAGAAATATAGCATTAAAAAAGCACACACATCTCTCAAATGTTTGGAGGGGAATATCCGTTTCAGACTGACCTCTGTTCCAATCAGACGCCAAACCGCTCTTTCTAAAGCCAATGTTTGCAATGTTACAATGATGTAATGTGTGTAGCAAAAATAATCCACCAGACAAACATTTATCACAAACAGCCTGTTTTATTTTTCTATTAGGGAGCTTAAGAAGCTGTGGGACCAGCTTGGGGAGAAGCCTGCTGTGTTCTGGAGGGTCTGGGTGTGTGTGTGTGTGGGGGGGGGGGGGTTACTGGCATGGAGCTGAGTAGTGAGCAGTGTTAGCTGCAGTGTGAGGCCAAAGGGGCCCCCTCTGTGCTCCCTCTGCCCTGGAGCAGGAGCCAAGGCGTTCTGGGATGCGTTTCAAGAGCAATAAACTTCCCCAGCATTTTAGAGATGACATTTGGAGGTATCAGCATGGTAAGCCTGGGAGGGGTTGGCCCATCGCTCTGCCGACGCGACCCTGGGAGCTGCCACTGGCTCGTCTGCGCCGAGGGGATTTGTGCCAATGCCGGGGCCTTAAAATACCACGCCCCCCCTTTCCTCCCGTCTACGCTTCACTCGCCCCCAGACTGACTTGAATGACACAAATTCACTTTCCCTCACCTCATGATATCCATTTATTCTCCTGCACGGGACTAAACACATCAACTTGTAATGTTTGTGATTATTAAGTTTCATTTTGCAGTCCTCATTCAGTCCAGCCATCATCCAGATTCAGCTGAAAGGCTACATCTGTGCTCGAATTACTAAACGTATCGGGCCTCATCAGACGAGATTCTTGTCAGCTCTGACCAAAGGTGCGGCTTCTGTGATTGCATTTTGTTAACTGTCGCCTGCTTCCTCCTCATCCGTTTCTCTCTCTCTCTGGCACTCGGTGAGCCGGGGTGAGGCACAGACAATTACTGGGAGCCTGTTGTTCATTTACTCCCACAAGGCCGAGAGGCGGAGGTGATGAAGCAGCTGTTGGTTGGCATGCTAAATGAAACGAGAGCACACACACACACACACACACAGTGCATGCCTAAACAGCTCTGTGTGAGACTTGTCATGCAGAGAAGTGGGGGGACTGCTCAGCCTCACTGCTAATCAGGATGCCTCTGCTGTTTCTTTGGGGCCCTCTGTTTGTTGCTCTTCCCTGGTACTCGGATTTGCTTGATTTCCTCATTTGGTTTTCATTTGCTCAGTTGCACCACAATAAGAGAAGTCTGCTTTCACGGGTCTCTCAGGGAGAAAACGGCAGAGTGGCAGCGCAGTTTGACGTCAGCAGCATCTGGGCCTCTTTCATTTGAGAAGTAGCCAGTGGGCTGTTTGGGGCTCATACCATTAAAACGACGTTGAGCGAAGACACATCTCTGTGGTGTTCAATGTAGTGTGCGAAACGTAATACGACGGAGACTATTGAGAAATGCCTCCTTGGAAACTACAGATTCAAAATAAAAAACTTCAAAGAGACGGAAGTGGGTTAGCTTCACTCGTCTCAACAGATCTGATGGCCGTAACAACCTGTGCGCTACACCTGCAGAGTGCCCCCCCTCCTCTCCACCATACCACTTTAAAACCACTCAAAAGCTCCCACCAGTCTCCACCCCCACTGAGCCAGATAGAGAGATCTGAAGAAAACACAGCCCCATCAGGCCAAACCACTACCTCTTTCAGCCAAAATAGCAGCTTTGAGAGAGTGAGTGCAGGCAAAGGACAGACTTGGACGGGGAAAGGAAAGGGGGCAGGGCAAAGGGGGGAGGGGAGGGTCAATCACTCTGTGGGAGGCAGAGAACGAGGGAGCACAAACATAGTACTGGTGTTGGCTCTGAGCCATGTTTGTGTCACTAACAGAAGTATCCTTGTCTGTCTCCCCCTCCCCCCACAAACCCCCTGCCCTGCACTCCTTCTCTCCCAGTTTGCTTGGAAACAGAGTCAAGGGGTGACCGGCTGGATGCTTGGTAACAGAAAAAAAAGGGTTGCAATAAAGAAGAGAACAGGGCCGGAGCAAAAATCAGAAAAAAAAGAGAGAGCGGAAAAAAGCCACTCAATAGTGTGCTAAGACTGTGCTTTGGGAATGTTGATGAGGACCTTTTTTTCTGTTGGGTTCCTCCAAGTGAACCAACGAGCAGCTCTGTGGATGTGTGGGCGATTTGTACTCAGCATGCCCGCAGAGAGCCCGAGCGCGAGCTGCTTTGAAGATTAGGTGTTTGCATTATTTCACATGCGCGACAGAAAAAGGAGG